>NW_022106471.1:9312671-9316881 GCF_000313985.2 Echinops telfairi
CGCTTTACACAATTGATGTGTGTATGGATTGTAATAACAGTTGTATGAGCCCCTAATAAAATGTTTAAAAAATAAAAATAAATAAAATTAAATTAAAAAAAAAAAAAAGGTATCAATAGACTAAGTAAAAGGATTAACTTAATTGTATGGCTTTGATAAATTGCACTTTGTTAGGTACACTGGTGAAGCACTCAGCTGCTAATCAAAAAGTTTGTGGTTCAAACTCCCCAGGGCAGAGATAAGGTAGTTGGCTCCCATAAAGATTTACAGTCTTACGACACCTTATGGGGTAGTTCTATTCTGTCCTATTGGGGGAGGGTCTGTGAGGGGGGGTCTATGAGTCAGGAGCGATGGAATCAATGGCAGTATAGTACATTATCAGTATGTAAGGTAATCTCCTTATTTTCAAGAAAAATATTCTGAAGTGCTTATGGGTAAAGAGACATCATAACTTATCTTCAAAAGTTCAGAAAAAATTACATGGAGAGCAAGAGCAAGATAGAAGGATCAAGAAATCTAGCAAAATGTTACCAATTAGGAAATTTAGATGAAAGATTTACATAGGAACTCTTTGTACTCTTTTGCAACTTTTCTGTTAAGTCTCAACTTATTTGAAAATAAAAGTTCTTGTTTAAAAGGTCATGTTGCAACAATGTACCTCCTTGTCAGAGCCTGAGGTAGTAATGACAATCAAATGCTTATTTTATAACTATTCATAAATCTACAGTGATATGAATGAGTAAATCATAAATAAATGTGGAAGAATGGACAATTATTCCTTCCAGAATTTCAATAAGCAGATGAAGAACAAATGAGTAAGATGGAAAATCATCCTTAGAATGCAGTGATAATTGATGAAGGCAGAATCAATGAATTTAAAACTAGGAGCTGAAATGTAAATAAACTGAATATTTACATAACTTCGATTCCCCAAAATATATATTAGTTCTGTGACGGTTTTTTAACTTATGTCCACAAATTTTGGGTACTCTTCCCTCCAGGCGACGAAGCTTAACTTCCATTCTCTGGCTCATGAGTTGGACTTATAAAAAACAGTATTGAAAGGGAAAAACGGTTAACTTTAGAGCTCAAAGGTCTGGCAGACCCCACCTTAAACAAATAATCAAAGGGAGCAGCCTCAGTAATGAGTCCCACTGACATCATGTTTCTTCCAATATGTACAACGAGGGCATGTATTGTCAGTCTCATCATTAGGAAAACATCAAACAAATCCAATTTCTGGAATATTCTACAAAATACTTGACCAGCACTGCTCTAAACTATCAAAATCATAAAAATTAAGGCAAGATTGAGAAGCTGTCATGGATTGGAGAAGACTAAGGCAACGTGCCAAGTAAATGCAATGTGGTCACCTACCTTGTATCCTGGAACAACAAAAGGGTACTAGTGGGAAAACTGATGAAATTGTCTGCAGTCCAGGATTGTAATTATTATTTTGATGAACAGGTAAGTTTATTTACCCTCACTTTACCCAAAGGAGAGTGGTTGAAAGGTATGCTGGAACTCTCCACACTGTATTCAAAAATCTAAAATTCCAAGATTAAAACATTAAATCAAAGATTTAACCATTAAAAGCATGGTTTTAGAAATTAGAGAACATTCTTCACATTAAAAACAAACCCATTAAATTCTATTACTATACCCACTTACTGCCTGAATAAGCCCAATTTCAATTGAGATTGGGTATTATTACATGGCTCTCTGTGCTTAATGATTTTTGAAGGGGAGAGGGAAAATAAAAGATAAAGTTTGTGAGAAACTATGTGCTTGTATGTAAAGAAGATTTTGGAAGCCTAAGGGAAATGACTAGAAGAAGTTTCATACAACAGAACAGACAGATAAATGATCATATTAATCATATCTTATAAAGGAGAATCATGAAGGGTTCGTTTTAGAAATATATCCATGGCCATAATATAGACCAAGAGGTAAAATAGGCTAGAAAATCATTCAAAGACTATTACAAAAGTTTACACTAAACCCATTACTTTCGAGTAGCTTCCAACTCACAGTGGCCCTAAAGGGCAGATTAGAACTGCCCCCACAGGGCTGCCACGCTGTAATCTTTACAGAAGCAGAATACCACATATTTCTCTCCAGGAGAGCCTGTGGTTCCCGCTGCCTGTAGCAGCCACGGCCTTAACCACTCTGCCACAAAGCTCCTAAGCCTGTATGAGGAGCCCTTCCCAGGTGGGCTCAGTTGTTTACAAGGTCCACTGGTAATTTTTCACAAACACCCTCCCCCAATCCAAATGAAAACAAATAACTAATCACTGTTTATTAAATAATTGGATCCAAACAACTTAGGAAGTACGTATGTCCTGACAACTCAGAGCCTATATTGTGCACTGCACAACTTCCCAAACCTTAGAATCCCAGCAGATACTACTTCTTTCCTTTTCTGTTCCACACAGATGTTCATGTAGTACTGGTTCATTATCACAGTAATGCAAAAAAAAGCTGCTTTGCAAAAAAATATGGTGTCACTGAAAAGAATGTAGCAATGTATTTTAAAACTGAACTACCTCAAACTAGGAGTTATTATCACTGAAGTATGATGTTGCTGAGTTTTCCTTTCAAATTTTAAAACTTCACTTGGCACGCCTCTGAGTTCTCAGTAGTGCCTCTGGGGAACACAGGTTAGGAACCGTGAGCCTTGGCAAAAGACAGCAGCAGAAAATCAGAGAATTAAGCCATACTTCAGAGAAAAAATCTTAAGCCATACTTCAGAGAAAAAATCAAGAGATCCAACAGTATTGCCTAGAAGGATGAAATACAGTAACTGTGATAGTGCTTGAGAAAGTTTTAAACTTTTCTTCAATAAGAAAGTTATTCTATCTTTATCTATATTCCCCAATAATCCTTAAATATAAAGGAAGGGAACAAACTACATTCCTCATTTATTAACCATCTCAATGTCTGAAATTTCACATTTTTTATAGGAAAAAGCTATTAATTAATTGACTGTGTTAGCATACATTAACATAAGACTGACAGTAACTAACACCCATCTGCAAGGCAAGATGAATGATGGCTGTGAGTTATGTGTCAATTTGGCTTGGCCATGATCTTTGACAGGTACCTAATTTAGCAGTTATTTAACAATGTAGTTATATCCTCCATTGTGTGATCTGATGTGGCCATCCTCCATTTTTACCTAACAACCTGGTCTTTGGAACCTAATTATATAGATAATTGAGGAGTGGGTACAGTCATTTCCTTAAACAAATAAATGAACCTGTTCAAATGTTTATATCAATTAAGAAAGAGCAAATGCCGCTCAGTTAACCCTTAACCCTCTCACTTTTTAAAAAAAAATCACAAAATAGCCTAATCATAGAAAAAGAAAATTCCACTCAAATTTTCAGCTCAATATTCTGAAGTGTCAATGGGAATTTTCACTTAGCATATAGTCTTACTTGAGACAAATATTTAAGACAGAATCAAATTTGGTCATTCAAAATCTAGCTGGATGATGTTAAGCAACTGAGACTCTAAAATGGGAGATTTGCCAATACCATGCCACAGTTATGGAATTAGAACCTTCAAGGGCATAGAAATCCCCCATATTTATAAAGTTCCCCAGCCATTCCAAAGATTGACTAGTTTGGGAAACACTAACTAAACAAGAACTGTCTAGTGAAACTTTCCACAACAACAGAAATGTTCCATATCTGCAGTCTGGTGGTGCAGTAGTGAGGCATTCAGCAGCTAACCAAAAGGTTCACAATTCAAACTTACTCTCCAGGAGAAAGAAAACTGTTGCATTCAGAAGCAACCAAGCCCCCAGGGAAGAAGCACAGCAACCTGTGCGATCACCAGGTGTCGAAGGCATCAGGTAGCAAGCATCAAAGGACAAAAAAATCATATCATTGTGAATGAGGGGGAGTCCAGATTGGGGACCCAGAGCCCATCTGTAGGTGTGTTAGACAGGGTTCTCTAAAGACAAAACCAGATTGCTAATAATTATATATATATATTTATACAGATGAATAGATATATCACACAAGAAATAAACAGTTAAGTTATAAAGCAGTACAAATGGCTCAGTGCAACTCACTCCCGCGAGACAGTTGTGAGACACTGGCAGTCCTTCAAGTCTTGAGGGCTGCCGGGTAGTCCTCTGTGCCATCCAAGCACAGGCAGCAAACAGCAAGGCAGGTCACCAACAGTCAGCCAGATGACAGGG
>NW_022106471.1:9316981-9325089 GCF_000313985.2 Echinops telfairi
TGGCGAAGCAGGTCTTGAAGGAACCTCAAATTACAGCATCACAGTCCACGGGTTAGGTGTCCCACAGGTAGTGTAGCTTGCAAATTGAGGCACAGAACAAGCAAGGCAGCCACACACTGGTCCAATGATCAAAGAGCAAGAGACAAGAGAGGTGAGGCTCGCCGAGCCATTTATCTCTCCGCCTTTCAATTAATCCCACATATGTTTATTGGCCAGGTTGGCACAATAAACTAACTACCTCAGTAGGCACCTGGACATCCCCTTACAGAAGGGTCGCGGGGAGGAGACGAGCCAGTCAGAGTGCAGTGTAGCAATGATGAAACATACAACTTTCCTCTAGTTCTTTAATGCTTCCTCTCCGCCACTATCATGATCCCAATGGTACCTTACAAATCCAGCTAGATCAGAGGATGTACACTGGCACAGATAGAAACTAAAAATAAAGGGAATCCAGGACAGATGATCCCTTCAGAACCAGTGGTGAGAGTGGCAATACCGGGAGTATGGAGAGAAGGTAGAGTAGAAAGGGGGAACCGATTACAAGGATCTACATATAACCCCCTACCTGGGGGACAGTAAACAGAAAAGTGGGTGAAGGGAGACGTCGGACAGTCTAAGACATGACAAAATAATAATAATTTATAGATTATCAAGCGTTCGTGAGGGAGGGGGTGTGGGTGGGGGGGAATGAGGAGCTGATGCCAACAGCTCAAGCCCCATATAAAACAAAAAGAAGAGCTGTCTAGTCCTGCACCATCCTTAAAATCATTGCTACATTGGAGGGTATCATTGGAGATCTTGTGTTGATCCATCTCATTGAGTTCCTCCTCTTCTCCCCACTCCCCCGCCCCACCGAGATCTTCTACTTTGCAAGCATGAGTTTCTTCTCCAGGGATGGGGTCCCTCCTGATACCATGTCCAAATTAAGTGAGGTGAGGTCTTGGCTATCTTCACTTCTAAGGAATATGCTGTTGGCTGTACTTCTTCCAACATAAATGTGTTCATTCTCTGGCAGTCTATGCCACATCAATATTCTTTGCTAACACACTAATTCAAAAGCATCAACTTTTCTTCCCTCTTCCGAATTCACTGTCCACCATTTACATGCACGAGACAACTGAAAAATACCATGATTTGGATCAATATATCTTAGCCTTCAAAGTGACATTTTTGTTTGTTAATACTGTAAAGAGGTCTTTTTCCAAATTAATATTGTCAATTCTCAGGATCACTTGAGTTAAAATTTACTAGCACCAAGGAGTCACATTTGGCTAGTGAGTACTTGAAATGTAGCCATTATTTTAGCCATAATTTTATGGCTAAAATATGGACTTGAAGGACTGCCAGTGTCTCACAACTGTCTCGCAGGAGTGAGCTGCACTGAGCCATTTGTACTGCTTTATAACTTAACTGTTTATTTCTTGCGTTATATATCTATTCATCTGTATAAATATATATATAATTATTAGCAATCTGGTTTTGTCTCTCTAGAGAACCCTGTCTAACACACCTACATGGACTAATTTTAGCCATAAAATTAATGAAATTTTATTTCAATTCATGTAAATTTAGATGGGAACAGTCACATGTGGTTCGTAACTTCTGTATAAACTAAAACACTGACTCATGGAGACCCTATAAAGCAGGGTAGAACTGCACCTGTGGGTTTCTGAGACTGTAACTCTTTACAATTGTAAAAAGCCTCCTCTTTCTCCCTAGGTTTGAAATGCTGAACTCACAATTAGCAGCCCAATGTGTAACCACTGTGCCACCAGGGTTCCTTGATTATGTCCTACATTGCATAACAACTATGTTAGATAAATTATGTTAAATACCCATTCTTCTAAGTTTTCCATGTTGTATCTTTGGTTGGCATTAGATGATCAGGAAGTTAGGTTTCTTGGTCATATTTTCTCACAAAGAATCAATATACGCATTACCCATTTTCACAGTGGTTCTGAGTCTTTTGTAGTTGAAGACTTTACCCAATGCCTTTTTCCCTCCAGAATGAAAATTCTCTTTGAATTACATTCTAAAAAATGTCTCTACAAACAAATATGGAAACTTTTTTAAGCCAGCAAGAATATTAAATGAGCCAATGTGCTTCCCTTTTTGCCTCAGCTGTCAGTAAACTTAGAATTGAATTCAGTGCACACTGGTAACAATTAACTTCTCTCAAGTGCCTAGTAGCATGTGCATACTTTCTGCTTCTCTAAGACTATCATTGTTCTATTTATACCCCTATTTTAGTCAACATAGTGTTATTTTAAAATTTTAAGCTCCCATACGCTTTTGGGAATAACTAGGGTATTAAGTGATAAACTCATTGCATAAAAGCCAAATTTTAAAATATGTATTATTTGAAGTTATTTAAAAAATAACAATAGCGAGATTAATGGTTCAAAATTATGCAAGAAAATCTCTAGGTGCCTCTTAGTAAACTGCCTAAAATGTCACTAACATCCTGCAGTAACTCACTGCCACATTTCACAAATCAGTGCTTGTCCTTTTAAAAAACACATCAAAGACCTACTACAAAATATGGGCAGTCCCATTGAGCATTCAGTTTAAAATGCTTGTGCAATTTTTCCTTTAGCACACTGGACTATTTTTATATCATGCAGTGCACTACTTCAGTGGCTCTTTTGTTGAAATTCCCCACAAAATTAGAACTAACACATTTTGTATATCAATAGCACATTTCTAGAAAGGCCTAATTTTAGGTTCCCTGAGCATCTAATTGCAAACCTAATGTGAAACTAACTAAATCATAAAGAGTAGAACTTTCTTTACATAACCTAATAAAATTTCATCTTTAAAATCAACTTTTAAAACATGTATATCAGAACTTATTATTAAAATAACATAATAAACCAATCTTATTACTAAAATAACATAAATATACCATGAAAAGATACCATTTACTCCATTTACTCATTTTTAAGAAGTGACAGGGAAAAAATTAAAGATAGTATTATGAATATATTATAAATGAATGTATTATAAATATCATAAATGGTCACCAAAAAAACATACAAACATATACAAATCCTAGTAAATTAATTCTACTTTGGAAGAATTGAATTATTTTGCTTAGTCCTATACTTATTCGAAAGGAGCCCCAGTGGCACTGTCAGGTAAGTGTTGGTCTACTAACCACAAAGCTGGCGGTTCAAACCCACCAGCAACTCCAAGGATAAGGTTGTTGCTACCATAAAGATTTACAGCTGCACAAACCCGATGTAGAGTTGCTATGAGTCAGAGTCAACTGGATGGCAGCAAACACTTACTTAAAGTGAATATAAAAAGAATTAAGGCTATGAAATCATCATACACATCGGTGCCTTCTAAGCTTAGTTAATATTGTAGTACAATGCCTCTGTGAGCACTCACCCTGGTTTACTCCAACCTCCCTGATCACTTCAACCTTCTGTGCTAGTTTATCTTTCTGTTCCACTCTTATATGTTCTCGCTATCATTGCAGTCCTTTCCTCATCTCATTCTACCTTTCTCTCTAGGTAGTTCTCTTTAATGCACATTGCTTATATCTGACAAAGATAGTAATAGCAATTAGTAACATTTATTAATGCGTTTTATATGTCAAGGAGACCTGGCAGTGGAGTGGAGTATGCATTGGGCCGCTAATCTCAAGGTCAGCAGTTTGAAACCACCAGTCTCTCTGTGGGAGAGAAATGAGGCTGTCTACTCTTGTAAAGATGACAGTCTTGGAAACTCACAGAAGCAGTTCTATCCTACTGGGTCACTCTGAGTCATTATGTGGTATTATGTGGCAGGCACTGTTGCAAGCACTTTACAGGTCTTATCTCTCTCTCTGTAACAATAAGATAATAATAATAATATAAAGATAAAAATACAAATAACGAATAAAAAGGAAAGACCAATTTCAATAATTAAAAAGCTAGGAAAGAAATTTTTGTCATAAAACATGCAAAAAATACTTGAGCCTAGAACAAATTCAGGTTGGGTCAAGATGGAAGTTAACTGACCAAGTATCATGTTTGATCCAGCATAATCAAGTTTACAATGATCTTTGTCTGATAGTAAAGCTGTTTGAGTCCCTTGTCTGTAGCTAGAAGAAATCTATTAGAGGGTTAATCTGACTAGATCAGGGGTTCTCACACTTTTTCAGCATGCGAGCTACTTATAAAATGATCAAGTCAATATGATCTACCAACTACAAAAATGCAAAGCATATTTATTTTTATTTATTATATTCATAAATGCATTGAGAATTCTTTATATGTACAATGAATGTTTTGTACCTTGCATAACCGCATGAGACCATATTGTACAACACAACACAATTAACTATGTACGACACAACCGCTGAATACAAAAGCGGGTGAATAAGCAAATGTGGTGAAGAAAGCTATGGTGCCCGGCTATCTAGATATAGCGTCTGGGGTCTTAAAAGCTTGAAGGTAAACAAGCGGCCATCTAGCTCAGAAACAACAAAGCCCACATGGAAGAACATATCAGCCTGTGTGATCACAAGGTGTAGAACGGATCACTGAAGACATATGGGTGCATAAGCAAATGTGGCGAAGAAAGCTGATGGTGCCTGGCTATCAAAAAGTATAGCGTCTGGGGTCTTAAAGGCTTGAAGGTAATCAAGCAGCCATCAAGCTCAGAAGCAACAAAGCCCACATGGAAGAAGCACACCAGCCTAGGCAACCACGAGGTGTCGAAGGGATCAGGTATAAGGCATCATCAGAACAAAAAATCTTACAATAGTGAATGATGGGGGGAGTGCGGAGTGGAGATCCAAAGCCCATTAGTAGGCCACTAGAGATCCCCTTGCAGAGGGGTCTTAGGGAGATGAGCCAGTCAGGGTGCGATGTAACAACGATGAAAAATACAACTTTCCTCTAGTTCCTAAGTGTTTCCTCCCCGCTCCCACTACTATGACTCTAATTCTACCTTGCAAGTCTGGCTAGACCAGAGGATGTACAGTGGTACAGATAGGAACTGGAAATACAGGGAATCCAGGGCAGATGAGCCCTACAGGACCAGTGGTGTGAGTGGCGAAACAGGGAGGGTAGAGGGTGAGTGGGTAGGAAAGAGGGAACCGATTACAAGAAACTATATGTGACCTCTTCCCTTGGGGACGGACAACAGAAAAGTGGGTGAAGGGAGACGTCGGACAGGGCAAGATATGACAAAAAGTTTATAAATGATCTTTGTCTGATAGTAAAGCTGTTTGAGTCCCTTGTCTGTAGCTAGAAGAAATCTATTAGAGGGTTAATCTGACTAGATCAGGGGTTCTCACACTTTTTCAGCATGCGAGCTACTTATAAAATGATCAAGTCAATATGATCTACCAACTACAAAAATGCAAAGCATATTTATTTTTATTTATTATATTCATAAATGCATTGAGAATTCTTTATATGTACAATGAATGTTTTGTACCTTGCATAACCTTGCATAAGGGAGACGTCGGACAGGGCAAGATATAAAAAAAATTTATAAACTATCAAGGGCTCATGAGGGAGGGGGGAGCGGGGAGGGAGGGGGGAAATGAGGACCTAATGCTGGGGGTTTAAGTGGAGAGGAAATGATTTGAGAATGAATAGGGCAACGAATGTACAAATGTGCTTTACACAATTGATGTGTGTATGGATTGTGATTAGAATTGTATGAGCCCCTAATAAAATGATTTTTAAAAAACCCAATTAACTGTGTACATTTTTGTCATTCCCCGAGTTTACTCTGATGACTTGCACTGAATGGAATGAGCCAGAGATGCATAGTCCCGACAGTAGCTGCTGACCAAGCCTGAAGCACACTTCCAAATGATCATCAGTCATGGTGAAACGGTACTTGAACTTAATGATTTTTATGTGGGAAAAGGCTGACTCACATAAATAAGTAGAGCCAAATAATGCAGTCAAGGTCCAAAAATTGGTGATAACTTAGCTTGTTGGTTTTGCTGAACTTAACGCAGTTGTTTGCGCATGCGTTTGACACCTAAGATTGCATCTGATTGGCTGCGCTGTATATCAGTTAAGTGACGGGATTGGCAATAGGCTTGCATCTATTTTTTTTAATACCATGCGATCTACCCACACTACATTTGCGGTCAACTAATAGATCATGATCCACGTATTGAGCACCCCTGGACTAGATACTCTGCAAATGGGTTTTGGGCTCCCACTGTCCTCCAAATTAAAAAAAAAATTGGGTGTTCACAATTTAAGCTCTGATACTTTTCCTTTCCTCACATTTGGATTTTGTTATTGTCATCTTTGGATCACACAAGCTGGTGTGCTTCTTCCATGTGAACTTAGTTGACTCCTCACTTAGATGGCTCCTACGGGTCTTATCTCTTAGTCACCAAAATAGCTCTAGAAAAAGCACTGTTATTTTCATCTTTATTTTATAAATAAGGTACTAAGAGGTTAAGTCCAAGGTCACATTGTATATATATGTCAAAGAGCCCTGGCAGTATAGTGGCCACTACATAGATACATATGAGTGTGTGGGGGTGTGTGTGTATATATATGTTGCGTATGTACCTTGACGCAAATGTTCCTCAAAACTACTCTTGAACTAAGAGAGAAAGAGAGAGTGGACCTCATCATAACCCAACAAGCCCCAGACACTACATCCCTGCTCTGAACAGCCAATGCATAAAGAGAACCAGAGGGCCAGCCTCACCTCATGATATTCCCTCACTGATCCATAGAACTACAGGAGACAGCACTGGAGACACTTGGCAGAATGTGTGCCTGGTCGGCCCCATGCACAACAGGGAGAAACGCAAAGGGAGTGCAACAGGAGTAAGGGGAGCAAAGTAACTAAAGCCCCATGGAATCCTGAAAATAGACTTCGTACTTGGGGGACAGAGCTTGGCACCTCATCAGACCCAATTGGAAAACACTCACAAGGGTCAGGAGACAGATCTGGAACTATCTATCAGGGTTGTTTTTTCTTTTGCCCTATGTCTATCTATATAAGATAGGCAGAATGAACAATCCCAAGGAGAAAACAACAGGACTGGTGGTTCCCTGGAGGACATGGGAGAGGAGAGGGCATGCAGGGGGAGCCAGGAACCAACAAACTCAGGGACAAGGAAACAACAAGAAATCTAAAATTGATGGCAAGGAGGGGATATAATGGCTGGTGGGGTTTGACCAAGTGCAATGTATCTGAGAGGAATTACTGAGAGCCAAATGAAGGGTGTGACAGGAGGACGGTGAAAGGAAGTAGAGGAAAGAAGTAGAAAGCAAAAGCTATTTATAGAGGTATAGCTATAGGCAAGTACATAGGTAAATATATTAATTTATAATGAAAGGGATAGAAGCCAATGTATACATTTTTATATATTAAGTATTAAGATAGCAGATGGACTTTGGGCCTCTACTCAAGGCCTCCCTAAACACAAGAACACTTTGTTCTAAGAACCTGGGACTCTGATATTCACCTTCCCGACATGATCCATGATCACTGATGACAAAATGGGTGCATAAGCAAAGGTGGTGAAAAAGTAGATGGTGCCGGGTTATCAAAAGATATAGCGTCTGGGGTCTTAAGAGTTTGCAGTTAAACATCTAGCAGGGAAGCAACTAAGCCCACATGGAAGAAGCACACCAGCTCGTACGATCATGATGTGTCCATGGGATCAGGTATCAGGTATCAAAAGATCCAAAACAAACAATTCTATCAATACAAACAAGTGGGGTTGGAGTGGAGACCCAAAGCTCAACTGTAGGCAACTGGACACCCCCTCCCCCATACAAGGGTCACAAGGAAGGGACGATTCAACCAGGGTGCAGTACTGCACCAACAAAACACAACATTCCTCCAGTTCTTGAAGGTTTCCTACCCTCCCCCACCATGACCCAGTTCTACCTTACAAATCCAGCTAGACCTGAGTACACACATTGGTATTGATAAGAGCTCTGGACACACGGAATTCAGGACAGATAAACCCCTCAGGAATAGTAGTGGGAGTAGCCATATCCTGAGAGTAGAGAGATGGTGAGGGGGAAGGGGGAGAAAGGATATATAGCACCCCCACCCCAAAGCAGACGAATTACAAATCTGGCTAGACCAGAGTACACACGTTGGTACAGATAAGAGCT
>NW_022106471.1:9325189-9336140 GCF_000313985.2 Echinops telfairi
GGGGCAAATAACAGAAATGTGGGTGAAGGGAGACAATAGACAGTGTAAGACATGAAATAACAACAACAATATATAATAGATCAGGGATTCATGAGGGTGGGAATGTGTGGGAAAGGGAGGGAAAAAGAGAAGCTGATACCAAGAGCTCAAGCAGAAAGAAAATGTTTTGGAAATATCGATGGCAACATATGTACAAGTGTCTTAATACAACTGAATGACAGGTTATTATAAGATTTGTATGAGGCCCCCAATAAAATGATTACCGTATATACTTGAGTATAAGCAGACCCAAATATCAGCTGAGGCACCTAATTTTACCACAAAAACTGCATTAAAAATGTGCTGGAAAACTCAGCTTATACACAAGTATATATAGTACTAAAAAATAATAATAAAGGACTTCACACCAGTAATAATAATAATAATGGGTTCCCCTCTATTGACGATGTAGTTAGACAAGATAAAGACTAAAATAGTAGTTTGGAGGCTGGGCCTAGAGAAGACAGAAAGTTACTAGACTATAGCGTCCACAAATACTAGCTTCAAATAACTCCAGTGGCTTAGAGCTGAGGTTCTCTACCTGTGGGTTATGACCCCTTTGGAGGTCAAATGACCCTTTCACGGGGGGAGGGGGTGGTGGTCACCCAATTCATAACAGTAGCAAAATTACAGTTATGAGGTAGCACCGAAAATAATTTTATGGTTGGGAGGTCACCACAACATGACAAACTATATATATAAAGGGTTCGCGGCATTAGGAAGGTTGAGAACCACTGCCTTAGAGCAAAGGTTGGCAAATTTTGTCATAAAGGGTCATCAAACCTTTAGTATGCATTGCATGTCAAAAAAGCCTCACAACTGGATCAACAGATAATATGATAAACAGAGAAAAGATTGACGTTATTGAGGTTGCATTTTACAACCAACGCCCATGGAGGGAATTAAAGGATATATTGCATCAGACAATTCTGCTGCAAAAGATCTCTTCCTTTACAATGTTTAGGAGCAAAATGTCACTTTGAGGACTAATAGGTGTCTGACCCAAGCCAGGATATTTTCAATCATCTCATATGTATGAGAGAGGTGGACAATGAATAAGGAAGATGAAGAATTTTTGATGCCTTTGAATTATGATGTTGGTGAAGAATACTGATATATAGGATAGACTTCCAGAAGAACAAACGGATCTGTCTTTAAAGCAGTACAACCACTTAGCATCTTAGGAGTGAGGATTGTGAGACTTTGTCTCAAGTACTTTGAGCAAGTCATTAAAAGGGATCAATCCCTGGAAAAGGACATTATGGTGGGGAAGCAGAGGATCAGAGAAAAAGAAGATCCTCAACGAGATGGACTGACGCAGTCGTTCCAACAATAAGCTCAAACATAAGCAAGATTGTAAGAACAGAACTATGATTATTCTGTTACACATAGAATGAAAAAGAGGTCCCTGTTGTACTTGGGGTTGCAAAAAATGACCCATTCAAATACAAAAAGAAAGTTGTAGAACTTCTGGTTGTTCTAAAAAACAGACAAGAAACTAAAGTATGCTTATATTCAATGTATCAACTGATTAATTTTTTAATATATTAGGATATGTGCTATTTTAACAGATGTAGAATACTATCTACATCTTATCATTAACATTCAGCACACTCTCGAAAATCAAGCATTTCAGTCCAACCCTTTTGTCCAATCCATTCACTCTAGTATCCTAACAATGAATTGTCCCAACTCCAAACCCAACAATTCTTCAATTGCTTTGA
This sequence comes from Echinops telfairi, assembly GCF_000313985.2. NCBI lineage: Eukaryota > Metazoa > Chordata > Mammalia > Afrosoricida > Tenrecidae > Echinops > Echinops telfairi. The sequence continues at coordinate 9,326,953 of NW_022106471.1, forward strand.
GATTTCTCAATCATTATCCTTTTCACCGACCATCCTGCTTCCCTTGTCCTTACTTTTCTCTTTCCAGCTTATGAATTATTCTCTGGTTCATCCCTATAACCACCTCTATGCACTCATTCTCAATTTCTGTTCTTCCTCGTTCCCTCAGTTACCCACTCCTGGCAAAGATCAATACTGATAAAATCCAACTCGGCCTATTTCACGCCTGTACCCAAGGAAGATAGCTGCATTAAAATATGCAAACTTCTTGGCTGATTCACTTTAAATTTATGGTCACAGATGTAAAGAAGGTCCTCAGCACTACCCAGGAATCCTTCCATCTTTCTTTACTCAATCTACTCTCACTTTGACAACTCTACCACTCCTTTCCTCGAGGCTTCAATGCTTCTGTCATCTCTCTCACAGCTGACGGCCTCTCACATTATTTCCTTGAGAAAAGAGAAGCTAACCGAAGAGAACTTCCATGTCCTCCCTCACCAAAGCCACTGACCTATCTGCTTCTGAACCCATGTACTCTGGCTTTCTTCCTAATAACAGTGAATTAACCCTACTCTGACGTAACTTCAACCTTTCCACTTGTATACTGGGTCCTCTTCCTTTTTCTCACAGGCTTTTCTCCTGTGGTAACCTCCTCTCCCACCAGGTCATCAGTTTGGGTTTTTTTTGTTTTTTTACCAGACCACTTCCACCAGCATTCACACATGCTGTCATGCCTGCCATTCCAAAGCCATATCTTGAGCCTTCTCTCTCCAACTACAATTGCTTTGCTCTGGAGCAAAATTCTCCAAGAAAATCACCTATACACACTGTCCACTTTCTTTCTTCTAACCCACTATGATCAAATTTACATCCCAGTACTCCACTGAAACCATTTCCATCTTGTCAAATGCAATGGTCATCTTTCCCAACCGCAGCCGGATTTGAGACGGATGAACATCCCTTTCTTGATCTATCTTTTATACGTGATTTCTTGGAAAGCACACTCCCAATTCCCTTCCTGCCTCAATACTGCTCATTTTCAGTTTCCTTTGCAGGTTCCTCTTCTTCTAAATACTGAAGTGCCCCAAGGCTCGGTCCTCTTCTCTAACTATATGAATGCCTTAGAAAATTTCCTATAGTCCCATGGTTATGAAAACCAACGATTCACTGAAGAGGCCCCCGCATCCTATCTCCCCTGAGTGTGACGTTTTGATAATCAATGGCTTAATTAAGATATCCACTTGTATGTCCCAGACTTTAAGAAAACCAAAATGAGAACTCTAGATTTCTCCCTCACACCAAACCTTTCCTTCTGTGTTCTCTTTGTCTGTAAATAAATATTATTTACCCAATTGCTCAAACCAAAAGCATACTGTTGTTATAGATTCATCTTTTTCCCTTAATAATATATCTACTCAATTGGTAAGTGCTATCGTAGGTACCTTCAAAAAAGTTATTTTCCAGGTACATGTATACATATGTTTGTCTAAATTCACTGTGCTAGTCATTAAAATAGTTTGATTTGATTGTAGGCGAGTGCAAGTTTTAGCTCAATACGGTGTAGTGGGTATGTTTGTGTGTGCATGAACATTCCCTACAACACATCTGACCACCTCGAGTTTGGGCTACTGTAATATCCTCCTCACTGATTTCCCACTTTCACCCATAATAGTCTAGAGTTTCCAGAGTATTGTTAAACATAAATCAAATTATATCCATTTTCCTGGTAGTTCCCTCTAATGGCTTCCTATCACACTTAAAATCCAACATGGCCTCAAAGTTCTACATGACCTTGTCCCTACTCTCAGATCTCTTATCATTTTATTCCTTGTTCACTATACTACATGCACACTCGCCTTCTAGATACTGCCGAAATGCCCCAAGTTTAATGTCAATTAATTACTTTTTTATTTATTGCAAAATTAGATTCTTTATCTTAAGGCTCATTCATATACCTCTGTATCACTCCGTTAGATGGTCAACTGAGAAATGCTTACTGAAGTCACCCAAATAAGTGGGTCTGAAATGAATAGTTCTTAATGCAACTTGGCCTTCATAAACTCATGTGAACACACTCTAAGGTGTATGTAGCTTTATCATGTCTGATTGGAAAGTGAAACTGGGATCAGTTACAGAACAGAAAGCCTGGAACATCAGATTAGGGTTTATATTTATCTAATAGGCCAGAATCACAAACATAAAACTCTAGAAAGAGCTATATTTTACTTTTCAAATCCTGAAGTCCCAAGGTTTGCAAAGATATGTGGAGAAATGACAAAATAAGGAGTTATTTGGTTTTGTTAGAATTTTGAATTATTTAATTGTATTATCTAAAAATAAATTATATCTTAAAAAAGAAGGGGAATTTCTTCATGACGAAAAACCAAAGCTGGTATAAATGTGCATCTTTCAGCTGGAAACTTGTAACACTGAATACTTTTAGCCCTGCTTCTATAAGAATTAAATGGGGGGAATCAAAGCATGTATGTATACATATATATAATAGGTTCATATCTGTACATAATGTAGACACAGACACACATAGGTTACAATAACACACATAATTGTTCATATCATTTATTAAGCAGCTCCTACCAGAATTTAATTATATTACCTGGTTAAATTCTCATCATAACTACAACTACCCAACTTTCAAGTAGTTCCCTTCAATTATTGAGCTTGGATAGTTAAGATTTCTTTCAGAAATTGAAAAGTCTGCAGCTAATAAAAGAGCAGGATAGGAAGTAAGCCAAGAGAAAAAACACAGCATAGTTTCTTTCTCTCATACTCAGCTCCAGCTTCTAGTCTCGCCAGCAGCCAGTCAGTGCGTTCTGCCTGGCAACCTACATCAGTTAAGTAAGATTAATAATTAAATGCCCTAATGACAACCCTAATGCTATGGGTTAGGCACTGGCCTGCTAACCACATGTGGGCAGTTCAAACCTACCATCTGCGCCACAGTAGAAAGATCAAGCTGTCTGTTTCCGTGAAGATTTATATAGTCTTGGAAATCCTATATAGAGTGGCTATAATTGAAAATTGACTGGATGGCAGAAGGTTTGGTTTTTAAGGGGTTTTGGTGGCACAATGGTTAAACACTTGGCTGCTAAAGAGAATGTTAGCAGTCTGAATGCACGCAGTAACTGCACATGAGACAATCTAGAGATCCACTCCTGTAAAGATCACAGCTTAGGAAACCCTATGGGGCAGTTCTACACTGTCACAAGGGTCACCATGAGTTAGAGTCAACTGAATGGCACAAACCAAGGTGTGATTTGAGAGTCTGCCATGCTAACAGGTTTCCAGGCATGGCCAATACTCCAGATCCTTAGAAAACCCTTAGTAGTCAAGCTGTAAAGATAATGGTACTATATATACAAGTTACTTCCAAAGACACAATCCCAATGGAATGCTTCTCTAATTGATACCAGATCCATTTTCTTATCACCTCAATATCTGCAACTCTTTTTTTTTAAATACTTTTATTGGGGGCTCATACAACTCTTATCACAATCCATACATACATCAATTGTATAAAGCACATTTGTACATTCGTTACCCTCATCATTCTCATCATCTCTCCACGTAAGCCCCTGGCATCAGCTCCTCATTTTTTTCTCCCTCCCTCCCCAGTCCTCCCTCCCTCACAAACCCTTGAAAATTTATAAATCACTAATTTGTCATATCTTACACTGTCCAACACCTCCCCTCACCCACCCCTCCGTTGTCCATCCCCCAGGGAGGAGGTTATATGTAGATCCCTGTAATTGGTTCCCCGTCTCTACCCCACCCTCCCATCACCCTCCCAGTATCGCCACTCTCACCACTGGTCCTGAAGGGATCATCCATTCAGGATTCCCTGTATTTCCAATTCCTATCTGTACCAGTGTATATCTTCTGATCTAGCCAGATTTGTAAGGTAGAATTGGGATCATGATAGTGGGTGGGGAAGAAACATTTAGGAACTAGAGGAAAGTTGTATGTTTCATCGTTGCTACACTGCACCCTTACTGGCTCATCATCCCCCGCAACTCTTCTTTAATAGTATTACTAAGGCTTTGTCTCTAATAGTCTCTAAATTTCCTTCCTCCCATTTTTTAATTTTTCCATACCTTCAAAATAATACCTAAAGTTTATATATTCTTACTTTGTGCCTAAATCTATTTCTATTATTATCTCCTTTAAGTAGATCCTAAATCAGCACACCGACATCCAATAATTTGAGACTTCTTGCAGGATCAAATGAATGAAAAAAGAAAACTATAGTACAGAACAGTATAAACTGGGTCTGGCCACTATCTATCACAAGGACTCTATGCAAAGGAAGGAAAAGAAATACACTTCCCTCTCCCTTACTGACAAGGTTAGGTTCCAAAGACCAAGTCACAATGCAAAAATCAGCATTATGTGAAAATGGAGGATAACTACAACATTATAACTACTAAATTACACCATAACATAACAGCCAAATTACACCATAACTACCAAATTACATCATTATATAACTGTCAAACCAAAGAATCATGGTCCAGAGAGGATGACACAAACCCTTAACCATCACAACCAGTGTTACTCTTGCCTCTCACCTCAGCGTTCACTACTGTCAGGCAGATGTTGTCAATGCACAAAATAGTTGAATAGTAAATTGTTGCAAACGTGAAATGTTGGATTATGAGATAGTCAATAAGAAAAGAGTAGGCATACTAAACAAAAATCATGACAACATATTTTTATATGGTGAAAAGATCTGTAAACTCTGTTAAAGGAGTTATATATTCTGAGTTATATAGTCTTTACAATAAAATCCTAGCAAATTTAGCAAATATGTTATTCTTTGGGTACTGTCACCTTGTTAGCTTTAAAGTATAGTTTTAATGAGAGTAAAACACTTTTAAATTTTAAAACTATATACTTGAAAATTCTAGAACATGTAAATCCCATTGGTGTTCCGGCCAGATCCTATTGTAAAGCTTTAATTTAAAATAATGGATCCCTAAATCTAATCAAGCTATCCATTCGACTGTAATTGAGTTAATTTCCCATTTTTGCTTTCACCTTGAGACACATTAACAATAACTTTCATATTAGTCAATGGAAAAAAATTCCAAGGATGTTACAAATTGTGGGGAAGAAACTGATTTTGTGACTGGAGAATCACCTAGTATATTCTTCTTCTCAAAGAAGAGATTCAAATTTAATTATCTTACAGTTGATGTTCCCCATACTAGAAATACATGTAATCAGGCTCTTCCTCATATATTTCCCACCTTCATTAAAAGTACACCTGGTCTCCCAAGCCAGAAACTTGAGTGTTGTTGTGGATTGAATTATGTGCCTCCAGAACATGTGTCATAAATGCTAATGTCTATGCCTGTGGTAATACTCCTATTTAGGAATGTGTCATCTTTGTTATGTTAATGAGGCAGTATGAGTAAAGGGTGTATCTTGAATCAATCTCTTAAAATAGAAATAAGATTAAACAAGTTAACAGAGCAGAGAAGCTGAAGGTAGATGCCAAGACACATGAAAATCACCCAGGAGCAGAAACTCAGGAGCGGTAAGGACTTTCCTCCAGCACCAACAGAGAAACCCTTCCCCTAGAGCTGGCGCCCCGATGGCAGACTACTAGCCTTTTACATTTTAGTTTGTATAAGCCATCCACTTGTGGTATTTCTGTCATGGCAGCACTATGGATAACTAAGGTAAGTTCCTTCAGCTGTACCATTTCCTGGCCCCCAGGTGAAACATCCACAAAGTCCTATCCATTTAGCGTCCTAAGCGTCATTTCAATCTGTTCTCTCCATTACCTCTGTCATGCTACAGGCTGATTTTGCTTTTCACCTTGCCTATTACATGACTAAGGGGCCCTGGTGGTGGTGTGGGTTAAGCATTGAACTGCTAACCAGAATGCTGGTGGTTTAAACCCACCAGCCACTCTGAGAGAGAGCGACGAGGCGATCTGCTCTGGTAAAGCTCTAGTCTTGGAAACTCTATGGAGGATCATTATGAGTTAGAATCAACTCAACAACAGGTTTTTGGTATTGCAAGTCTAACCTCGTTGTCTCTAGGCACACTGTCCATTATGATCTTTTCCCCCTATTAACACCTAAGTGATTTTCCAAAATGCAAATTTAATGTCCCTTTCTCTGAAACCTTTCATTATGTCCCTATCAATCATAGAATTCTATATTTTAGGCAAATAAAGCATTTGTTATACAATATTTACACTGTGCAAATCCATAGTATGTTAATTTCCAATGCACACTACCATTATATGTGTGCATGTTATTTGCTTAAAAATATAGTAATCAACACTTCACTTCCCATGGGTTGAGTCCTGCCTGTCTCTCAAACCTCACATCCCACTATGCTTCCATCAATATCAAACTACACCACTTAATGTCTAGTATAGTATACCCACGCTGTTTAATAGCTCCATGCTTTTGCATACATTGCGGCTTCAGTCTTAGCATATTACTATGAATTTTTCAACCCAGCTCAGATTCCAAGAAGTTAGCCACCTGCCGCCCGCCCCCACCCCCACCCCCACCCCCACACTCCTATAAAGTTGGTTATTTTCTCCTCTGTCAATTTTGCATATAACAGGTACAATTTACTGGGCACTAAGTAGGAGCCTGACATTGTTGTAAGCATTTTACATATATTAACTCATTTCATCTTCATAATAGGCCTTTCCTAAAGAAGTGCTACCACAAGTACCTTTGTCAATATAGAAGGTGGATCAGGGAAGCTAAATAATCTGCCCCAAAGGCTACCTAACTGTAAAGGGTGGAGAGAGATTCTAATTCCTGGTTTACATATTTGTATTATTGCACCAAGCATAATGAATTTATTTACATAAATACCTCCCTCCTGGAATATGAGCTCCTTGAGGGCAGGGACATGCCATTTTCAGTGCTGCCTAAACAGTGCCTGGTATAAAATAGGTAATGCATGCATGCATTTGCTGAGTTGTATATAAAATAACATTCCTTACAAGTTCAAGAGAAAAGCATTTAGAGGCTATTTCCAAATAAATATTAAATATTTAATAGGAGTTTTAGAGTAGTCAGCTATTTTTTCGTGTTATAAAAGGATGTCCAAAAGAGGATATTACAGACTTTGTGGACAATGAAATGGATATATATGCAACACTACTTAATCACTATCGTAAGTAAAAACCCAAAGGCACATTTATTTAAGATTAACTTTTTTCTTTCACTAAATAAAAAATCTTCCTACTTATTATTCATGACAGTATTTTTAAAAGAGAGAACTCCGAAATCTACTTTGCTCAAGTAGAAAGAAGCGTATCAGAGACCAGTTCTACTAATTGCTTCTGTAAGCCCAGCCAAGAAATATATCTCTTTATACAATTAAAATAAAACACAGTTAGCTATCTGGCAGATAGACACAGCAAAAGAATTTCTAAGATTGTATAAACTAGCATTCCACTACTCAAACAATGAGAAAATCTGCATCATAAACTACGAAAATGAAAAATCAAGAACAAGCTTCCCACCACCCCACAAGACAAGCAGACATCGACAGCACTAAATGTTCACAACATTTCAAGTCATTCCCTGCGTCACCTTAAAAGAGAGACTCAAAGTTACTCTAGCACTAAAGGCAAAAGATTCAAGACCAACTCTCTTGTGTGCTCTCCCAGTTCCCTTCCTTGAGCCATGTTCAAGTGTAATCATTACAACCCACAGAGATGGTCCAGCAGTAACTGTGTACACCACAGTACTTGTAGAAGAATCAAAATCCCGCCCAGCTTCTACAATCAGTAGAGGCAGAGCGGAGGCCACAGTGAGTGAGTTAGGCCACAGCACAGGAAAACTCTATCCCCAAGGCCGCCTTACCATTTCTTAGTACACTCAACCATCAGCTCCTGGTAGGATGCCACAAACTGGAACTTGGATGCATGTTTCCCCACACGCTGCAGTCTCTTCCAAACTGAAGCCATGATGATCCGTCAATATATGGGAGCAGTTCTAGGTTAGCCACACAGCCTCTTCAAGAAAGCAGAGGGTCCAAAGCAAAAGAGCTTCGCATGTATGTCTGTGTTTTAAGAAACTCAACTATAACCTGAAATGATGTTTGAAGTCCATAAGTCTTCTCCCCGTTTCACAGGGTAAATCCCATCTTAGATGAATGGCCCTGTCAAGAACGGTGCGGTGCTCATGACAGGATGAAGCTGAAGACGTTCCCTCATGGAGACATCACCATTCCCCCTCCTGGGCCGTGTGACGCGTATTCTGGAGGACTGAAAAGCAAAAACAAAGACAAAAAAAAAGAGAGAGCAAGGAAATGAGAGAAGCATGAGAAGAGACTATCCACCCATGTTAGATAACACAGCAACAGACAACCCCACTTCTTCGCCTGTTTTGCCAAACAATGCAACAAAACGCCCAACCTCAAATGCCAGTAACATCAAGGATGCAAGACACCAGGGAAGAAATGATAAGTCACACAGAAGACATCGAGCAACACCTCAGGTGGTGAGCATCATTAACAACAACGGAGGGACGCCAGTCAGGGCCCAATTTGCCCTCCCAGCATCACAGGAGGGTGAGCAGAGCGGGAAAGTCAAGGGATGCTGTTTCGTGTCCACTGTCCACGGCCAGTCAGAGAAGGGGAGGGGGGCATTTGCAAATAAACTTTGTTTTTTAGTCGATAATTAATAGCCTTGAGTCCCCGACTACGTGCTTGGAACAAATGAGGGAGCGGGCGGAATGCTGTTGTTCAGCCAGAAGGGGCAAAGGGATGCGGAATGAGGAGTGGAGGGAAATCTCAAGGCACAGGGAGGGCAATGTCCCGACCAGGCCACTTGGGCTCCCCTTCACCTTCGATGCCAACCGCAAAGTCCTGCTGGGCGTTGAAGCTGGCGCTTGGTGCGGGGTCGGTGCCTCCCTCCGCCATCCTCAGGGGGACAGCCAGGGCGATCCCTGTCCCTCGGCGCAAGCAGGCGGAGGCCCCCCCGCAGCCCCTGTCACCCCGGCGATGCCAGCGGACCCCAGCCTGAAGCCCGAGCCCCGGCCCTGCCGCACGTCCGCTCCCGCCTCCCCCGCACACCTCTGACCCCGCTGTCGGACAGAGTCTGGCCCCGCTCCCTCCTCAGCGCCGCTCCTCCATCGCCGCCGCAGCAGCAGCCGCCGCCGCCACCGAGTCCTCCATCCCCAGCGGAGCCACATGGAACAGCCGAG
>NW_022106471.1:9336415-9338633 GCF_000313985.2 Echinops telfairi
GCGGCTCAACCTCCGTCCGTCCCGCCGCCATTGGCCGGGCCTCGCGTGCGCCCCGCCCACCTCTGGGCCCCGCCCCTCGAGCGACTGCGGGCGCCCATTGGTGGAGCCGCGTGCCCATCACAGGAAGTCCAACCCCCGCTCGGATGGCGCTCCCTCCTCGAACGCGGCGCAAAGTCTACCCTTCTTTTTTTTTTTAAATTGAAACTCACGAAGGACGGTCCCGCCCATCCCTCTGATTGGCTCGGAGAGGGAAACGCTGTTGTTGTTAGGTGCCAAGGAGTCGATTCCGACTCGCGCGACCCTAAGTACAAGGGAACAGAGCCGTGCTCGGTCCAGCGTCACCCTCACAATTGTTAGGTTCGAGCCCATTGTTGCAAGCCACCGTGTCAATCCATCTCCTCCCAGAGGGTCTTCCCCCTTTTCGCTGACCCTCTACAGGACCAAGCGTGATGTCCTTTTCCCGAAGCTTGGTTTCTCCTGATGACACGTCCAAAGTGCAAGAGTCCAAGTGCATCCTAGCGTCTAGGGAGCATGCTGGCTGTACTTCTAAGGCCGAGCGCGGCGGGAAGCGTTCGGAGCGTTTCTGGTGGATTAGAAGGTGCTTGAAAAAGGTGGCTGCCTGACGTGGGCGCCGCCCTTGCGCTGGGTGGGGTTCTGGCTCCAGGCGCGGTAGCAGAGCTTGCAGCGGGCTGCGCTGGCTGCGGGCAGTGCGCCTACCTTGGCTCTCTCTCCCGTTTCCCCGGTACTCCCTTCCCGAAGTTAGGGGGGCACAGTCCCCTCAGCAACTAGGGTGTTGCGCACAGCCCCGCTTTTTTATGACAAGCTGAAATAATAAATTTGCCACGCCCCCTCTAAAAACAGTCACCTGGTCCTTAGTGGGAATTCACTAAGCTAAACTAGTAGGTACACAACATTTGGGGTGCGGTTTTTTCTTGTTCTGAATCTTCAACATGTTTGTCGGTTTGCTTAATTGTGATTTCTCTTCTTCAGGGTCAGTCTCTCGTTCCCCTGGTAAGAACTACAGATAGATTTGGCAGGGGCTGGCCAATAAAGAAGGGTGTCTGAAGGCAAAGGAGAGGAGGAAATAACCTAAAGAATGTGTGAACAGGCAGGGGTTCTCGGCCTTATTAAAACAGCCAGAACTTTTAAGGCTATAATGAAAATTATAGGCATTTTCCAAAGTGGGAGTCGAGAGGGGAGTGCCCTATCACAAAACACTGAAATCTGTTCACAATTTTAGGTGGTTCCTAAAAAGAAAAAGAAGTCAGGAAAGAAAGAAAAAATCTGGGAAAGGAATAAGTAACATGGGCAAGGGAATGAGGAAGAATGATCAGAGAAGTAGGAGGCAATACTCAACAAGCTATGGAAAACTATTTTGAAGAGAAGCTGATATCTGGACAGAACAGGATGTTCTTTCTAAGCATGGAGAACAGGGTGCATGGAAGTTATTAGGGATGGATTCTTTGAGGGACCGAAGGGTGGGTGATGGATGACACTTAAGTACACCAGAAGACATGGCAAGGACCAGAGAACAGATACTAAAGAATTAGGAGAGATGGGAAGATAAACGATGATTTGAATCCAATATCTCATTCTATTTCCATTTTCAGTAAAGAGCATGACCTAATACCACAAGAACACAGCACATTTTACAGAAAATGGCACCGATTTCATTTATTTTTCTCAAGTCCTAAGTTTAGAATATGAAGATAACAATAATAATTAAATTGATTCTTGTTGTACATATCTTAGTATCCTCAGATGTCCTCTTGAATGGTTTACTCCGTCACTATATAGTCAACAACAACCATCTTACCTCACAGATAGTAATATGCATATATTCTAAATCATTAATAGGCTTTAAATGTACAGTCTTTCCTTAAATGGCTAATTTATGCAAATGGTCAATGATGTATTTGACGCCAACTTGTCCTTGGGGAACAATCCACATGATGATCAGAAGGTTGCAAACACATCCTAGTTACTATTGGTCTTAAAGATTTCTCAAACTTTTCCATGTGGTCATCCCACTTTCTTTTCCTCCTTTTTTTTCTTCATACAGAAGAGAAAGAGAAATTTTATTATAAAGAATGATCTTAAGATCCATCGATGTTAAATAATGAGTGTCTTTCATAAGAAGTAAGAAGGCCCCTTAGGGAATCTTCCACAAGTTCTAGAGACTGGCCAGAGTTTCTTCCAAGACAGATCTCTTTTTTGA
>NW_022106471.1:9338733-9357501 GCF_000313985.2 Echinops telfairi
CGTTTTCATTTTTGCCATTGAGGTAGCTAAGAAAATACCTAGGCTAGAACTGTTCATTGAATGAGTGAAAGAAATAAGAGTAGACCTTGACATTGATTCTGAACCTTCACTGGAGAATATTTTAAGATTTATTGCCTGCTTAGCTGCTAATTATTAAAACCAACTGAGTATTCATTACCTGAAAGGTACAGTCCCTGTTTCTCAGGGTTGTCAGAAACAGTCACTTACATATGCTAAAATGTGTAGCACCCATTCAAGAAAGGAACACCTATCTTTCAACCTGTTTGAATCTCAGCTTCCTATTCTGGAAAACAAATAATCCGGCCTACTTTTCTGGTAGTGCAAACGGTTTAAGCACTTGTTGGAGGTTCAAGTCCCTCCAGAGGCACCTGGGGAAGAAAGACCTGGTTCTCTGTGTCCTAAAAGAGTAAACACTGAAAACCTTACAGAGAACAGTTCTACTCTGACACACATGGGGTCATCATGAGTCACAATTAATTCAACACAATTAACAACCACTTTGAAATTTTCTGGGATGTTGAGAAGATCAAAGATGTGTATGTAAACTGCCGGGCACATAGTACAGAGTCAATAAATGGTGTGTTATAAATAAATAATGCCATGCCTGCACTTGTTAACAGGTAAAAGCAGACAAGGAAGGAAAAACAAACAAACAAACAGATCTTCAAGAACACGTGGGTCCCTGCCTCAGCACTGAGGGATCTGGCAGGGCACAATAAAGTTAACATTACTCTTCTTCCCTTGACTCCGTAGGTCCCACAGAGTAAACCAGCAACAAATTTAGGTGGTTTGGATTTTATAACAATTACTTCATGACTACCTGCAAGAATGTATCTTCCAGGTCATCTATCTTCCAGCCATCTGGCACGCCGTCTATTAACTGAGATCTTCTGGCATGCTTTAACTGTTCTTTAGGCCATTTTCCCTGTTGCGGTGTGCTGTATAGTCAGTTCTGGCTCTTCGCTCACCCGGGTTGCAGAGTAGAACTGAGCCCTGTGGTTGCCAAGGCTGACGTTTTTCACAGAACACCGCCAGGTCTTTCTTTGCTCCCCCTGAGCTGAGCAGGCGGTGAGTTCCAACTGTGGATCTTCCATTGAGCTCCCTTCCTCCCTGCCTACCAGCCTGGATAGCTCATCCAGCCCTCTGCGCTTCCAGAGTGCATCCACCATGTGTCTGCCCGTTTCTTAATCCTCTTCTGACTCAAGATTTGATTTATCGGTTCTGCTGTTCCAGCCTTAATCTTGATATAACAGATCTGTTGCTGCAAGTGACTCTAATTGACCTGTTCATTTCACCCAGGTTGTTAGCCATAAACTTTCTATAGATGTTTTACTTAAAAGAGGATTCAACAGTTAAGATCATTTAGATTTTGCCTAAAAGTATGATGGCGGTTAGATTTTTTTTATGTCAACTTGCATCTAGGTCAAAGTGTAGAGGTGGAGTCCAACCTATCAATCCAGTTGCAGCCCAGTGATGTCTCCTTGGAGATGTGGCCTTAATAAAAGAGAGACGCTGGGAATGTCTCCTTCCTCTCTTGCTTTTTTTGTTTCTTCAATGCCCACATAGGTTTATTTGTACAAACAGTGCAGAACACCAGTGCCCTGCAGATGACAGCCCAGGGGTCACACCAGTTCCACTCATCCTCAGATGGAGAACTCTACTTTGTGGAAGCTTGGGCCCCTTTCAGGGCCTAAGCTAAGGCCTGGGCACCTTTGGGAGCTTGGGCTGGAGTGGAGGCCTTAGCTTTAGCCATCAGCCTTACTTGGTGCCTTGGCCTTGGACCAGAAGAGTCTTAGATCCTTGGCAATACGTGCCTGAGCCCGCTTGCCAAGCTTGTGTAGCCCAGTCAACTGAGCACGCAGTTGACACCTATTGGGATCTGAGCCTTGACCTCTGTAGGCTTCACAAGAGTTTGATAGCCTTGGCGCCACCAGCTGTGGCCTTGGCATTGTTGGAATGCATTTTCTTCAGGCCCTTCTTGTGGTGCTTCTTGGCAAAGCACATGTTCCTCAGGAACTTGGGGTCCACCCCCTTAAGTGATTCACATTGTTGTGGTCGGGGTTTCTTGGTGCCATACCTATACCATTTCCGAGAGGGGTTGTGCCGGGTGTGATTCTTGGGGTTGGCCATGTCTGCACGGAGTCCTGCTGATCCCAGAGCACCAGAGACAGGAAGAGAACCACTCTCGCTCTTGACCTTCTCTTCCTTGCTGGAACTCTGTCTGTCTCCAGGGATGGCCCCATGTGGGCTGCCAATCTAGGGAGCTGTCAGTACCCTGCTGTGTTTCCAACAACCTGGGATCCACTGCCTCCTTGCCCACAGGGCCATGATGGCCCTGCTTCGCGCTTCCCTTTCTGGGTCCTAAGCCTACAGCCACAGCCCAGGGGTCCGGCCAGCGTTGGACCCATGAACTGGGCTGGGAGGACTTCTTGATATAAAATTAATTCTTGATACAAAGTTCTTTTATATGTACACATACACAATATATGTATGTGTATGTGTATCTATATTAAACCCAGCCTAACACAAAAACTCAAGTGAGACCTGAAACAAGGAAGTGGGAAATGTTACCCCCAAATCTTCTCTGCTACAACAGTTTTCAAAACGACAGAAACTATTTTCAATGAAACAGTATTTCTAGTCACTGTTTCAAAAACCCATATTACTACCTGAAACTGTCTTAAACCCTTAGCAAACAAATTTACTCCCAATAGTTTGATAGCAATGTTTATGTTCTTAAAAGCTCACTTAGACAGCTTCTTGAAATATGTTTTTGAAATATTAATAGGGTTTTTTTGAGTACAAATTGTGTTTCCAAGTATTTCCTTTTATTCTCTGACTTTTTTCCTCTATTCCGACCTCCAAGATATCTCGGCATCATACCGACCCTCACTTAGGCTGACCTTGGCTAGTTGTTTCAGGGAAGGAACCTAACAGAAGGGAGAGAAACGGGCCATCTTTTCAAAAAAGCTTCAAGTGGGAGCAATGTACTACAGTCAAAGTAGAAGCCTTCACTGTTCAGTATGGTAGCCTCTAGTCACGTCAACTGCTGAACATGTGAAATGTGGCTAGTTCAACTGGAGAAGTAAATATCAAACACACACCAGAGCTTGAAAAGCTTTGTCTATTAAAAAAAAGAACGTCAAATATCTTATTAATCTTTTTGAAAAGTTTTACATGTTGACTTTTTTGCCTACCTTTTACATTTGAAAATGAGAATGGTTGGGGCATACTAGGTTAAATAAAATGTTAGAAGATTAATTTTACCTATGCCTTTCATTGTTGTAATGGCTAGTAAAAAAATGTTAAGTTCCATATTGGGCTTACATGATACTCTTAGTAGAGAAGGCTGATATGGACAATAGTACAGCTTCTTTTCACAGAGCTGAGAAATGAATTCCATGCACTGGAAGGGGAAGAAAAGAGTTGCAAGACAAATACTGAGAAGCTGCTGGGGCCTTATTGTCCTGTTCTCACCTCCTTCTAGCATAAGCTCTAGAGTAAGGGCCAAATTAAATGGCAGGATCTATTTATGGGATCGGAGGGACAAGTGAGAAAATGTACATCCTTTTTTCTCATAAGAATCCTGGAGGTGAGGGAAGGCCTTTTAGGAAAAGCTAGGCTTATATGTAGGCCAAACAGCACCTTAGTGCTGCATCAGCCAACAGAACGTTTTGTGATGAATAAAATTTCTATATTTGCCTATCAAATACAGTAGCCAGTAGCCACTTGGGGCTATTAAACATTTGCAATGTAGATAGTATAACTGAGGCTGGAATTTTAGTTTTAATTCATTTACATGTAAATAGTCACATGTGGCTGGTAGCTAAGCTACCATCTGATCAGTGCAACCTTAAATAGTACCGTGGAGATTCTGGTAGCCCGACACAAGGATTCCCCGACACCCAACAGAGAGTAGAGAGCCACCAGGCCTCAAGGGGCCGTGCTGACAGACAAGAACAATGCAGTAGCAATCTCTGAGGCTGGTTGCCAATGAGGAGAAATGCACGTTGGAGTTCTCAGGGGATGCCAGCATGGTAGATGAAGAGAACTCAAAAAACCTACTGCCATCAAGTCCTTTCTGACTTATAGCAACCCTATAGGACAGAGTAGCACTTCCCTTGTCCATTTCTGAGACTGTAAATTTTACAGAAGCAGAAAGCTTCATCTTTCTCCCAAGCAGTGGCTGGTGGTTTCAAACTGCTGACCTTATGGTTAGTAGTCCAAGTTGCAACCCACTATGTCACTTGGTGGGGAGGTGGTTGTTGTTAGCTGCCCATCAGTTGGCCCAACTCATGGTGGCGTCTTATACAACAGAACAAAATGTTAGGAAATCGTGTGTTAGTCCCATGATCAGTCGGCTTATTTTCAGGAGTAGATCGCCAGGCCTTTCTTCCTGGTCTCTCTGTCTGGAAGCTCCACCCACAGAAAGCTATCCAGTGTCATCGCAACACACAAGCAAAATGGGTAGTAACTGTGCATGAAGCCCTTTTGCCCAGAATCAACCTTTGGGCTACATGAAAGGTGACCCTCTAAGTAAACTCCTCTCAATGGAGATGCTGTCCACGCCATGACTATGATTCAGTGCCTGCCAGCCGTGGTGAAATCTTAGCTTGAATAGGAGTTAGATTGAGTTATAAAAAATAAAATTATGTTCTTACAAGCCGGAATAGCTTTATACTTCTATTTGTACCTGATGACTCCAGTAAAATCATTATTAAATGTATGCTTTGTTTGTTTGAACTGGCGAGTTCTCTGGTCACCGGAGAGAGATGAGGTAATCTGCTTCAATAATGATTTATAATCTAAAAAAATTTTATATAGCTTCCCTACGAATTGGAATTGTCTTGATCAGAGTGGGTTTGTCCCCTTACCTCGTCACACACCTTTGGTAGAAATGAACGCTGAGAAAAGTTACATTAGCCAAATCATCTTTCCACCCAAAATAGAATGTCTTTGTGTGTGTGTGTGTGTGTGTGTGTGTGTGTGTAACTGCTTCTATTTCTGTTCTTCTTTGAAGTTAGTCATAGTGAACTTTTGTACACTGAACCTGAGATGGCATTGATTTCAGGACCTCAGTTATATCCTAAAAGCTCCATGTGGATTAGCTCCATGGTTTCTATAAAGGCCAACCTGGGCCTTGTTGGTGGAGAGAGAGGACTATCCACCATGTCTTGAAACTCAGAGAGACTCAGAAACCAGGTCACAAACACCATCCATTGATGATTCAGCAGGACTGTCTCCTGTCAATCTGGATCACCATAGTGATTAATTAAAGCCTTAAAAAATCTTCTTCAAGAGTCTATTACAGGCAATAGAGATACAGCCTGGGCACCACTCAGTTAGAATGGATACTAGCCATAAACCTACATCCATTATGATTTCATATAGTAATATCATATGAATAATATTATAAACTTGGTTAGTCCTATTGTGGACCAACCAAATATCAGCCTTGACCATGGCACCATTAGTAGCCTGCACTATCCCCTCAGTCTGACTCTTCAAAGATTTCAAGATCACTTCCTTATTGTAAAGTCCCATGCCACAAACGTCAAGGTAAAGACTGTTGTCGGAAGAAGCTTACACATTACAAATAAATGGACAAATACTGGGATTATTTTTTAAATCATTTTATTTGAAGCTCTTACAGATATTGTAACAATCCATGTTCAATTAGATGAAGCATAAGTGTACAATCGCTGCCACCATCAAATGCTGGGATTATTATAACAAAGGTTTGGGTTGGAATCAGGAGCTTGTTCTGAGAACGTCTTTGCCACAACCTATCAATTCATCTCCTTTCAAATTATTAGCTATTCTTGACCAAGGTTTACTGACCATTTCACATGAAATGTAAAGAGCTTTGGACAAATTATGAAGGATAGACTGACTTTTGCTTCCTATCATTTATGTTTTTAATAATTGGAAGAAATTCCAGATAACCCAATACAGCATCGAGTTAGTGTGTTCCTCTAAATGACACCTGGGTTACTTTATTTACCATGAACATGATAATATTATTAACATCTTCTGAAATAATAAGGCTAGACAGAAAAGGCAAAGATAAACAGTAGGAATTCACGATCTTGGAGGGCACTGAATACCACCCCCCCATATAGTGTTAAATCAAAGTGCTTCTATTTCAAACAGTGCAAGGATGAACAGCAAGCTGAAATCAGGCAGAGCCCCACTTACAAGAGATCTGGGCCAGGGCCAAGGCAAAGTAGCCCCATTGCAGAAGCTTGCCCCAGATGAAAGGAGTTTGAAAATAAACTGAGCTTTCAGAAAGCAGGACTAACTCGTGAACATCTGGGTAGTCTACAAAGCGCAGCAAAGTGGAGGGGGGGAAAACAGGGTAAAACAATAACGTGGGATCCAGAGAAACCTACAAGATGGGTTCAATTAGTGACTGGGCTGACAGTGGGCAGAATATAGCCTGCTAAGCTTCAAGGGCGTCACAAGAGCTGCTGGTTATGTCTTCATATTCTGTTGCAACTTTTAATGCTGTCTTTAAATATCCTCGATAGTGCATCATTCATCTCTTTCTCCAAGGGCAAATTTAAGGGCTGCACAAGAGTCTAGCTTTTGTACCATATTTCAATCTTCTAAAGAAATCCTTGTCTTTTTAAAGGCTTGAAGATAAATAAGTGGCCATCTAACTCAGAAGCAACAAAGCCCACATGGAAGAAGCACACCAGCCTGGGTGATCATGAGGTGTCGATGGGATAGGGTATCAGGCATCTAAGACCCAGAACAAAATCATACCCAATGTGAATGGGGGTTGGGGGGACATGGAGTGGAGACCCAATGCCCAGGACATCCCCTCACAGAGGGATCACAGGGAAGAGATGAGCCAGTCAGGGTACAGTATAGCACTGATGAAACACACAACTTTCCTCTAGTTCTTTGGTGCTTCCTTCCCCCACTATCATGACCTCAATTCTGCCTTACAAATTGGATTAGATCAGAACATGCACACTGCTACAGATAAGAGCCCGCAACACAGGTAATCCAGGATAGATAAACCCCTCAGGGCCAACAAGGAGCACAGAGATACCAGGAGGATGAGGGGAGAGTGGGGAGAGAAAGGGGGAATCGATCACAAGGGTCAACCTATAACTCCTTCCCAGAGGGACAAATAACAGAAAAGTGAGTGAGGGGTGACGGAGGACAATGTAAGATATGAAAATAATAATCTATAACTTATCACGGGTTTGTTAGGGAGGGTGGGGGGGAGGGAGGGGGAAAATGGGGAGCTGATATCAGGGCTCAAGTGGGAAGAGAATACTTTGAAAATGATGATGGCAGCATATGTGCAAATGTGCTTGACACACTGGATGAAGATATGGATTGTGATAAGAGATGTAAGAGCTCCCAATAGAAGTAAGGGGGTGGGGGTGGAGAAATCCTTGTCTTCAACATTAAAAATCATTATATTTTATTCACTAAATGATAGGCTTAGTCTATCTTAGAACTACAGTACAGAGCTATACCTATTGAAAAA
The DNA here is from genome assembly GCF_000313985.2 of Echinops telfairi. Taxonomy (NCBI): domain Eukaryota; kingdom Metazoa; phylum Chordata; class Mammalia; order Afrosoricida; family Tenrecidae; genus Echinops; species Echinops telfairi. The sequence continues at coordinate 9,346,262 of NW_022106471.1, forward strand.
GCTTCTTGAAATCATTATCTGGCATTGTCAATGGACAATTTCTCACTTCAAAAATTTATGTGCACCCTCCCCCAAGATTATAGCCCTTAGAGATCCTTCAGACCTGGAACTGAACCCACCACCCCCTGGAGTCACCTTTCTGTCAAATAATAGACACAGCAGAATATTGAACTATCTCACACACGAGGGCCATCTTCCTCGGAACAATCAGGTCCAAGAGACCAAAATGGCAGCATTTGTCCAAAAACAAAAGTCACAGGGCAGGAAGAAACAGGAAAGATGGGCACACAGAACCAGAAAACCCAGGGAGAATGTGGGAAGAGTGCTGTTTCCCTGAAGGGATTGCAACTGATACAAATCACCATACAAAACACTGAATAGGAAAAGCAAATGCATTCTGTTAGCTTTCGCCCAAACCCCAACACAAGGTTAAAACAAAGGACTTGGTAAGCAGCATGCTTCCATGTAGAAAGGGGGTGCGCCGTACTCAGGCCTGATCCCGTACATAACAGGCGATGAGCACATGTACAGTTAGAGGGCAACTTTTGATTCTTTTTAAACTTTTCTCTTTCCTTGAGCAACCAAAGCAAGAAAGAATGGGAGGCAGTGGTTGGCCGCTCATCTTCTTTATTCTTTTAAAGATGATGTCCTCTTCTTCCTTAGGAACTCACCAAGCTTCCTGGGACCTAGGAGTTTGCTCCCAGTGATGCTTCTCAGCCTACATCAAAGCTCAGAAAATAGCAATTACCAAAGTCCCACTTAGCAGTGACCGCCAGACTTGTTGAGCATCGCCCTCATACCTGTGTGATAGTAACTCTCTTCCATGTCTATCTGCAATGCACAGGGATGCCTTGTGCCCAAACAACCATGCCAACGGCCGAGCCTGGTTTCTCTTTTTAATTTCTCAATAATATGTTCAGTTGATTTTGTGAGCTTCTATCTAGTTTTGTATGAGTTGTGACTAGTTCTGGTACAAAGCATATAACCTTGCAGGACTTCTTTGCTGCTTTTATTTTCTCTGAAAACACTTTTGAATGAGACACTCATTCATTTATTTAAAAGTGTTTAGTGAATAACTAAGGAATTCTGGAGGCACAGTGATTAATTAAAGTATTCAGCTGCCAACAAAAATGTCAGTGGTTCAAATCCACCACCCACTCCATGGGAGGGAGATATCTGCTTCCATAAAGATTTACCCCCTAGAAACTCTATGGGGGCAGTACTACTCACTCCTTCCAGGTCTCTAGGAGTCAGAATCGATCCCATGGCAGGGGGTATAGTGAAGAACTACTAAGCTCAAGTCATTGATTTACGTACTGAGCATGCACAGGTTTGGGCATGTGAGGCCTTAACCACTGACGATGTATGGTGTCCCTTCCTCTGCTTACTCATGCAGTTGAACGGCTACACGCGAGAGATTTAGAGACATGAATATATCATGTGTATGTGTGTCTTCAATTCTGTAAATACCCCGTTAACTGGTATAGATTTATGCACCTCTTAAAGTTTACATTGGAAACTTGAAGAGCTTGACTCACCCAATGAAAATGCTGCAATAATCAAAACAATATACAGAGCCAGTAGCCAGTCCCCCTGAAAAAAAATTTCACCACTAACTTTGCACCTGAGAAATAAATTCAGATGGGAGGGAGGGGAGAAAAATGAGGAGCTGATGCCAAGGGCTCAAGTAGAAAGAGAATGTTTTGAGAATGATGGTGGCAACAAATGTAAAAATGTGCTTGACACAATGGGTGAATGGATGGATGGTGATAAGAGTTGTATGAGGCCCCAACAAAATGATTAAAAAACAAAAATAAGATAAAAATACTTTTAAAAAAGAGGGAAAGAAATTCTGGCTCTAGAACCTGTGTGATTACCATCCAGAAATTTCTAATCCAATAATTTACATCCTTAGGGGAAAAAAATCTACAAATTTCTGTTATTTACCCAGGAGACCTGGAGGCATAATGGTTATGCATTGGGCTGCTAACTTCAAGGTCAGCAAATCAAAACCACCAGTTGCTCTCAGTAGTAGATAGGTTTTCTACTCCCCTAACAAGTTACAGTCTCAGGAACTCACAGGGCCACTCTGACCTTGTCTCATAGGATTGCTGTGAGTCACCATAGACTCAATGGCTAGGAGTGTGGGTTTTTTCATGAGTCCTGCAGGTGTGACAATTTCAGATTCTAAAGTAGTGTAACTTTCTATGCTATTAATTTTTGTGGGGTTTTTTTCATAGCAAGGAATGGATGCAGAATTTTGAGGAAATTGTTATATTTATTATGTTGCTAGTAGTCATTTCACCACTACTGACACTAGTAAAATTGTTTGAATCCATTAAACTTGAATGTTCAACAGAAGATATTCTTCTGCACTACACTTAAAAAAGGAAATTCATTTTGTATTATCTTGAGGATTTACAAATCATTTTCTTTTTACCCTCTTTGAGCTTTTCCTTATGCACTTCACTTACTTATTGCTGTTTCATTCGACTTGGATAAAAAATTATATCACTTTAAAAATTTGCTTCCACAATAGCAAATACATTCGAATAATTAAAAACAAATGAAGCTTACAAAACAAGTTTTACATTCAAGTTTTAATGCTAACACAAAAATCTGAATTTGAAAATTATATCTGAGAACATTGGACCTCCACTCAAGTACTCCCTCAATGCAAGAACACTTTGTTCTATTAAACTGACATTCCATGATGCTCACCTTCCCAACACAATCACTGAAGACAAAGCGGGTGCATAAGCAAATGTGGTGAAGAAAGCTGCTGGTGCCCGCTATCAAAAGCTATACTGTCTGGGGTCTTAAAAGCTTGAAGGTAAACAAGCGGCCATCTAACTCAGAAGCAACAAAGCCCTCATGGAAGCAGCACACCAGCCTGTGTGACCACGAGGTGTCAAAGGGATGAGGGAGGAGGTACCATCAGAACAAAAAAAAATCATATCATTGTGAATGAGGGGAAGCGTTGGGTGGAGACCCAAATTTCATCTGAAGGCAATTGGTCATCCCCTTACAGAAGGGTTGTGGGGAGGAGACGAGCCAGTCAGGGTGCACTGTAGCAATGATGAAACATACAACTTTCCTCTAGTTCCTAAATGCTTCTTCCTCCCACCCTCGCCCACTATCATGATCCCAATTCTACCCTACAAATCTGGCTAGACCAGAGGATGTACACTGGTACAGATAGGAACTGGAAACACAGGGAATCTAGGGAGGATGATCCCTTCAGGACCAGTGGTGAGAGTGGCGATACCGGGAGGGTGGAGTGAAGGTGGGGTGGAAAGGGGTAATCGATTACAAGGATCTACATATAACCTCCTCCCTGGGAGACGGACAACAGAAAAGTGGGTGAAGGGAGACGTCGGACGGTGCAAGATATGACAAAATAATAATTCATAAATTATCAAGAGTTCATGAGGGGCGGGGGAGCAGGGAGGGAGGGGAAAATGAGGAGCTGATACCAGGGGCTTAAGTGGAGAGCATATGTTTTGAGAACGATGATGGCAACAAATGTACAAATGTGCTTGACAGAATGGATGTATGTATGGATTGTGATAAGAGTTGTATGAGCCCCCAATAAAATGATTTAAAAAAAAAGAAAGTTAGATCTGAGATAGTCAAAAGAAATAGTACTTACAAAGCAGCTGGAAATAATTTCATGCATCTGTCATACGATGTCTGTCGGCTGGCCCTTCACAGATCTTTACTAGTCTTGAGAGAATACTTTTAAAATGTGTGCACTCAACTTTCTATCCTTTCTATCAGGAACCTTTGTAGTTCACTGGACTTCTGCTGATACCGGACGGGGCCGAGAAAGAAAGAACTAACAAAGAGCATGATACAAAAACTGCAACTATTCACTCTGAAGATACGATTTCCTTAGCTTTGCCCTGGAGCTTCACCACAAAGCCTGCAATTCAAGCGCATCAGCTGCTACTCTCTGATAGGGTCAACGTGACTCCTGATGGTCTCCCAGGCAAAAGGTAGATTCGTCATAAGTCAGATGAGTTTGGTGCCTCTGGCACATTCTTCTGTGGTTCACAAGAGAGAACTGAATGTGAGATTCTATTCCATTGGTCCAACATTAAAAAAAAAAAGGAATGTGTATTTTTTATCATATACAGAATTTATTGAATGAGATCTATTTAATTGAGCCCCTTTGCTGGTTCCCTTCTACAGTGAGGATCGCTTTTCCTTCTATCCAGTCTGCTTGGCATCTTGGCATCAGTGGGTCTTTGTATTGGACAGAGTGCCCTAGTTTACTGTCTTAAGTACATGCTTATCTTGCTTCTTTGGTAATCTTTGCCTGGAATGCTATAAACTTTTATGGGAGCAGAAAAAAAGCCCAAACCCACTGCTATTTAATCCATTCTGACTCATCATAACTTATGGGATAAAGTAGAACTACCTTGTTGGGTTTCTGAGACTTTAAAACAAAACTTTACAGGAGTATATAGCCCCACCTTTTCACCACAGAGCAATTGGTGGATTTGAACCACCAGCCTTGGAGTTAGCACTCCAATGAGCAATCCACTATGCGGCCAAAGCTCCTTACAGGAGCAGAAAGGCTGGTGGGTGTGGTCAGCAGATGAGAAAGGACAAAACCTCCGTACTCATGAAGTTTCAATTCCTCCTCGTTAGAAATCATTATTTAGTGTTTGTTTTAGAAAATCTCTAAGTGCCAGGGTGGGGCAAAGGTCGGAGGTTTGACCTGCCCAGAAGAAAGGGCTGGTGACCTACTTCAGAAACGTCAGCCAGGGAAAGCCCTGCGGAGCACAGTACTGTACTACCCTGGAGCACACGGAGTTGCCAAATCTCAATTGATTCCTGTCCCTTGTAACCATGATCTAGCATTTGCTTCAGAAAATCTCAATGGGTGAGATTGTACGTTGCATGACAAAGACCCAAATACCTACAGAGGAAAGTGTTGTGATGATGTGCTGAGGACTATCACCTACTCAAATGCCATTTTCAGACATGTATTGTATTTGCATTCCTTGTTTCAGCGACCGACTGTAGGAAGTCATATATAAATATCAGCGAGTTACAGTCTATGTTTATGTTTGCACTGGCGTCCTGTGTACTATTCATGGTTAAGTCTTTGTTTGATGTTAGAGTTATCTACAACTTGAAGTTGGAGATGTGAATCGACCCAGGGGCACCTCAGAAGCACGGACTGATGAACTCCTTCAGAAACATCAGCCCTTGTAAACCATCTGGAGCACAGTACCACCCTGACACATGGGGGAGTTGCCAGGAACCAACTGGTACTAACAAGAAAAATCTCAATGGATTCTTTCATCGTTCTGATGATTCATCAAACCATTTTTTAACATTGATTCTCCATCCCCTCCCCGCTTCCCCTGTCCCCGTGTTTTTTAGCGTTACACACGTGTAACTGCTATGAGGGACTGTCCAGTCACCTGTGACTGAGAAGGACTGAGGCGACCAAGGAGGACTCATGCGTCAAAGCAAGAGTCATCTTGACTGGAGCTCAACCCCAGGCCTCTCTTCCTTGGGGCTGCTGTCTGACTGGTTTTGAATCACTGGCCTCTGGGTTAGCAGCTGAGTGGTGAACAGGGATCAAAGTGACATCATTAGATCTAAAAAGGCAACATTAACAAGTGGCAAAATTGAAATCACATTGTCTAAGAGAGCTCTACAATCGGCTAAATGTCAGCCAAGGCAATCTGATCAATGCATTCCTTGTCACTCACGTGCAACTCTTAGGAATATGATGGCTAATAAGAATGTGCCGGCCTATCTTTTTCATCTCCTTTCTGATTACTTAAATTTTCAGAATATACTTAAAAGTCGACAGTCTGTTTCCATCGCCATTTACTCAGAGATATTTTAGTTCTATTCTTAGATCTGCTTTGAGGTAAACTCATTAGAAGTAGGTTTTTATCTTGAATATATTCTATGGTGAACAAAAGTAAGAATATATAAGATAATTAAAACAAAAAAACCTCATTGCCAATGAGTCGATGCCGACTCTCAACAACCATATAGGACAGGGTAGAACCGCTCCTGTGAGTTTCCAAGACTGTAACTCTCGACAGGAGTACGGCAGAATGTAAGAATTATAAGCGATGTTACTTTTTTTTAATGCCTCCTTTTCTGTTGTCGTATTTATTTTTACAATGGAAAGTAATTAAAATCGCCTAATCATGGTTTTAGGTGGAAGACACTGTGTACAATCACAATACTTTGTAATCTCTACAGTGTTCTATTGATTTCTGAAAGCTTTGTACCCATCACTTCTGATTACAAATCATGTCTAATGAATGAAACTGGAAACTCTTCCCCACAACGAATTCATTTCTAGCATATCGAATGTGTTCTGATCCTGGATCCATTCTGCCCATCCCCACACCTCTGTTTGAGGATTGACCAAAGAATGTTTCTTTCACAGAACATTCTATCCCTGGGAATAGCTTCTGTATTTTATCTGAGCAAGAAGGGTATGTTTTTATTGGTACTTTTCATGTGCTGGATTTGATTTATTTAGATTTAGGACCATGCATTTTCTATTGGGCATTTTTCCCATCATCCCCGAATTCCTCACTCATGTTTGGCCCCATTCCAATTTTCTTGTGCTGTGTAAGTACATTCTGTCCTTCAAGAGCCAATCAAGTGGCTCCAATAAGCAAGTCATTATCAAGTGCCTATTATGTGCAAAAGGTGTTGAATCATAATAATAAAAGTATAAGGCCACAGTTGCAGACCTCAAGCAATTTAACCTTATTTCAGAGGGGGAGGGGGAAATGCATAATAAAAAAATGAATACTATGACAAAACTAATCACCTATAAAAATAGTCAGGTAGTGGTCCAAAACGAAATTAAGAGCCCCACTGCTGTTCTGCGGTCTGAACAGACTCAAGCTCTTTATGATGAAGAGCACAGTGCACAGAAGGAGGCCGAAGTCTAGAGAACTGGGTTACTTTCGCAGTTCCACCACTGTTAATTGTCATCTTAGGGAACTCAACTTCTCTGCGTGGAGGAAAAACATATGCATGCATATATGGTTGTCTGCTGTACACACACACACACACACATGCATCCAGCACACTACTAGCCTCTGGGCCTTGTGCTAAAATACTTGGCATGTATTCCTTCCCGACAAACTAGGAGATAGATAATTTTTTAAGTAAAAAACCTGAGACATACAGAGGAAGAACTAGAGGAAAGTAGTATGTTTCATTGTTACTGACTGGCTCTTCTCCTCCCCACGACCCTTCTGTAAGAGGATGTCCAGTTGCCTACAGATGGGCTTTGGGTCTCCACTCTGCGCGCCTCCTCATTCACTATGATAAGATTTTTTGTTCTGATGATGCCTGATACCTGATCCCATCGACACCTCGTGATCACGCAGGCTGGTGTGCTTCTTCCATGTGGGCTTTGTTGCTTCTCAGCTAAATGGCTGCTTGTTTATCTTCAAGCCTTTAAGACCCTAGGTGCTATATCTTTTGATAGCTGGGCACCATCAGCTTTCTTCACCTTTGCTTATGCACCTGCTTTGTCTTCAGCGATCGTGTCAGGAAGGTGAGCATCATGGAATGACAGTTTCTTTTTCAAGTCATTGTGTGAGCAGAAGCTTAGTGGAATACCAAAAAAAAAATTGATCCAACACTTACTATGTGTGTGCTAAGTGTTAAGCACATGTATATGAATAAAATCATTTCCCTGCTCTGAAGGAGCTAGTGAGCTGACATTGTAGGGGGTCGGTGATGCTAAAGGTGATCCCAGTTGTGTTCCTGACTCATCGAGATATTAGAGTGTAGAAAGACCCAACGTAGAATATGATATTCAAGCTGGGCCTTAGTGGACGGGTTGGTTCAAAGAAGCCTGGAATGTACAGCTGGCTGAGACCTGAAACTTCTATTTCATGATAGGAAGATATTTACCCCTAACAGCTAACCTTAAATTCATATCCAGAACAAGTCAGAGCTAACACAACGTGTCCAGAACAATCCAGGACTCTTGCAACACAAAGCGATTCTAGAGAAAGATAAAAGCATTCAGACAACAGAGCACCTACCCTCCCGGCCACTCCCCCTCCTCTTTTTCTTAAGACAGTTCACTTTTGAGTTTCCTCATTTATTTGTAGGCTTTTATTTTGTTTTGGGTAGAGTTTGGGGAACGTTATGTCCTACATCCTCATCATCAATTCTAGTATTGCATACATGTATAATGTGTTCCTTCCTCACTTAAGAGGTCTTAAGTCTCATTCCAAACAAAACAATGGAATAATATTCATCACTATAAAGGAGTGATCAACGAGAAGCCTTTAAAATAGCATATTGAGTGAAATACACTAGTCATATATTGTATGATTCCACTTATGAGAAGTTTCCAGAACAGACAGGTCATAGCGACAAAAAGAGATTAGAGGTAGTCAGGTGATTGGTTAGGGAAGGGGAAAATTGGGATGATTACAGGGGATCTGGAATTGTTCTGGGGGTGATGCAAGTGTACTAAAATTAAATATTGATGATTGCGGTAGTGAGTTAGTTAATTGTGCCAGCCTGGCCAATAATCACGTGGGGCTAATTGAAAGGCGGAGGGATAAATGGGTGGTGAGCCTCGCCTTTCTAGTTCTCGGGTCTCTTGTTTTGTGATGGTTGCACCGGGTGCAGCTGCCTTAGCAGTTCCCTGCTTCAGCTTGCAAGATTGACTTCCTACAAGACATCCCCAAGGAGAAGCTACATGGACCTATCCCGATGCAGCTCTGGGTGCTGGAGCAGCCGTGTGGAGACCCCTGCCAGTGCTGAGATGCTTGTTCGTTCACTGACTCAGCTTTCCTCCTGCAGTCGGCATCATTGCCTCTGTTTTGTGAGGTGGAGGACTTTGTGGACTGGTGTTGGGTTAATGGGTTAATGTTGGACTTTTGGGCTTGGGCAGCATTGGGTTGGGATGTTTTCGTGATGCACCTTTTCTTTACATAAAACTCTCTCTTATACATGAGTCACTGTGGATTTGTTTCTCCAAAATACCTAGACTAATACAGGTAGTTACACAATTTCATGTCAACCTGACAAATAGGTTACAGGGGTGGAGTCCAGCCTGACAATCACATCACAGCCTGATTGACACCTCCTTGAGGGTACAGCCTTCTCATGAGGTTTCTGGGAGCTCTCTGTTTCTCCCTCGGGGCGGGATACACTCTCTCTCTGCTTCACATTCATGTTGACAAGCTACATGGAGTCACGCTGATGAGAGCCAGAGCCCTGGAGGTGCTTTGACTGCCATTGGACCCACCTGCATTCCGCTATCATTGCATGTGCTCTGTGAGTCTGAAGAAGAATTTATTGACTCGTATTGGGCATATGGGCTAATATCGGACTTATGGACATGACCTGGACTGGGCTGGGATGTTTTCTCAATATACACTGCTCTTTAACACAAAGCTCTTTCTTATAAACATATGAGTGTCTCTGGATTTGTTTCTCTAGTCAACCTGGCCTAACACAAGGATCATTGCTAAACTTTATGAATATATTAAAAAATCACTGAATTGTATATTTTAAAATGGTGTCCTTTATGGCCTATGAATTTTATTTCAATAAAAATTATATTAAGGGGAAAAATGTAATATACCATTGACCAGTAGTACACAGCAGCCATATTATCATATTATTCTGCAAGTTGTTTTTCACCAAGAGATATGAAAACTGAATATTCTGCAAAACTCAACAAACTTTTAAAAAAAATTTTAAAGCAAAGTAGAAATGTAAGAGTGCACTACATGTGGATTTAGGAAATCTGAGGCCTACTTTTTTCCCTGCACTCCAGCTACCTATGCTTGGGATAAGCCCATTAGGTTTAACACCATACTTTTATTCATCTGGGGGGGAAAAAAAATCAAGGCACTAGAGTAGAGGCTCTTCAGTTGAAGGAAGAATTTAGGATGTTTGGAGGCAAAGATTCCTAGTTGTCTTTCAATATCCATTCTCCCTTCTCTAGTAATAACTCTAATTTTCAGCCTAGACATTTCTACTCAGTTAAAGATGCTCAGCCTCCTTTGCAGCTCAGGTGGCTATGTGCCTAGAGTTCAGCTTCCAGGAAGTCTCCTCAAAGGGGAGAAAGTCTGTTTTCCCTCATTTCAACGATATGTCTATGTGTGTGAAACTCAGCGGCGATTGTGGAAATGAGGATGAAAGATGGCAAAATGGCAAGCTGAAAGCAACCTGGGTTCCCCACCGACGTGCAAAACCACTGCACCTGCCTCTGAACTGCCCACTGCAAGACTGCTTTCATCACGCATGCCGTTGATTGTTTTTGTGTTTTTCTTTTTAACGTGAAGGTACTTAATCTTAACAAATGCACTGGGTTTCTGAAGACTAAAGAGGAAAGGCTTGAAGAAGGAGAGTCAACTCTTTAACAACGTTCAGCCCTCTTTCTGGCTGCAACAACTTTCTAAATGAAACGGAGAGCATGTCAGGGCTTTTGGTTCGCTCTTCCAAAAGTTTGCCCACCATGGCCCAAACGTAGAACCTTACAAATCTGTTTGTCATCCCTGCACCTGCTGCTTCTCCCTGACATTTTCCTCTCAGCCGAGATCAGCCAGAAAATTCCAGGTGCCGGTTTCAGATGTGTTTGTTAGTAGGCAGAGGGCGGAAACTTTCCTTTGAAAAAGGCTTCCAGGAGAATTCATTTCTTTATCAGTTTAGCCCAGTTGACGGACATTGACTGCATCCACATGGTTAGTTCAGCATTGCTTGTGGGACTTGGGAGCAGCCTGCAGTAGTGACAAAAGTCAAGGATCATGCATTCCACACAGCGAGAGCCTCCACACGGCTTTAGAACCAGTCAGTATATGTGATCCTATTTTTATCATTTCAGCTGGAACTTTTTCCACTACCCCACAGGCGGCACCTGGAGGTCCCTGTGCTGCAGGTAATGGTTCTAACCAGATGACTTTGCAACTTCCCAGATTATTCAGAGATACCTCTTCCAGGAAAGGTATCCCCCAAATTTCAACTATTATAGACAAAAACAGTATTTTACCACAATCCTGTTGTGTCATATTTTTAAAACCTGTATTCATCTATAACCAGCTCTGGTCCAATCTTGCAACTCATGGCACGGTCAAATGTGTCAGAAGATAACTATGTTCTACAGGGTTGTCAATGGCTGATACGTGGGGTGTGGGTGGCCAGGCCTTTATTTTATTTTAAATCATTGTATTGGGGGCTCGTACAACTCTTTTTCTTTTTTTTTT
>NW_022106471.1:9358845-9397296 GCF_000313985.2 Echinops telfairi
GATGGCCGCTTGTTTACCTCAGGCCTTTTTTCTGAGGTGCTTTTAGGCTTCATACATTAAAGCCTAAAACCTCATTCTGAACATAAGGACAAACAAGCATTTGATAAAGCCACTGAACAACGACGTTAGTCAGGATTTTATATTAATGTTATCGAAATACAGCCAAGAGGATTAGGTTCTTCCTAATGGAAATAGACACTTGGACTTTTTAAAAATTATTTTAATTGTAGCAGAGCCTGTCTTAGAAAACTATACCAAAGATAAACATGGAACTAACCTCTTACCTATCTCATGCAGCTTTCTCATTAGTGACGTTGCACTTCCTGATACTTCTTATTTCCACTTGAGAAGGCAGAGACTTTTGTTTCAGTCCGGCTGGCTTGATTTTTATTGCATTTAAGAGTCATTTTTGATTTAAAAAGTAAAAGTATAATCTCTGAAAGTTCTTTTGAATTTCAAAATATTCGGGTTGGGTTAAGGACTGCTAGGAAATACCAGCTTTGAGTGATGCAGACATACATTTGTGACTCTGAGAGTCCCGAGTCCCAGGAAGCCGCATCCTCTCATGAGGTTGTATAAAGTGGCCTTTTCAGTGTGCACACCAGGATCCTCCCTGATGGCCAGCCAGAATAGCCATTGCGTAACTTGCACTTAGCTCTGCTTCAACCTTCTCTCAAAAAGGAGTGATGAAGACATTATACCAGGTTGTTGAGAAGTTGGAAAATTCGGTCCTGTTTTGATTGGTCCATTTCAGAAGTGTGTGACTTCTTATAATTTCTGAATAGTTAGGTCCACGTAGGAGGAAAGAGGGGGGTGGCTGTCTAGTGGCTAAGAGGTTAAAATGCTCAGTTGCTAACCAAAATGTCTGTGATTCCAACTCACCAGCTGCTCCTCGGGATAAAGATGTGGCAGACAGCTTCTGTGAAGATTAGATTGGAAACCCTATGGAGCTTCTGTCCTTCCACTCTGTCCTGTAAGGTTGCTGTGTATTAGAATGGACTCAGTGGCAGTGCTTTGATTTTGGCTTTTTGGTTAGAGGGAAAGATGAATAGATGAAGAAAATAAAATGATGTGTCTCATACACAAAAGATACTTACTAACGGCTGGTTTCCTTTGCTTATGCTCCTTCTGCAGGGTGCATATATTATATAATTTTATTAATTAAACTAATGTGAAAGAAATGGCATGGTGTTAATCACCCATGATTCTGGAATATTCACTCTATGAGTCCAATAATAGATTATTCTTCACTAGCTCTCACTCAAGCTTTTAAGAAAGCCCAGAGCCTAAAAGATTTTTTTTCTCCCTGCATTACTGAATATGCCACTTCACATCTTTTGTTAGAATGACACGCCAATCATCCCCTTACAGAAGGGTCACGGGAAGGAGATGGACCAGTCAGGGTGCAGTATAACGCCAATGAAACATACAACAGTCCTCTAGTTCTTTAATTCCTCCTGCCCAACACCCCAATTGTCATGACCCCAATTCTACCTTACAAATCAGGCTAGACCAGAGCATGCACACGGGTACAGATATGAGCTGGAAACACAGGGAAGCCAGGACAGATAAACCTCTCAGGACCAATATTGAGAGTAATCATACCAGGAGGGTAAGAGAAAAGTGGGGGGAGAAAGGGGTTACCAATCACAATGATCTACTTATAACCCCCTCCCACGGGGATGGACAACAGAAAAGTGGATAAGGGAGACATGTGTTAGTGCAAGGCATGAAAAAATAATAATAATTTATAATTTATCAAGGGTTCATGAGGGAGGGAAGGGAAAAAAATGAGGAGCCTGATACCAAGTAGAAAGTAGAATGTAGAAAGAAAGTAGAAAGAAAATGTTTTGAAAATGACGATGGTAACAAATGTACTAGTATGTGCTTGACACAATGGATGGATGGATGGATTGTGATAAGAGTGGTACAATCCGGGTGCCCCCTTACCCCTCCAAAAAAGAGTGGTACAGCCCCCAATAAAATGATTTTTTTTAAAAGGAATAAAATGTTCTAAAATAAAGAAGAATGACGCTCTATTGAAAAAAGAATCTTTTTTTCAGATTCATTTTTCCTAAGAAAATCTCTCTTCTTACAAAAGTAGGCCCATATAAGACTGTTTACTTATTCATTCCAGTAAAGGCGCCATCTATCAGCTCAGTGCATTTAAACACTTCAGCAGTAACTGGTTTGAGACGGACTCCCCCTCTTCTTATCATTTTTGAATCTCCTCAGTCTCAGACTTTATAAGGACACGCCGACTCTTGTCTCCTTGGCCTTTCCGTAGCCCATGTGCACGGTCGCTGGAGCCCTCTAAGCAGACCTCGAAAGGACGATCTGTTTTCTTTTCACCGGAACCTTTACGAGCCTAACAGAGCATGGCTGGACTTGTGCATTTAGATTGGCACATCAATCCACAGAAGAAGAACATTTGAGGGGGAAGTTCAGTGAGAAATTAACATACCATCCCACAACTATGGAAGCTGGGAAGCAATACCAAGGAAGCTAGGCAAAATAATAATAACAATAATAATAGTGGGCTACCTGGAATTTCTTCAGTCGTTTGCCCTGCTCCACAGAAGGGAACCCATCGATCATACTCTGCTCACTGAGACACGGTCTGAGGTCCCCAAGGCCTCTGCTCAGAAAGCTGGCATTTCCTGTCTCCCTCTTGCACTACTGGACGGGCACACATACGCCCCAAGGCAAAACCGTTTCTGAGTTTTTTGATTTCTAATCTTTGAAAGGGGGGAGAAGCCTCACGTGAACTGGATGGTGGTCTTTGGACTTTGAAGAAGGCAGCATTGTGATAAAAGAGGGTGTGATGACAGAAAGGTGCTCTTTGAAATCAGAAGGGATCTTTGAGAGTATTTCATTGTTTCCTCACTTAATAATTACACACACACACACACACACACACACACACACACACACACACACCCATGGGGGTGGGGGTGGGGGAGAGAGAGAGGATTCGAATCCAGCTCATCTATTTATGAGTTGAATGGCTTGAGTTTCCTCAGGTGTCAAATGGGGATACTGGCACCTGTCTTCTAGAGTTGTCGTGAAGGGTTAAGGTCCAGAAGGATTGCTGACACACAGGAAGTGCTTGACAAACATTATTGTCAGTAATAAATTCTCAAGGGTTCATGGGGGAGGGGAGAGCGGGAGGAGGGGGGGATGAGGAGCTGATACCAAGGGGTCAATTAGAAAGCAAATGTTTTGAGAATGATGATGGCAACATATATACAAATGTGCTTAACACAATGGATGCATGTATAAATTGTGATAAGAGTTGTCCGAGCCCCCAATAAAATGATTAAATAACAACAACAACATTATTGTCAGTACAGGAACCCCTTCTGATTCCAGTGCTTGCACCCTGCGCTGCACTAAGAACACAGCTGGCCAGAGGAATTCAAACATTTGTTTAAAATAGGAGATTCCAAAGGCAACAAATTGTGTGCACCATCAAATAATGTTTTATTCAAAAAGCGTGAAATGCGAGCAATACCCAAGCCTTTTTGGATGGAGTTAAATGTTCCACGTTTCTCAGTGAGTTTTAGCTGTTTTCAGATGCACACAGCTCAGCACAGAGAGCTGACACAAGGGACTGCGTTTCTGCAAGGCAGAAGCAGACGGAGATGGTTTACATCAGGACTTGCCGTTGGCCCCACGTGGCACGTCTTCCTCACTTGTGGGGTTCAGCGCCCTATCTTTAGTGCTTCAGTGATCGGGGTAGGAATGGCACACTTATTTATGCTTGGCTGGACTGAAAACAGAGAGAGTGGAAGAGGTGCAGGGAAGCGCCACTCCCTGCAAGACTTGCCTCTGGAGTTGATAGTTCAGGAGGAACCTGGAATGGCCAGGAATAACCTTTTCTGTCTTAAGAGTAGGCAAAAATGCAGCTGAGGTGAAGTGTGTTATTTGTAGGTTGCAATCACGCATGTTCTATGTCTGTCCCAGGAAGGATCTGACTGTGGTTCAATGAAGCACTGCCTTTTTTTCTCAGTCATCACAAAAAGCGGGGGTTCCCACTGACCTTGGGCGAGGGGGCGATTGATTTAGAGTGATGTTGCTTCGTTGGTTTGTTAGAGTGATCGAAGTTGCTCTCAAAAGCCAAAGTAGGAATCCGCCAACCCCCTTCCAGTGCCCACTTCTTGGGGCGGGGGTTGGAGGGAGCACTGTATTCAGCTGAGAGTAAAATGACAAAGGGTCGCCTTCTCCTTGTGGAGAGTCAAAGAATCAGCCTCTTGATACAAATATTTTGATTTTCCTCCAATCTTTCGCCACCAGAGATTGTCTAATTCTTTCAAGCTGGAAGAATCTAGTCTCGTATGCTTCCGCTTTCATTATGATCTCCATGAAGGGAAAGAGAGGGATTCCCATAGCTTCCCTTCCCTGCCCCCATCAGAGGATTGAGCATATTTATAGACCTAGAATTCCAATGCAGGGCCAAAAGCCATAGCGGCTTGTAATCCCATGGACATTAGAGAGAATTGCAGATTTTCTTTCTGTCTTTCATTCTTTCTGTGTTTTTTGTTTTGTTTTTTTCTGACTTTTTGGTAAACTTCATGGGAGGCTGGAAGAATAGGAACATCATATTTCTTTTTAAGTCATTGATAAGTTTCGATATCTTCCTTAGCACCGAGAACCATAAATCCTTGTCTAAAAGTATATCCACACCCAACAATGACTGAAGTTTTACAACACTAAACTCAAAGGGGTGCCCCAAGGGGCAGATATGCCGGTGCCGTCTCCCCATCCTGAAATTCAATCCCATTGCTTCTAAAGTTTAATGACTCATTTCAGGTCATCAGAGAACTTATCTTTTCCTTGTTTCTCCCACCGTGGCTTTTCCCTTTCTTGACTGAAGAATCCATTGTTCAATTTCCAAGAAAGGTGTGCTCCGTCCAGGCTTGTCCCCCTATCTCCAAGATGAAGCGTCAGCAGTGTCCCACTCTGTCTCGCTTTCTGTTCCAAAGACTTACACACGCACAGACTCTCCCACAGGAGCCTGCTCTAGGGCTTACTGCTTCATCTCTTCTCCCTTTCCTACCTGTTTCTATGTGAAGGATGAATTTCCAGAACCATGGTCTGACAAGGGCATCTCTATCAATGACACATTATCAAAAGCAGATGGCACTTGCATCAGAATAAACATCTATGCCTATCCCCATACCCTCACGTACATATTTCATAAATGACACATGCAGAATAAGAGTTTCTAATGCATGTGCATGTGTGCCTGTCAAGGATCATCTGAGAACATTGCATCTTCTTATGCCATTTGTACCTCATACCTGCCTATTCCTCCACTAAAACTTTCCAAACACACTGCTATTGAATCATTTCTGACCCAAAGCAACCCTACAGGACAGGCTAGAACTCACTCCCCTGTCGGTTTTTGAGACTGTAAATCTTTTTTTTTTATTATTCCTAAAAGTCATTTATTTGTTTGTTTGTTTCTTAATACTTTTATTGGGGGTTCTTACATCTCTTATCACAATCCATACATTCCTCCAGTGTGTCAAGCACATTTGCACATATGCCGCCATCATCGTTTTCAAAGCCTTCTCTTCCCACTTGAGCCCCTGATATCTGCTCCCCATTTCTTCCCCTCCCTCACCCACCCCACCCCTCACAAACCCTTGATAAGTTATAGATTATTTTTTCCATATCTTACATCGTCCTCCATCACCCCTCACCCACTTTTCCATTATTTGTCCCCCTGGGAGGGGGTTCTAGATTGATCCTTGTGATCAAGACTGTAATTCTTTATGTAAATAGAAAGCCTCATCTTCCTCCCACTCCCTGCCCACTAGAGGCATGGCTAGAGATTTCAAACTGCTGACCTTGCAGTTAGCAACCCAACTCCTAACCACTACACCACCATCCACATCCCTGAACTTGCCTGGCATTTTACTGTATCCTCATGCATGGTGGATCAGAAGCCACTGTTCATAAAAGAACAAACACAGGAACTCCAATCACATAAGTCTCTAGACTGTAGTCATTTTGCAGCCATTCATTATATTATCACATGGCTTGGAGCTCTTGTCTAGGAAAGTGGGCATTTGTTGCTTTGGTTTCCCAACCTTCATTTCAGTTTCTTCCCTAGTCTTCCAAGGTTCTGCCAGGTGGTTTTGTTGCTACCTTACTTTCTCATCTTTCTACCTCCACCATTAGCTCACAGCAGTGCACATAACCCAAATCACACCAGCAAAACTAGCTTCTGGGCCTTCTGCTGGCACTTATGGGAAAGAGATGCTGTCTCTTCCTATTGGACTTGCAGCAAGGAGACTATAAGCCGGGAGCTTCTGAGGACCACTAAGAAAACGGAGTCTCTTGAGAATGAAGCCAGGATGGGAGGTATAGAGCCAACGGTGGAAGAAAAGCATTGTCTTGACAGTATCTGCATCTTTGAGTACAGCCAACCCTTATCTTTCATTATGTATGCCAATACAGCCCCTTTAATTAAGCTTAAGCCAGTTTGAAATTAATTTTCTGGTATTTGCAACTTAATATATCCATTGTCTTTTTTGGCCTTCTTCCTGTCTTGTTGGTTTTTTTTTTTTTACTTAGTGTACAATAGTTCTTTCATTCTTTTACATTACATTTACATATTGAATTCCCTCATAACTGTGTTAGGGTGAGTTTCACTTCAATGTCACTGAATAGAGTGTTCAGCGATTTTGCTGTTGCCAACCATATTCTTCCACTGTGGGGCTTAGTAGTTAATGGAGAGGAAATTGTTTCCCAAATCCAGCAACGTTTTACCCTAGAGTCAGGTGCTGCCTGAGTCAGAGAATATCATAACTCATTATAGACCGATGACCTAGTTAAGAGCCTGACACCATGCTGCCGCCATCTGTCTGTCAGATTCCTAAATGCCACGATGGTCTTCTTAATTTATCTCTGGACTTTGTCAATCAGCTTATCACATGACATCTGCAAATGCGAATCCGATGACGTCCTCATTCCATACTGAGAATGGGATCGTCCTGGTGTAAAGCTAGTATGTGACTTTAGTGTCTCAGCTGTAATAAAAGCAACCGTGCACAGATGGTTGCAATGAATGACAACAAACAACAAAAGCAAAGTGGAAAAGCACAGCTATTGATTCAAAGGCACTGAAAAAGCTGCTTCTTGGCAATTGCCAAGCAAGGGAGAAAAGAATGACAACAATCACCACATGGACAGCCCCACCCCTGCTGACAGGGAAGAACACAGGGACCCCTTCTTGAGCACTTTCTACAGCACATTCAGGGAGCCCTGGCAGTGCATGGCTAAGTGCTAGTCTGCTAACCCAGAGGCCAGCAGTTCAAACCCAAGAATGTGTGGCAGTCTGCTTCTGTAAAGATTATAGTCTCAGAACACCCTGTGAGTCAGTGCTACCCTGTCCTAGAGTCACTGTGAGCTGCACCTGACTTCACAGGAACAGGTTTGGTTGGGGTTTTTTGGTTTGTTTTTGTTGTTAATGGAACATCCTACTAAAGAATAAAAATAACCGAATTAAAGGCGCCTCTGATGTTATGACCCTCGATGTCACTCAGAATGCAGACATACCCTCCACATCCTTCCCAAATGGCAATTCAGCTCCTTCCTTCCTTCATTTTTCTTCTTCTTCTTCCAAAACATATCCGTTTTAATTGTCAAGACCATTCCAGGGCAAGAGTCCATTTCCAATTATTTCTCTTTGGTTGTTATTCCTAAGTGGCCCAGCCAAGATAACCCTTCCAGTTTATTCTCAAATCAGCGCTTGAGCTCTCATACCCTCCTTGATTTGGCAAAGGCAGCAGGAGGTGATCCTGCTGGCTTTGCAGCAGCAAATCATTGCAAAGTCCAACAAACTAGTCAATCCTGATTGGATGGCACGGAGGGCTGCTGTTTCGTAATATCAACATCTCTGCAGGGACCGCACAGCTCTGCCCATGGAAGGAGCGCTCTTAGTTATGGGGTAGTCCCTTGTGCTGAGCGACAATCTCTCTCTAACTTTGGAGTGCCAGGATTTTATTTAGAATTTAGACACCATTCAATTCAACAACTTCATTTTGTAGCCAGTCATTTTCCTTCTAGAAATAGTACATCTGATCATCTCCTTTGTAATGTTTTATTTTCCGGTGTAATTCCTCCCCCACCAATATTATGACAGTATTTGACCTCTTCTAATCATATTTCGCCCCCTCTGGGATCAATATGCTCAGGTGCTCCTCCCCTTTCTTATTCTTGCCAAGGTTCTCTTCGAGGTTACCCTAATTTCCTTCCCTTTCCTCCGCTGGGGAAATGATACTTTTCCCTAATATTGTATCCCCTCAGTTTCAAGCATATGCTAGATATTTCCAGGTGCAAAGGAAACGAAACAAAGCCGCCCTTCTCAGTGTTTCATGCTCTTAACCGTTATAGGCTCCCTGGCACAACAAGACTGACTATAAATGGCCTGGCCAAGTTTCCATCAAGGCCACATTTTCTCCAAATAAATTCTTCATACGTTAGGTCATCAAGCCTGTCAATAGCAGAGAATTGTGCAGGTAGAAGGCACTTTAGAGGTTACTTCGACCAATGCTGCATTTCAGTGGTGCTGACATGTGTTCACTATCATGTGTTTATACTTTCAAAACTACATTCATAAACAGGATCTTATTTTGTCGTCGCAGCCACCCTGGGAGGAAAGCGGGAACTGTGCTCGTTTCCTCCTGGTTGCAGGGGCAGCTCGGTGCCTCCTTGCTGTTATAACTGGTTCTGGTAGAGGTAGGGCTTGAGCCCCAAGTCTTGACGTTCAGGCAGCTATTCTTCACCACTCAATCGCCTCTCATTCCCCAAGACAGCATAGACCCCACCCCCAGGCTTTCCATCCCGCCCTTCTCTTTTCCTAAACCCCATTCTGAAATCAGCAAGTACACTAGCGATGTTGGAAGCAATTGATGTTGTATGTCCGCCTGTCCTCTTTCTCCCACCCACGCTCCTTTTGGAAAGCAAGTGAGTAATCGGACAAACGCTGGAAGAAAGGGAAAAACAGAATCAGCCCGGCCCCCACCATGGAAAGTTGTGCCACAGAAAATGAAAATAGATCGTCTGGTGTGGGAAAGGAACTGACCTACCATACCCAGAAGGAAGCTGAAGCAAAAGAAGGAGGAGGAACGGAGTGGAGCACACCAAGCTCAGAGGACAATAGCCTGGCTCGGAGGGCCCAATGTACAGAAAGGACCATATAGCCTGCCCCACTGCAAGATGCGACATCCTGCACTGACCCATGGCCCTACACAGACAGCACTGGAGACACAGTGTGGGATGTGTGACTGAGCTGACCCCATCACACTGAGGCAAAACACTGGGGGCGTGCAATCGAGCGGTGGGGGAAGCAAGCAAGGAGGTCCCGAGGGACTATAAAGGATGGACATTGGGGCCAGGACGTGGCACCCCATCAGACTCGTCCAGAAAACACTCCTAAAGGTCAACAAACTGACCTTAAACTATGAACAGGCTTTTTGTTTGTTTGTTTTGGTTTTTCTTTTTTTTCTCTTCTTTTAAATTTTGTATGTCAGTGGCAAAAAAAAAAAGGGAAAAACTTGTTTTCAGTAATTAATTCGTTGTGAGAAACCTGCGGGACTCTCCCTGTAAAACCTGGACATGCTCTCCCTCCCTGTCTCCTTTGCTTTAGTGTCGTTCGCTGACCCCCACAAATGCAACAACTTGAAGAACGAGAGAGGACGCAATGGTTTCATCGACACAGTGAACCTAGACACCACTGCCATCGAGGTGATTTCGATGCACAATGACCCAGTATTGGACTTCGAAGACTGTCAACTCTTACAAAAGCAGAGTCTCATCTCTCTCCCTTGGAATAGCTGGGGAGTTTGAACTACTGACCTTGAGGTTAGCGGCCCAATGACTACCTAACTCACAGGACCAAGAAAGACTCCAAAGAGATATCAAGGAGCCCTGAAAATGAGAATCCAATTAGTGTAAGGACTAATTCGTCACTCGGATATAACAGTTGGCGTCAAAAGTTTCCCAAGTTCTTTTCCTTAATTTGGATGGGGACGGTCAAAGAGGCGTTTTGTTCTTGATCAAAGTAATGCTCAGTGTGCTCTAAGCAAAGCATACTTGGTCCTCTTAACTGGGGCCTGGCAGGCCTGAAATACGTCCAGGACTTGGCTTAGTTTGGGCTTTAACTCCAGGCCTCTGTGTACTTGGAAAAACATACTTTATTGGGGATGGTTTGGGATTTACCCCTGAAATCAAGTTGTTCTACAACTTAATGATCTAAACCCTTGCACATATAGTATAGCTGATATCATTTTACGATTTAAAAATTATATTTTTGCCAATGCAACTTTCAGACTTTGTACTGGGAGTCTTCTCTTGAGTTCACTGTTGACCCTTGAATATGTAAAGTGTTTGTGTTAAGATTTTCAAAATTTGTTTTTCAATAGTCAGAAGGTATGAAATTTCCCCAACCCCTTGCTTCATGTGCTAGCTACTCACTAGGACCTTAGGATAAGACATTAGAGAGTTAGGTGAAGCCAGTCATAGGGGGAAATATATAAAACAGATGTAACATAGAAATAATCCAAAATAACAATGTGGATGCTAGAGGAATTCAAGAAAGTGAGTCAAGGAATGGCAAATGTCTAAAATATATTAGTACATGTAGACATGATACCAAATTTGCAGTCCATAAGGAAAAGCCTCTGATATTAAGGTCAATGTCCCCTTGGTTTTCTTGAGAAATTATGGTGTTGTGTAACTTTTCGTGCTTACAGAGTTGTAAACATAGCAGACTCAGCCAAGAGATTTCTGGATTCTTCAAGCAACAGGTAAATGTACCTTGAGGTAACAGTTGGTCAATGTCCCCATTATTTGAGGGATCGGTTCAACCAGTTTGAATTTTTCTGGGAGGTCAAATAAAAAAGGGACAAGATCAGTTTTAGATTCTGGTAAAACGCGAAGCATAGGCTGTGGAGTCAGCAGATGTGGTTTGGACTCCGGGCTGCATCTGATTAGCTGAACCAACTAGGTAAGTCATTAGCCTCTTCTCGAAGACTCAGTTTTCTTTGAATTAAAACAAGTCTAATAATAATGGCGAGTTTAGAACTCAAATAAGCTAATGTATACTAAAGATGTATATAAATTCTAAAGTGTTAGATGTTATTTTTATTATTCTCCAATGCTGGTTACAAATCAAAAGGAGAAACAAAACAGTGTGCCCTACAATGTCTTGGGGAGGGAGAGGTGGCAGTGAATGTTACTGTACTCATCACCCAAAGCGATTATAGCTTTACCCTTCTTTATTTAATGTCTGTAGACTCTTAAACTCATGTTTAAAATTGAGAAAAGCAATGGATGTTTTAAGTTTGGCCACCCGTAACTTAAGGGAGCAATTTATGAATTATGGCCATAGCTGTTGGGAATTTAAATCCCACTGGACACAGTTGGGGAACCATATTTTGTTTTGCTTTCCCCCAGCTTTTTGGCTTTTACAGTAATGTGGTTTCTGTCCGCTCTTTCAACAAAACAATGGCTTGTGTTCCTCTGTGTTGACAAACCACTAGAAAACATACACAATGGATTCCACACAATTCATGAACCCCTACTGGGAATTTCCCAGCCACACTGTCTCATAGGATTATGGCTGGTGTGCCAGAGACATGAGCTAACCCTCAGCTTCATTCATACAAAACAAAGAATCAACTAGAGTAAGTCAAAGGAAGGTTTTCACTGATAAACTTCAATGGTAGCACCGACCACTTTTGAAATGTTGCAAATTCTAGGAAGACTATGGCAACTCAGTCAGCAAACTATTTGTGAATTATGTAAGTTCATCTCTCAGTAGTTGGTAGACAAGGAACCAAGATGAGTAATTTTGAGGACTCCGTCTAAATATTACTTTACTCTGTGTCTTCAATGATAGCGTTTACTCTTACCTAGCATTTACTAGAAGGGCCCCTGCTGGTGTAACAGGGTGCACTTGGGCTAACCTGTGACTGACGGAAAGATTAGAAGCTCAAACCCACCAGCTGCCGGGCAGGAGAAAAATGAGGCGATCTGCTCCTATAAAGATTTAAAAACTTCAAAACTCACTGCCATCGAATCGACTCTGGCTCAGAGCGACCCTATAGGACAGAGTAGAACTGCCTTGCAGTTAGTTGCCATACAGTGGCTTTCTCAAACCTTATCTTTTTCCCCTCAAAATTGATGAGGGTGTCAACCCGCTGACCTTCCAGTTAGCAGCCCAATATATAATACGGTGCCACCAGGTTCCATCAAGTAATTATTCGAGAAGAGTAAAAACTATCATTAAAGGCACAGAGTAAAGTAAGATTTAGAACTTCAGAACCCACATGGACAGTTGTAGTCGATCCAATAGGGTTGCTATGAGTTAGAATCAACTGGATGACAGCAAGTTTGGTTGGGTTTTGGGGTATTGTTTTGTTTTGTTTTGAGGTTGGAATATTTACCGGAAGATAAATATTACCTTACGACATGAAACTTGTAGAATGAGTGACCACAGTGAAAAGTTTAGAATAAAATATTCATAAAAGCATACTCCAGGACAGCTTTATAACGTGCTTCTTGAAAAGGGTTGCTTTTTGAAAAGGTTGCCAGCTTCATTTAAAGAGTTTTGATTCTTAATAGTAACCAGATAATTTCTTCTTTCCTCTATTTCAACTCAAGGGTCGTCAGGGTAATAAGGTATTTCTCCATCGGTGTGGTTCTTCTAGATGGTCATTTTAAAGATAATTTTCTACTATGTAGAGACTTACTGCATTGGGCAAATCTGCTGCAAAATACTCTTTAAATGGATTAGAGAGCGAAGATGCCAGTTGGAAGACTAAGGTGCTCCGGACCCAAGTCATGGTACCTTCAGTGACATGTGCATGTGAAAGTTGGGTAAAGAATAAGTCAAGTATTATGATAAAAGGTGCAAAGATCCAGGATTAGAAAATGAAACTGGAAGAACATGCTCAGCATATCTCAAGTTGAAAGAGCTGAACAAAAAAAACTCAAGCCTTTGATTGAAATACTGAAAGAGTCTCTGGGAAATATATCGACTGCTGCAGGAAGCATCAAAAGAAGATGAAACACTGAAAGCACTTACTCATCTATGACAAGAAATTTGGAAGACAGCTACATAGCCAACCAACTGGAAGAGATCTGAATTGGTGCTTATTCCAAAGAAAAGTGATACAACAGAATGCAGGAATTATAGAACAACATCATCAATATTGCATGCAAGTAAAACTTTGCTGAAGGTAATTCAGTAGAGATTGCAGCAACACATCAATAAGGAGCTATAGAAAATTCAAGCTGGGTTCAGAATAGGACATGGAACAAGGGATATCATTGCTGATGTCAGATGGATCTTAGCGGGGAGCAAAGAGAATCAGAATGCTGTCTACTTGTTTTGCTGACTCTATAAAGGCATTCAACTGGATCATAACAAACTCTGAATCAAAATGAGAAGAATGGGAATACCAGAACACTACATGGTGCTCGTGTAGAACCTGAACTTGGATCGAGGCAGTTAATTGACCAGAACAAGAGAATATTGCCTGGTTTCAAATCAGGAAATGTGTGTGTCAAGGTTGTATCCTTTCACCATACTTTCAGTCTGTATGCTGAGCAAATAATCTGAAAAGCTGGACGATCTGAGAAAGAACACGACATCAGGATTCGGGGAGGGCTGATGAACACCTGGACTATACAGATGACACAACCTTACTTGATGAAAGGCAGGAGGACTTGGAGCACTTGCTGACGAGGATCAACTATTTCAAATTTCAGTATGAATTTCAGCTCGTCGTAAAGAAAACCAACATCCTTACAATGGGACCAATAGCTACATCATGATACATGGAGCAAGGTTCCAAGTGGCCAAGATTTCATCGTGCTTGGAACCACTATGAACAATGCTCCAGGGACCCTAACAGCAGCATCACTGTCCCGCGGTAGGGTCACCCCAGTAATCCACTCTGAACGAAATAGATGGTCATGGATATAGATAAGGGATATGTATAACTAAAGAGCAGAAGTGGTAGTCATTGGAAAGCTGCAACTAATTCAAGACCTCAATGATACTGGTAACAAAGGTGTCTTCCAGAAAATTGAGGATCTGTTTATGCATGGTTATAGTGGGTGCTGTGCAAAGATTGCCAGGCATTGCCTACTAGTCAGGTGAATACCCAGTTAAATTTTCAGTAAACTCTAGTTATGTGTTATTTTGTAAATACCAAATTACTAACCCTAGTCCCTTTTGTATTAGTAATTAGCCCTTAGCTACACATGCACACACACACAAGTGAACATGCAGATACTCAAGGTTCATTTTCTGGTCAGATCTAAAGGAAAACGCAATTTATATTTTAGGGTCAATTTGGAACATCGAGGAGATGTTCATGGCCTACCAGTTTGCTGTGGTCCATACCTGGAAAATCCCTGGTTAGACAGTTGACTTGGGTTTTTGGTTAAGCTTCTCAAGACACTGGATCACCTTTCCTGTGTGGTGCTTTGCTGATGAAGGGGCATCCTGGCTTTGTGCCCTACCCAATTGGCCTGGTTCTCTAAATTCCCAGAGTCCCCCTTGTCTGGGAGGGAGGATCCTCTAAGGTAGCTGCCTCCTAGGTGCCACCAGTATGTGATGTCACAATGGGAGGCCTTGAGCGAGACAGGCTGGAAGGAGTTCAGAAGACCAGCATGCAGGCCACCTCTACCTCAGACAGTTGTTTGCCAACAGGCAAGTTACCTCATTTCTAAGCTCAGATTTCTCCCCTATACGGTGGAAATAATAATGCCAATCAGATCATTTTCTTGTGAAAATCAAATGGCATAATGCCATGACAAAGATCGTGAAGTATAAATTTATAAAAGTGTTATTGTTGCAGAGAGATAATGCCAACATCTGAGCTGCTCTGTTTAAAACTCATGATTATTGACATTAGAATTACTATGCTGTCCACACAGGGAAGAACCACGCCAGCCTGGGTGATCATGAGGTGTCGACAGGAATAGGTTTCAGAAATTCAAAATCAATCAAATGGACATGCAGGAGCGTAGACAAAGTGGAGACCCAAAGCCCACCTGTAAGATAATTGGACAGTCCTTCACAGAAGGGCCACATGGATGGGATGATATAGCCAGGGTACAGTATAGCACTTATGAAACACATAACTATACTTCAGTTCTTTAATATTTCCTCCCCTTACTATTATGGTCTTAGTTTTGCCTCATTAATCTCGTGAGGCCTGTGTATGTTCATTTGCATATGTAAGATAGTTTGATGTATGAAATCCAAGATAGATAAACCCTTCAGAAAGAGCAAGCAGTGATGGCTGCGTGCCGCCCCTCCAGGGGGACGACTAACAGAATTGTAGTTGAATGGATACAGTCGATGGTGTAAGATACAGCAAAAGAACAACAACAATAATAATATATAATATAATAAGGGTTCCTGCGGGGTAGGGTGGTGGAGGGAGGGCATTAAGGAGAACTGATATCAAAGAGTTCAAGAAGAAAGAAAATGTTTTGAAATGGATGGTGGCAGCAACTGTACAATTAGGCTTGATCTCATTGAATTATGGATTGTTACAAAATCTGTAAGAGCTCCCAATAAAATGATTTTAAAAAAAGAAGAAGAATTACTATGCTGGGAAAGAACGACTCAAAAGAAAGATTCAAACTCTGGGCCATTCAGTCGATTCAGACTCATTGTGAACTGACTCATAACACTGCCCCTGTGAGTTTCCGAGACTGTCATTCTTATTCTTTTTTTCTTCCCCCCACAGGCAAAAATATGGACCGCTTCGTGCCAAGGGCCATGCTAATCTTCTCTGTCTCATTCCAATTTTAATATGTGTACTGCCGAAGTGAGCACTGTGATTCTTGAAAGGAGTAGCAAGCCTTCTCGTTCTCCCAAGCAGCAGTAGGTGGTTCTGAATGTGCCCTTCGTTAGCAGGCCACTGCACCAGCCACTGTGCCACCAGGGCTCCTGAGAACCTTCGAGCGTTGTGATTGCTGGGTGCCGCTGAGTCAATTCTGACAGCAGCTCAATGCACAAGAGAAGGAAACACTGCCAGGCCTGCGCCATCCTCACACTTGTTCTCATATTTGAGCCCATCATCGCGGCTACTGTGTCAGTCCATCTCATGGAGGGTCGTCCTCTTTGGGGCTGCCCCTCTGCTGTACCAGGCAAGATGTCCTTCCCCAGGGGCTGGTCTCTCCCATGTGTGTTCCTGGTTGCCCATCCTGAAGCTCAGCAGGAGGAGCACGTCTCAATGGTCCTCAATCCCATTTTGCTCTGTGTCAAGACTTGGAGATGAGAACTTACAGCAATTCTAAACATTAGAAATGAACATATTTTTTTTTACCACCATCCCACTCAAGATTAGGAGTTTCTGGTAGGACAGAGGCTGAAGAATGTGAAGAATTCTTCCCTCCACCCAGTGAGGAATGTGTCTTGCTGGGGCGCTTAGCCGGAATGTACGGTTGGCCAGATAACGCCCAGTGCTCCAGGCTCGGCAGTTGTCTGCTTGCTGTGTGGGAGGGAGCTCTCTGGTAGAACCAGGCCTTGCCAATCCCCCCAGAGGCTGCGAGGAGGCTGACAGTGGAGGCTAGAGTCGGTGGAACAAGACTAATCTTTGCGCCGAAGTGGTAGAGATGAGCAGAGAGATATTTGATGAAATGGGAAAAACAGCGTTTTAAGTCTTTTAGGGAACCCGTGGTCTTAAAAATCAGCAGACAAGGACTTGAACTCTGTCACTTACTAGTAACCTACTTGGTCTGGTCTAGACCCTCTGGGAACTTGGGATTCTCCATCAAGTAAATGCAGAAAAGTAAACATCTACCTCTATGGTTGTTAGGAGGATTGAATGATGTGTATATATTCTACAAGTATATAAAACATTTAGGAGAGCGCCTCTCCATAATTATGGGCTCTAACGTCTGTTTGTACTTGACTAACTTTTAAAGAGCCCCTGGGTGGCACAGACGAGTCCATGCTCTTCAACCAGCCCACAGGCTGGCCTTTCCGACCCAGCTAGAGGTACTTCCGAAGCCGGATTTGGTTATCAGCTCATGAAAGGTCACTGCCTTGCCGGTCCTGCGGCGCAGTTCTACTCTGTGCACACGGGGTCACAGTGGGACGTCAGCTACAACAGCGACGACTTGTCAGCAGACTCCAGACTGGCATTTATTTAAACGGTTGCAGTATATGATGTGTTTTAACCCTTCTTTTTAAAACCTCTTTTGGGTTGCATCCAGCAATCGTGTGAACGTGAGTGCCCTGGGGATGGTTTGCAGATAGGTTCACTTTTAGAACAACTACCAGAATGTCAGCGTTGGCAGTCACCATGGACTTTTGTCTTAGTCCTTGTCCACAGCCTGCCCCTATTTCCTATTTTCCAGGGGGCAAGGTTGCCTTCTCTGACTTCATTGACTAAATTAAACCAGTATTCCAGGTACCATTGGGGTTTAAAAGAAGCTATTTTCAGAGGTCAAAGAGTGGGTCAAAGGCTTCATCTTATTCGACAGATAAAGGAGCCCTAAGGGTACCTAGGCTGCCTAGTTGGCACTTTTATGGTCAGCCCCAAGTTTAACCTGTTTGGGGGAAACTCTGTCCTGTCTCAGATTACTCTGCCTTTCTGACGCCCCATCATGGAGCTAATGGTTAGGATGGCAAGATAGGACTCTTCTCCAGCCAGCCTCGCCTCCCATTTCTCTTCGCACATTTTATGCGCAGCAGTACCGAAATACTTGTAAATTCCTGAATCATCCATTATTTTCGCCACCACTATGCCTTTACTCATGATGTTTCATTTACCTGAAGTATCTTTACACACCTTTCACCGTCTTCTTTGGTTAACTCCTTATTCTGCAACACTAGAGTTTAAGTCATTATAATACAATCCTTCTTCCATAGTCCCACAGCATCAACTGCACGTGACTGACCACATTGTGTTACATCTATGTATGGGGCTCTTTCCCTTGTGAGATCATAAACTTGACGAAGTCAATGCCTGGCATGGCGAATGATCAGTTGAGATAAATGAACTGCAGTTATTATGCAGATGTTCAAAACTCATCGATGGACCTTGAATTCCAGAATGATAGGCTCAATCTGACAGCTTACTCAATCTGACAGCTTACTCACTCCAGTAGACTTCATGTCAAGCTTACCAAAAGGTGGGCCAGAGGCAGGAATGGGGACCATCATTAGACACCCCTTTCAGAATTTGGCAGGAGACCTGGTAGCGTAGTGGTTATAAGCCAGGTTGCAATCCTCAAGGGTAGGAGTTTGAAATCACCAGCAGCTTCATGGGAGAAAGAGGAGACTTTTTCTACTCTCAGAAAGAGTTATAGCCTTAGAAACTCAAAGGGACAGTTGTACCCTACTCTAAAGGATCACTGTGAATCAGCCTGGACTCAATGGCAGGGAGAGTTTGTGTGCTTGTTTTGTTTTTGAGACTTTAAATAAGGTAGAACCAGAGGAAAGAAGGTGGAAACTGGTAGAACTTTATAAAATGACGGATACTTGTGATCATTGGGATTTGTGTCAACGCGGCTGGATCAAGTGGAGGCTTCCCCCAGGATGTGGCCTTGAAAGTTATCAAATCCATCATGGGATCTGCTGTGTGCAGCAAAGCAGTTGTGGGGTGATTAGGATGGAGTGCAACCCCCTTACTTCAGTCACAGCTCTGATGCAGTTTCCCCAGAGATGTGGCTGGCTTCCTGTATAAATTAACACGGGGGTGGGGGTGGAAGCTAAAGTGCTTCTGGCTGGTCTGGATTCTGCACTTGGCTCATCAACCTTTAATTTGGGGAACTTGAGCCAAGGACTCATCATATTGCTTGCTGACCTAGAGAGTTATTTGTAGCCTGCCACTTGACCTGCACATGACATGCTGACCACCTGCATCCACCAGTCTGTGGTCCTACTGCTTTGCCTTCTTGCTTCCTGATTGGTCTTCTTATTTCCAGGTTCATCAGTCCCCACAGCTACATGAGTCAGGCGAGCCACCAGCTTTGCAACTGACCAACAGACTATAGCCATACTGGATTTGACTACCTCTAAATTTGCATGAGTAATTTTCTTTTTTTATTAGAATACTTTTCTTATGTAAATGTTTCCCTCAACCAGTGAATATATATTCTGGTTTTGTTTCTCTAGTGAGCCCAGTGAAGTACAATACTCTTTATACATTTTATTTAGGCAAACATCACAGTTTGGCTTTCTTGAACAGCAAAAACAATCAAAATAATGATGATTTATTAACAATTGATGTATGGTATTCTACTAGGTGCTTTCTATGTATGCATATTGACAAGTTCATCAACTTTTCACTCTTCAGAATGAGATATCTTGGAGTTAAGCGCAGGGAGCATATCTTTGGTTACTGTGGCTATTACCATTAGAAAAGGACTTTATAATGAGTTTGATGTGTTAGAATCTCTACATCAAGGTCAAAGATGCATCAATAAAGCTGGACACTTGTAATAAACTAGGCTTCTCTACTACAAAACTTCTAACTCAATATATGTGTTTCTTATAGTTAAACAAAAATACATTGAACTCAACAACAGATCTATTAATTTATTAAAGATTCATAAGAGTGTATGCTAAGGTGTGAGGGGAATCTTTCTTATAGGAGAAACAATTTTGAGCAGTTAAGAGTACAGTCATATGGTTCTGAATCTGAAATCTAGCATGGACTGGACATACAGGCCAATGCAACAAGATGGAGAACTCAGAGGGAAATCCGTCAACCTATGGACAGTCGGTTTTTGACAAAGGACCCAAATCCATCAAATGGTGAAGAAATAGTCTTTTTAATAAATGGTGCTCTCAAAACTAGATATCCATTCGCAGAAAAATGAAACCGGCTCCACCCTGTGTACAATGCACCAACACACGCTTAAGATGGATCAAAGCCCTAAATGTAAAACCTGAAACTGTAAAGTTACAGAGGGACAAATAGTGGCAAATCTAAGGGCCCTAAGGAAATCGTCTATGCAACATGACTAAAAGTGCACAACCAGCAGAAGATAAATTAGACCACTGGGGCCTCTTAAAACTTAAATACTTAGATGCACATCAAGAGACTTCTCCAAAAGAGTACAAAGAGAGCTTAGAGAATGGTAAAAAATGTTTGGCTACGACATATCTGGCAAGGGACTTACAGAAAACTCACACTTCAACAACCAAGTGACAAACACTCAATTGAAAAATGGCCAAAGGGCACGAACAGGCATGTCATCAAAGAGATGTTCCCGCAACCAGCACACACACTAAGAAATGCTCACGTCCGCTCACCGTCCTAGTTGTAAGGTGCTATTGAGTCCGTTCCCACTCACAGCGACTTTCTGCGTAACAGAATGAAGTCCAGAAGTACAGCCCGGTCCTGCGCCAACCTCACAGGGTTGCTCGGTTCAAGCCCAAAATTGCAGCCACGGTATCCATCTTGTTGAGGGGCTTCCTCTTTTTTACCGCCCCTTGACTTCACCAAGCATGAGAGACTGGTCTCTCCCGACATCATGTCCAAAACAGCCGAGATAAAGTATCACCACCCTTGCTTCCAAGAAGCATCCTGACCTTCCTTATTCTAAGACAGGTTTGCTTGCTTTTTGACAGTCCCTGGTTCTTTCAACAACATTCTTCATCAGCACCACAATCCAGATTCTTTGATCACCAGCATCCATTCTTCTTTGGTCTTCCTTATTCAATCATCTCACAATATTCTCATGAATATAAGGCAACTGAAAATACCATGGCTTGAGTTAGGCACACCTTAGTCCTCAAAGTAACATCCTGGCTTTTCAGCCTTTTAAAGAGGTATTGTGCAGCAAAGGTACCCAATGCCGCACGTCTTTTGATCTCTTGACTGCTGCTTCTGTGAGCATTGATTGTGGATCCAAGGAAGTCGAAACTTTGGACGATTTCAACCTGTTCTCTGTTTATCATGATATAACCAGTTGGTCCAGTTGTGAGGATTTGGGTCTTTGCATTGAGTTGTCATCCACACTGAAGGCTGCGATCCTTGCTCTTCATCAGCAAGTGTTTCAAGTGCGCCTCACTTTCAACAGGTAAGGCTGTGTCATCCCATATCTTGGGCTGTTAATAAGCCATCCTCCAAGCCCGATGTCACATTCTTCTTCTTAGGATCTAGCTTCTCTAATGATTTGCTCAGAATACAGAGTGAATAAGTGTGGTGAAAGGATATGACTCTGACACTCATCTTTTCTGATTTTAAACCAGTCAGTATTCTCTCGGCAGGACTGGCTCTTGAAATATGTACGGGTTCCACATCAGCATAATCTCATGTTCTGGAATTCCCATTCTTCTCAAGGCTATCCATAGTTGGTTTTTTTTAAAGAAATCATTTTATTGCGGGGGAGGAGTGGTGGTGTCTTACAACTCTTACAACAATCCGTACATCAATTGTATCAAAAACATTTGTACATATGTTGCCATCATCATTTTCAAGCATTTTCTTTGTACTTGAGCCCTTGGTATCAGCTCCTCTTTTTCCCCTCTGTCCCCCACTTCCCACCCTTATGAACCCTTGATAAATTATAAATTATTATTATTTTCATATATTACACCATCCACTGTCTCCCTTCACCCATATTTTTGTCGTTCATTCTCCCTGTGATCAGGTCCCTCTTTCTCCCATTTCTCCCTCTACCTTCCCCCTACCCTCATGGTATCACTACTCCCATTACTATTTCTGAGAGGTTTATCTGACCTGGATTCCATGTGTCAAGAGCTCTTATCTGTATCAGTGTACATGCTCAGGTCTAGCCAGGTTTGTAAGGTAGAACTGGGATAACGATAGTGGGAGTGGGGGGAGGAAGCATTAAAGAACTAGAGGGATGTTCTGTTTCATTGGTGCTATACTGCACCCTGGCTGACTTGTCCATTCCATGTGACCCTTCTGTGAGAGGATGTCCAATTGTCTAGAGTGGGCTTTGGGTCTCCACTCTGCCCCCCCTCATTTGCATGATGGTTTGGGTTCTTCTGATGCCTGATACCTGATCCTGTCAACACCTTGTGATCACACAGGCTGGTGTGCTTCTTCCATGACGACTTTGTTGCTTCCCTGCTAGATGGCCACTTGTTTAGCTTCAAGCCTTTAAGACCCGAGATGCTAAATCTTCCCATAGCCGGGCACACAATGTTAAAAAGTAATAAAGAATCTGTGATATGTCTCATAATAAAGATTAACTTGGAGGCTATTATGCTGTGTGAAACAAGTTAATCATTAAAAGACAAATATGAGATCACTATTATAAAAAGCGAGCCTGTCAATCAGGTCACAGCCTAATGATGCCTGTTTGGGGGTGTGGCCTTCTTTTAAGCAGGGTCAAGTGGGCACCTCCCTCTCTCTCTGCCCTTTGATTTCCTGCTTGCTGGGATGCTGCCACTGACTCTGAGAGCTGCTGATGCCCTGCCACGTTCACACTGACCTTGGATCCAGAAGACTTAGCACCTACCAGCCTGTGATCTTCCATATTCTGCATCAGTGCACATGGCTGTGAGTCTGAAGAAGGACTTATGAACCAGTATTGAACTTATGGACTTAGTTAGACTAGGCTGGGATGCCTTCTTCATATGTAATTACTCCTTGATATAAAGCTCTTTTTTATATAGAGAGATGAGTGTCAATGGATTTGTTTCTCTATTCAAGTCAGCCTAACATAGCATCAAATGGGAGTGGGGAGTGGGGAGAGGAAGGATTATATGAACAGGTGTGGGAATAGCATAGAGAAAGAAATATATCCACATGCATGTGTTGGTTTGACAGAGGATATTTCTACATACATGTTTGTGTGTGTTGCCATGTATAATGAAGAGCACACGGTGAGCGTAGCCAGAAATTTTTTTATTCATAATGAAACACCCCACAGGACGGAATGGCAGAACCTGAGAGCTAGGGGCCTAAGGAACTAGTGTAGGGGCAACAGCCGACCTCCATCTGCCTACATAAGGGGAAGGAGAATCTCACTCTACACCGCCCGGGCTCATTGCCACGGGCAGAGGTCAGACACGTCTCCAACTTCCAACTTATTTGCTCAGCTCTGGCACCAAACTGTCTCTCTGATGGCACGCTCCTTCTTGCCTGGGTTCGGTAATCTGTCACAATGATCACACAGAACTCACAGACAATACTCGTGGTGATGGGGGTTCAGTAGGGTAGTTCATAAATTACCACAAGTCAGGATTAGAAAACATTTAGGATAGTCTCCTCTTGTTCATAGTAGTATACCTTCTTAGCATCGTCCCAGAAGCCGCATCTCTCAGCCACATGACCCCTTAGCCTCTACCTTGTGTGGTGGGTCAGGAAGCCCACCACACCCATGATTTCCATGTTGGGGTCTTATGGCCTCTGCTTCCTATGCCACTTCAGGAAGGGGGTCTCACACTGTCTGCGCTGCTGGGTTTTCTTTCTGGGTGGTCAAGGAATTTCCTATGATTGCTTCTGAGATTATTCCTTTTTATACCTGGTAGAATGGCAAACCTGACCAATCCCCAAATTAGAATCTTCCATGCCATATATGCATACTACTGCCCAGGCACTGGGTGAGAGTTATAAAAATGATGGGTCGAAAAGCCGTAGGAAGCAATTTCACTTCATCTCAGGACCATAATGTTGGGGGAATATCTAGGTCACTTTGTATATGTGTTAGTCTGGGTAGATTAGAGAAACAAATCAATAGACATTCATAGGTATATAAGAGAGAGCTTTATATAAAGGGTAATTGTACATTAAGAAAGCATCTCAACCCACTCCAGTCCAAGCCCATAAGTCCGATACCAATCTATGAAATCCTCTTCAGACTCGGCAATGATGCCGAATGCAGGATGATCACAGGCCAGTGGGTAGAAAGTCTTCTGGATCCAGTGGCGTTATAAGCATCTCAGAGCTGGCAGGGGTCTCCACGTTGCCTCTCCAGGTCCAGGGTTCTGGCTACATCAGGGTAGGTCCATGTGGCTTCTCCTCAGAAATGTCTCACAGGGAGTCAGCCTTGTCAGTAGAGTATGTCTCCAAGGAAATGAGCAGAAAGAGAGGAAATGTCTCCTGTCTCCAAGAAGGAAATCCAAGAATTGCCAGAATTCTCAGGAGAAGGCCACGCCCACACAGAGGCCTCATTGGCTATGATCGAATTGACAGACTAGACTCCACCCCTTCATCCTCTCTTCATCCTCTCAACTCCCAAATTGACACCAGATGCTGTAACTACCACAGCATAACAGTCCAGAAAGACAATGTTCCACATCCCACTTTGTGAGTAGCAGCTGGAGTCTTAAAAGCTTTTGAACAACTATCTAAGATGCAATTATTGATGTCTTCCCATATGGAGCAAGGAAGAATAAGGAGAACAAAAGACCCAAGGCAACAATTAATTGAAAGACCCAATGGACCACATGACCCAGCCTCCACAAGTTGGAAGTCAAAATAACTAGACAGCTCTTGGTTACCACTAATAACCACTCTGGCCTGGGTCACAATAAAATGGACTGGCAGAGTAAGAGGAAAACATGTAGACCATAATATAAATTCATAAACAAAAACAGGAACCAGACCGATAGTTGTTGTTGCTAGGTACCATTGAGTCTGTTCTGACCCATAGTGACGCTCGGGACAATAGAAGGAAATACTACCCAGTCCTGCACCATGCCCATTGTCGCAGCCACTGTGTCAATCCATGTCCTTGCTTGTCTTCCTCTCTTGCACTGACCCTCTACTTTACCAAGCATGAGGTCCTTTTTCAGGGATTGGTCTGTCCTGATAACATGTCCAAAGTACATCGGATGAATTTCGCCATCGTTGCTTCTAAGGAACACGTTGGCTGTGCTTCTTCCAAGACAGATTTCTCTGTTCTTCTGGCAGTCCATAGTCCTTTCAATTTTCTTCACCCACACCGTCATTCAAATGGGTCCCTTTCGGTCTGGTCTTCTTTATTCAATGTTCACCTTTCACAAGCCTTGAAATTACCAGGGTTGGGGGCTGGAGCACTTTAGTCTCAAAGTGACATTCTTGTTCTTCAACACTTTATAGATGTCTTGTGCAGCACATTTGCCCAAGGCCATGTGTCTTTTGACCTCTCGACTGCACTGTCCATGAGCATTGGGCTGCTAACCACAAAGTCAGCTGTTCAAAACCACCGGGCCCTCTGAGGAGAAAGATGAGGCTTTCTACTCTTGCAAAGAGTCCCTGTCTTGGAAACACACAGAGGCAGTTCTACCCAGTTCTGTGTGGTTGCTATGAGTCAGAATCGAGTCAATGGCAGTGTGGTTTTCTGAGTCAGAGACTCATGTGAATCCAGCCACTGGCATTTAGGAGCTATTGCGTGAGAGGACTTAGTCACTAAAGTCAGGTCCAATTCCTGCTTCTAAGCCCTACATATGGGAAGGCAGAGGTGCCAGACCGTACACAGGCAGAGAGTGTAAAGGCAGGTAAGCAAAAACAGCTCTCTGAGCATCTCCCCTAGCTCTGGCAGCAGAGACTGCCAGCCTGAGGACTGGGTCTCTTTGTGGGTATGCCCGCCCCCTGAGAAATCCTTCTGAACATTGTCATCTTTGACCCTCAAGGACAATGACACATATTCAGTACATAGAAACCTGAAATGTAGGCCACAAGCAATTTGAAACAGTTGTCAATGTGTGGAGATTAGCCCTGGGAAAGGGAGGATAAGAAAAGAGTCGAAGGTTTCATAAGTTGCTCAGTTTGTTTCTCACCAAGATGCAAGAGAAAATAGCTAGAGGTTGTAAAATAGGAGTTTTCAAAAGTGCTGTAGAACACTTTCAGCAGTGCTACATGATCAGAGCGCTCAGCCAACAAAAACCAGACACTTGCTCTTATGCTGCGATCCTGCATTCAACAAGCTCAGAGAACAGTTGGTGTTTCCTTTGAGCATTCCTCAGTGAGAAATTGGAGCAGAATCCCCAGGGGCATCTAATCCCCCTGTAATACGCTGACCTGCTCCACTCCGGAGAGGGGTCATTGCATATATAACGCCCTTGCCTCCTTTCTGCACAAGGCAATTAAGGTAACGTTGTACCTAACGGAAACATTAACACTTGTCACAGTGCTAGTCAAAGTTTGAAAGCCTCATGTAATAATGCCCTAACTTTTGTGAAATGGGATAAAAACACATTCTACATTCCACAGCAAGTCTTCAGAGCTCAAAAATGTGTTTACTGGAAGAAGAAAAAAAAAAGAGTCAAGACCCTGCGCCAGTTTCCAGGGCCTTAACTTTCAAGAGGGCTTTGCCCCTGCTGAGGCAGGGGAAGTCGGAGTAGGGAGGGCATGGCGGGGGAGGGGTGGGGGTGAGTGCCAGCTTCCAGAACGCATGGGGAATAAACCCCAAGAGGAAATATCAAGAACCCCTATGCAGAAGGTCCTTCCTTGGAGCAGCATTTTGGGATTAAAAATTAAAAAGATTTACTAAAATTTGTCACAACACTACACCCTAAAACAGAAAGCTCGAAGGCAAATGGCCTAAATACAGGGTTTCAAAGAATGCCCTCCCCCCTTTTTTTCTACAGATAACTCTATCCACTCCATGCTATAACACAGAACAAGCAAACTAATTATTCCCAGATGCTGAGGATAAAGAATGCCGCAGAATTGTTTTGCTTCTCGAGGTCTTCAGTATAAACACACACTCAAAGGCTTGCATTCCCCACTTTTGGCTCCCGACATGCACGTGATTATACACTGGGCAGGACCATGGTGGATGGGCTCGCATTTGAATACCAAGCAAGTTCTGGTTCTGTCACCCTTTCAGATTCCATGTCCACAAACATTTTTCTCTGACAGCCTTTAGTCACAACTTGTAAACAAATTGTTTCAAGCTTATGGGGAAAAAAATATTCAGCAGCAACACAAGCCTCACTTCCAAATGATTCAGGACTCCTTAACAGCTAAAGAGGCAAATTCATCTCAATACAGCAAAGCTGGCATGTCTCAAGAACAGTTTTCTGCAGCCTCGTGAGAGCGCGTCAGGAGTCATGGTAGAAATGTTTATATTCCTCACATTTTGCCAACACGTAAACATAGCAAAAACAAAGCAAAGCAAAACAAGAGCCAGTTCCTAATCGACTGTGAATTGAGAATGTGAGAAGATTAAAGATGGAGTCTATGATCTTAGCCAGAATAATTGAGAGCAGGGTCATAATTTCTAATTTAACTCCCAGATTTCCCATGGCAGATGAACTATGTCCAGGCCTGGGTGAGTCATGTAGGGTTTTGTTTTGCTTTGTTTTTCTCTCTCATCACAAGTGTCTTCACACTTTGGTGAGATCAGTAAAGTCCCAGGATTTGATCCAGGTGTTCATATAGTGAGTGAGTGATGAGTGAGTGAGTGAGTGAGTGAGTGAGTGAGTGAGTGTGTGTGTGTGTGTGTGCGTGTGTGTATGTGTGCGCATGTGTGTGATCGTGAGGGGAGCGAGACACAGGGAAATGCTCAGGTACTGCTAAAGAGAAAATGCATTTTCCACTGAAGAAAAAGAAGTCTGAAATCCTGCCAACTGCAGATGGGAGGGAAAGTTCAAGGAAAGTTGATATCTAAAAATAAATAAATAAAAGGAAGCCCAATGAGAAAACAATATTCAGGTCAGGTCGAAACCCAGGAAAAACACTCATTCAGAACAGGGCTGCCATCCTGGTTTTTGTTTTGTTTCTCGCTCTCTGAAGCAAGCAGCTGCTGCTTATTGAAATCAGCCCCTGAGTTGGTTCCCTAGCACCATGACAACGCTCTGGGCCTGTGCTGGAGTAGCCCAGGCTCAAAGGGATCGGTCCAGGACCCAGAACCATGGTGGCTGCCAATGAAGGGGTGCTACAGCTTAGGGGATTTTGATCTGACTGGCTACTGGAACCTTGCCTGATCTGTACAAAGCCTTGACCTGAGGGCAGAGGACCATGCAGACAGCAGCATAGAAGGGAAGCGCTGACATGCTAAAAGGCATATTCGTTTCTATTACCTTTGAAATGATTTCCTATAAATTTCTAGTGGGAAGTCGACATTTGTACCTGGTTCCTTGTATTGTAATTTTCAAATCCACTGCCAGCAAATAGATTCTGACTCAGCGACCCTAGGTAGGATTTCTGAGATGGTACATCTTTTTTTTTAAATCATCTTATTGGGGGCTCGTACAACTCTCATCACAATCCATCCATCCATCCATTGTGTCAAGCACATTTGTACATTTGTCGTCATTATCATTTTCAAAACATTTGCTTTCTATTTGAGTCCTTGGTATCAGCTCATTGTCCCCTCCCTCCCCCCATCTCCCTCATGAACCCTTGATAATTTATAAATTATTACTATTTTGTCATGTTTTACACTGTGTTACGTTAACAGCCTCGTTTTTCTCCTAGAGTGGTTGGTGGGTCTGAACTACCCACCTTGTGGTTAGCTTCCCGATGCCTACGCTTAGCTTGCTTTTTATATTTATAGTTTTTAACAACACAATATTTCAAAGAAAAAAAGTCTTGTAAATAAAAAGGTTAGCTAATAATTAACAGCTTTAAATATACCATCTTCAGTATTTATGTGTTATGTATGAAGAGTTAATAACACATTCAAGTTTTCAACCATCATTTTAGTTTCTATAAGCTTACAAACATATCTTGCAAATGTATAAATTGAAACTTGCAAACTTATCTACCAAATAAGTATTAAAATGATGTGACCTAAAATCAAAATATAGCAGATAGTGAGTAGCGGCCTAGACTTTTAAGCCATGCTGTCTGAGTTCCAGTCCTGCCATTTATTAGCTGTGTAATCATGGGCAAGTTACTTACCATCTCTGTTGCTCTGATTTTCTCATATGTAAAATGAGGAGAAGCTAGTTATAGGTATTGATTTAATTTTGTAAAGTGCTTAGAAGTGTACTATGTAGTGTTTAAAAAAGAAAAAAGAAAATAAACAAGCAAGTTCACCTCATTTTTAAGATTCTGGGAAATACCACTTTTAGAATGACCTATATTCCCACTTAGAGAACCCTGGACTTGTTACTTATTATATTTCTGGCTTATAACTCATTGGGAGTCGTGCTTCAGGCTTATTGAGCCTGGTTCGTGTAGCTTGTTTGAGTGTTTGGGGGAGTGGTTGAGACATTTACACAGGGTCTTCTGATCATTTGAATCCCTACAAATGCTTTCGTGTTTGTTGAAAGCACAAGACACAGTGCTTATGAGGCTCAAATATTTTAATGATGAAATAAGCACATGACGTATTGTGTGTTTCTAGTTTATGCTTAAGAATCAACAGGGTGGAAATCATGAATCACCTAACATAGCCAGTGCCCTCCTTAACTGTATGTTCAGATGTGTGGTTCTGAAAATGGGCTCAGCTGCATAGTCAGTAGATCTGGGATCTAGCAGAATCATTGACTCGTCTCTCTAGGGTTTCTGAGCCTACAGACGGGAAAGCAAATAACTTCAGTAGTCAAAGGTGACCAGTTTTCCACCGTTGTTAATGTGTAAGTCCCCCAAAGTCCCAAATGATTGGGGAGAGAAAAAGAAAGAAAACTTGCTCTGACGGGTGGCCAGAGATAGCAGAAGTGTTCTGCAAAGGGATCAGATGTATTTTGTCCCCTGTCTCTGGGGTGTGTCAAGCCAGGTCCTCTTTGCTGGGGTCCAAAGCTTTGGGACCTGTCACCTCCACACAGATAGGTTATCAATTCTCAGATTGCCTCTTAAGTCTCCTCCTTCAGCAGCTCCTCACGAACCATCTCCAATTTTAAAGGGCCCCCTGGAAGATGCTTTCAAACCATGATTCCTTACAGAGTACGGAATTGCATATGCTCCATTGGGTTAGGACCAGCCTGGAATTGGCTTTAGTTTGTTATTTACACTTCCTCAGTTAAAAGCATGAGGGAGTGTTTGCTGTTAAGTACCAATGGTTGTAAAGGGCTTTTACATATCTTGTACAGATGTTAGGATGTTTTTCAACCAAATATGCCATTTCTCCACCCAAAGGATCTATATTCTTTGGAACCCAGCCTATCTGGGGCTTAACAATATAGCCCTGGCTTTTAAGTCTCAGGCACACGGTTCTAAGAACATAGACCAGATGTCATTCTGTGGCTTTAAAGAAAGTTAACAAGGTCTATTTTATTATTATTATGACTGTATAATATAGGAGTCCTGGTGGTATTGTAGTCTGAGTTAGACTGCGGTCCGAAAGGCTGGCAGTTCAAAACCACCAGCTTCTCTGCAGATGGCAGAGCTTTCTACTCCAGAGAACACGTACAGCCTCAGAAACCCACAGGGAGGCTGCTATGGGTCGCATCGATGAATTCAATTCAGGGAGATAATACATTTAATACATCATCAATTTAATAATATTTGATTGTGTTTTAGGTGAAAGCTTCTACAACAAATTAAGTTCCCTTTTAAATTTCACTTCTGGCCTCGTGGGTTACACGCTGGGCTTCTAATCACAAGGTCTACAGTTTGAAACCACCAGCTGCTCCCTGGGAGAAAGAAGCATTTGTCCGCTTTATGAAAATTTACAGCCTTGGAAATGCACGAGGGGCAGTTCTACTCTGTCTCACAGGGTCATTGGGAGTCAGAATCTACTCAATGGCAATGAAATCAGTTTGGTTTTTAGTAACAATTTTGATACAAGTTGTTCTGTGCCGTTGGCTACAATTTTTACAATGTGTCAACAATCTCATTTCCATTTTTTTTGGTCCTGTTTCCATTGCTGTAGCTTCCCTTCCTCTCCTTGCCTTCTCATCTTTGTATTTTGGGAATGTTGAACTGCTTGGACCTCATATAATTTATGGGAGTTCACCACTCACTGATGAGATTATTTATTTTATAAGTCAATCTATTATTTTCCTGAAAGGTGACTTTTAGAAAGAGCTTAAATTCCAAGTTTAAAAAGTATCTTTCCTCCAGTTTCAATCAATCCAGTAGGTCTCTCTCTTTTTTCTTTTTTTGTTTTTTGAGGGTGGTGGTGGTGGAGGAACTTGAGTTTCATTCTACAATTGTCTCCCATTTGATGTGGTACTTTTTCAAAATGTGTCAGAATGGTGGGTTGTGGTAGCTGGACACCATCTAGTATTTTTATTTTATTATTTTATTTAAATAAATCATTTTATTGGGGGTTCTTACAGCTCTTATAACAATCCATACATCCATTGTATCAAGCTTATTTGTACATATGTTGCCATCATCATTTTCTAAACATTTACTTTCTATTTGAGTCCTTGGTATCAGCTCCTTTTTTCCCCCCTCCTTGCCTCACCTTCCCACCCTCATGAACCCTTGATAGATTGTAAATTATTATTATTTTCATATCTTACAATGACAACTGTCTCCCTTTGCTTATGCCTCTGTTGTTTGTCCCCCTGGGGGGTGGTATACATTGTTCATTGCGATCGGTTTCTCTTCCTCTCCCTCTCCTCCTACTTTCCTCCTACCCTCCTGGGATTTCTCCTCCAATTTCTGTTCCTGAGGGGTTTATCTGACCTGGATTCCATGTGTAGTGAGCTCTTAGCTGTACCAGTGTACATGCTCCGGTCGAGCCAGAACTGAAAGGCAGGACTGGGGTCATGATACTGGGGGGTGAGGAAGTCTCAAAGAACCAGAGGAATATTGTGTGTTGCACTGGTGCTATACTGCGCCCTGGTTGACTCATCCCTTCCTCGTAACCTTCTGTGAGGGGATGTCTTATTATCTATAGATAGGTTTGGGGTCTCTGCTCTGACCCCCTTCATTCTCAACAATATATTTTTTTGTTTTGTTTCAGGTCTTCTGATGCCTGATACCTGATCCCGTCAACACCTCATGATCACACTGACGGGTGTGCTCCTTCCATATGGTCTTGTTGCTTCCCTGCTAGATGGCCGCTTGTTTAATGTCAAGCCTTTATGACCCCAGATCCTATATCTTTTGATAGCCATCTAGTACGTGTAGTATTAGATTTGAAAAGCCTGTGCTAATCCTATGAATTAGTTTCTTCTTTGACTTTTGATTGACTTTATTATTTTTTGCTCCATATAAATAGAAACCAATAGTTGTATCTTAGATAGCTGCTTGCAGGCTTTCATGACCCCAGACATTACTCATCAAACCAGGATACAGAGCATTTTCTTTGTGAATTGTTTTATGCTGATTAACTAAGTTGTCCTTAAGACTGTGGTCCCAAACCTTTGGGAAATAGTAGGCCAACCTTGTGACTGGTTGATGTCTCAGAAAGCTCTATAACTGTGTCTCCTATGTGGTTTTGTGTCTATGTGACAATATATGTAGCACACACAAATGGGTGTGTACATATACCTGTGGACATAACCATGTAAGCATGTGCATTTATTCATATAAGCCTGTGCATTTATTCATATGTG
The DNA here is from genome assembly GCF_000313985.2 of Echinops telfairi. Classification (NCBI taxonomy): domain Eukaryota; kingdom Metazoa; phylum Chordata; class Mammalia; order Afrosoricida; family Tenrecidae; genus Echinops; species Echinops telfairi. The sequence continues at coordinate 9,391,205 of NW_022106471.1, forward strand.
CTTTCCTATACATACATGTGTGCAGAATATATACTGAGTACATACAGAATAAATACTGAGTAAATATTACTCTCATAATATTTCTATTTCTACCCTTTCAAGTAAACATATGCTATTTCCCATAGTTGTTGTTGTTGCATCATATATCTCACATGTATGCATCCACATCTACCTACATAATCATGCAAACTTTTTTCTTACCATTGTTGCAACATTGTATGCATTTACCAAAATTGTCCCCTTTTTTAGGTACTTCTTAGTGCCTTTATTTACCTCAGTCAAGTTGTGATGACTTAATCCATATTAGGGATTTGCCTTTCCCATCATCAAAAATAATGTCTCCACTCTACAAAGGAATCTACCCCTCCACCATCTTGCCATTTCTGGTGACCATCAAATAACTCCCCCCACCCCCACATTTTACACTTTATAATATTAGAGCCATACAATACTCGTGTTTATCTCAGCATAATGGCCACTAGATTCACCCATGCTATGTTTTGAAGATTCCTTGTTATTCTTTATAATTGTGCAATATTCTATTATATCTATATATGATCATTTGTTTATCCTGTCATCTCTTGGTAAACACTAAGGTGGTTTCCATCATTTTCCTATTGCAAAAAATGCTGCTGTCATGATTTTAGGTGTGTGTATGTCTATTTGTGGCATACACTAACATCTTGAGAATATATATCTAGGAGTGGGGTTGCTAGATCACGTGGTATTGCTAGTTCTCTCCTTTCAATTAAGCACTTACTTGAAAGCACACACATTTCACAGTGGTTGAATCATTTTGTAATCCCACCAGCAATAGCTACGTGCAGTGTGATGAATTTCTTTAGCTGTGGGTTTGTTACTCCCACCGATGACCCATTGCTGATAAATCTGGGTAGATGGTGCGGGAAGACAGTGACAGGATTCAGTGGGGAGTGACTGTTGACGGGCTTCACTTAATGGTGAGTGCCATCCTACTGAGGATCAAAGGATGCATCTCAGGAGGAATCGGGGGCAAGAAATTTTACTACCAGCAAAAATCCTACGTTAGTTGTTATCTGCTTTTATTTCAATTACTGCCATTTTTGCAAAGGTGAGATGGTATCTCATTGTAGTCTTGATTGGCATCTCCCGAACGTCCAATGAAGAAACAAAACCAAGCCCACAAGAGCCAAAATTCAACTTTGGGTATATCCCACCTGATTTTCAAGAACATCTCGAGTCTAGATTGGTTCATTAAACACTAATGACAGACGACTTGATGAGCCGTGGTCCAACATCAAGGACATTATGCATGAAGAAAACAACAGGTCACTGAAGAAAATGGAAAGAAAAGATCAAAGTAGATGTCAGGAGAAACTCTGAAATTTGTTCTTGAACAAAGAGTAGCTGAAGCACATGGAAGAAATGACGAAGTAAAAGAGTTACACAGAAAATTTCATAAGGTAGGTCCAGAAGACAGTGTATTGTCATGAAATATACAAAGACCTGGAACTAGAAAACGAAAAATGAAGGACATGCCCAGTAGATCTTCAGCTGAAAGGACTGAAAACAAACACAAACAAATAAAAAACAAGCCTGTCGTTCAGCGATTCTCAACCTGTGGGTCACGACCCCTTTGGGGGTCGAAGGACCCTTTCACAGGAGTCACCGGAGATTCATAACAGTGGCAAATTTATAGTTATGAAGTAGCAATGAAAATAATTTGATGGTTGGGGGGGGGGGTCACCACAACATGAGAAACTGTATTAAAAGGTCATGGCATTAGGAAGGTTGAGAACCACAGTTCTAGTTGCAATATTGAACGCTTCTGTGGTCAAAATAGTGGATGATGCAGGAGGCAACAAAAGAAGATGGAAGGACTACACAGAGTCACTGCACCGAAAAGAATTTGTTGACATTCAACCATTTCAAGAGGTAGCATATGATCAAGAACCAATAATACTGAAGGAAGAGGTCTAAGCGCCACTGAAGTCATTAGCGAAATTGACGGTAAGCCAATTGAAATGTTTCAACAAGCAGATGAAATACTGCTAGCACTCACTTGTCTATGCCAAGAAATTTGGAGTAGAGCCACCTGGCCAACTGACTGGAAGGGATCCATATCTGTCTATATTTGTGTCTATTCATTCCAAATAATGATGCACCAACAGAATGTGGAAATAATCAAACAATATCATTAATATCACATGCAAGTAAAATTTTGTTGAAGATAATTAAAAGACAGTTGCCGCAATACATTGACAGGGAGCTGTCAGGAATTCAAGTTTGATTCAGAAGCAGATGAGGAACTGGGATATCATTGTTGACATCAAACTGATCTTGGCTGAAAATGGAGAATATCAGAAAAATTTTCACTTATGTTTTATTGATTATTCAAAAGCTTTGACTATGCTGATCAAAACCAACTGTATCATATCATTTTTCTGTTTTCTATTTCATTTAGTTCTGCTCTAATCTTTATGATTTCCTATTGACTGGTGATGTGAACTTCCTTTGCTGGTCCTATTCTATTTGTTCAAATTGTAGGCTTAAGCTGTTGATTTTGGCTCTTCTTTTTTTATTGGCACAGTGATTGCTATACACTTTCCTCTGAGCACTCTATGTTGTGTCTCAAAAGGGTTGGGGTGTTTTGTTTTCATTTTCATCTAATCTAAGAATTTTTTAAAAATTTGTCAAGACCTATTTTAACTTGAAAACCAGCAAAATCCCCTTCTGAATAAAAATTTTCAATGTGGAGTTCCATATTTGAAAAAGTGAACTTCAACCAAGTAAGGCTGAATTTAAAACTTTTTATTATTATTATTTTAAATAATAATTTATTTATTTTAAAATCAAAGTAACTCCACATGTCCTGTTTTCCAAGAAAATAAAAGTGCTACTATATTCCCTAAAACTTTCTGTGGAAAAACGTTTGGAGGACAGAAGCAAAATTAGATTCAAGCTGGATTCATTACTGAAAGTCAGCATTTCATTTTTGAAAGAGAGGAGAGCGGCCATATGTGCCAACACTCAGATCCAGCTGAAGCAACAATAGTCGGAGAAAACACAGAATTGGGCTAATTGGCTTTATTGTTCCCAGAGGTTTAAATGGAAACCTGAAATGAGAGGTCTCCTTTTTCTACTTCCTATTTCAAGAATTGAAGAGGTCTTAAACATGAATGCTGACTTTAGCATTTCACCCCCTCATAGAAGGGTCACAAAGAAGGGACAAGTCAGCCAGCATGCAGTACAGCCCCAATGAAACACACAACATTCCTCTAGTTCTTTAATGCTTCCTCCCCCCCCCCCCACTATCATGACCCAGTTCTACTTTACAAATCTGGCTAGACTGGAGCTTGAACACTGGTACAGATAAGAGCTCTGGACACACAGAATCCAGGTCAGATAAACCCCTCAGGAACAATAATGGGAGTAGCGATACCAGGAGGGTAGGGGTAAGGTGGGAGATAAAAGGGTACAGCAAATGGTGTAAGATAGTAAAATAATAATAATATATAATTTATCAAGGGTTCCCAAGGTTGAGAAGGTGGGGGAGGGAGGGGAAAAAAGAGGAGCTGATTCCAAGGGCTCAAGTTGAACGAAAATGTTTGAAAATGATGATGGCAACATATGTACAAATGTGCTTGATACAATGGATGTATGAGCTATTAGAGCCCCCAATAAAATGATTTATTAAAAAACAAACAAACAAAAAACAGTTCACTGTACTAAAAAGAAAAGGGGAGTTGTAAGACACATGGGAAAAAATGCGTTAGAATAGCAAACAGAGGACCTGGCTCCATTTTCACTTTGGTCACTAGTGCATGTGTGACAGGTTCCTTTCTTTGAGGGCTCAGTAACCACGGTGGAGGTGGTGGCGGCAGTGGCGGTGGCGGCAGTGATGGTGGTGGTGATGGTGATGGTGGCGGTGATGGAGGTAGAGGTGGCGGTGGTGGATGTGGAGGTGGCAGTGGCAGTGGAGGTGGAGGTGGAGGTGGTGGAGGTGGTGGTGGTGGTGAAGGTCGTAGCAGCAGAAGTAGTAGAAGTCATCGTCATGGTAGAGCAGCAGAGTAGCTGTCACTGCAGTAGTAGGGGTTGTAGCACTGGTAGCAGCAGCAGCAATAGTAGTAACTATAGCAGCAGCAGCAGCAGCAGAAATAGTAGTAGGGGCAACAGTAGTACCAGTGGTGGCAATTTCCATTTTTTGTAGACCTCCAAACCCCAAAAACAAACTCATCACCATCACATCAATTCTGATTCATAGCGAGTCTATAGGACAGGGTAGAATGGCCTCTGTGGGTTTCAGCAACTGTAATTCTTTACAGGAGTAGAAAGCTTCCTCTTCCACGAAGTGGCTGGTGGTTTCAAACTGCTGACCTTGAGGTTAGCAACCCAATGAGTAATCCTCTTGGTCACCAGGGCTTCCTATGCTCAGGAAATTGACCAGGAGCTTTACAAATATTATCTCATCTAACCCCCATTATGTTCTTTCGTTGTAGTTATCATTATCCTATTTTAACTATTAAGGAAATAAGGTCAAATGAAGGTAAGGGATTTTCTCAAAGCCACTTACTGGTAGTGGACACTGGATTTTTAAAAAATCATTTTATTGGGGGCTCGTACTACTCTTATCACAATCCATACATCCATCCATCGTGCCAAGCACATTTGTACATTTGTTGCCATCATCATTCTCAAAACATTTACTTTCTACTTCAGCCCTTGGTATCAGCTCCTCATTTTTTTCCCTCCATCCCTGCTCCCCCCTCCCTTGTGAACCCTTGATCATTTATACATTATTTTGTCATATCTTATACTGTCCGATGCCTCCCTTCAACTACTTTTCTGTTGTCCACCTCCCAGGGGACCGTCTGGATTTTGAATCTAGATCAATCTGATTCTAAAGACTTGCACTTCTCTTGGGAAACAGCATGGTATAAAGCAGCATTTGTTAAATTGGAATGCGCTATGAATTGCTTTGAAGTCTCGTAAAAGTTGCGATTCTGATGCAGTACGTCTGGGGAGAACCCTGAGGTCCTGTGTTGATAAGCTCCCAAGTGATGCAGCTGGTCCAGGAAGTACCCTTCGGCTAGTAAGGGGGTAGTGGAGAGAAGAGAGTGAGTTCTCCCCGAGAACTCGTCGCCTCCGTTAACTTATCTGTAGCACCCACGCCGGGATAAATAATTTCTCAGTTGCATTCCAGCTCTGAAATCCCAGCATTCCGTGTGTAATATGGTATTATGAAGCCCGATCACACAGGAATGACTATTATCCACATGAATTTTTAAACTGGCTTCAGTTGAGATTCTGCCTGTGATTTATGTATCTTTCTGCAACATCTCTGACAGGTGGGGATCAGCCACCCTCACTCAAATTACATTATTGTTAAGCTTCAGGCTGAGCTAAGATCTTACTGAAAGCGTTCAAAGCACTTCTTTCCATAAGCATCTTTAAAGATTATGAATGTAAAAATAGTTTCTTATGGGGAGCTTAGGTGGCAGGATTTTTCTTTTTAATAACAAAAACGAGAAGTCTCCAAAACCATAATGGTAGCACAATCCACAAAAATATGTTAATGCCTCATCTTCAAGTCTTACAGAAATTGAGGTTTTCTGAGCTAACAAAATTGACTTCATCGCAGATGGTCTGAATGATAAAAAGAACCAGCATGAGCATGGCAAGACTAAAATCACTGCGCTTAGCTGGGCGTGCTGAACATGTTTAAAGAACTCTTTCTACATATAGCTTTGCTACGAGTTGAAGGGAAAACCCTTTGACTGACAAGAACACTTCAAATGCCTTAGTCAAGCTCAAGGCCATAGGATGTGCAAGTGTTAAGGAAAAGTCATTTCTAAGAAGGAGGCCCTTACTGAGATGCGTTTTCTCATCAGCTGGTGCCTGACCCAGGACAATGGGACCAAGGAAATTGGTTTTTGCTCACTTCCAAGAGCTACAGTCCAGATCCCCAAGAGAGATGCCCCCCAGTCTTGCTCCTGAACTCAAACAAGGGTAGGGGGTGAGTGGAGCACAGTTTGTAGTCTATGATGCTCTGAACATATGACAAGGTCTGCATATGGCCTCCTCCCTGGGGGACAGACAGCGGAGAAGTGGGT
>NW_022106471.1:9398588-9403241 GCF_000313985.2 Echinops telfairi
GAGGGGAAAAATGAGGACCTAATGCCGGGGGCTTAAGTGGAGAGGAAATGTTTTGAGAATGATGAGGGCAATTAATGTACAAATGCGCTTTACGCAATTGATGTATGTATGGATTGTGATAAAAGTAGTATGAGCCCCTAATAAAATGATTTTTTTAAAAAGGCTGGCTATAAAACTCTGAATACTCATCTTGCTCACCCCTTCCCCCCCCTTCTATATAAAAACAAAAATTCTCTGGGTTTCTTTCCAGTCGTGAAAGCAGGCACCAATGTAGGTCTTTCAGAAATGCCAAGTGACATACAGTGAACTTTGGGAAAGCAGGGACCACCTGCACTAGTTTAATTTGGCCTGCATTTAGTTTTTCTTAATAGAAGTTACTAGATAATAGAATATAAGAAAGTGTTACCTGTCATTACTTACTATACTAGTGATCACTTAAAGATTCTTTGTCACATAAAAAAAAAATTTCAGCTTTGAAAACACCACGGGAGTTTTCTACTCTGTCCCTGGGGGTTGCTATGAGCAGAAATAGATTTGATAGCTCCAACCCGAAGCAACCGCAGTCAGGTACTTTAGGAACTGGACACATACACATTCTTTGAGCATGGCTTTATGCATGTTTATATCTGAAAGAACCTGGTCAGGGGAGGTCTGAAGCCACGTTCCGTTTTCTATGATGCTCATGTTTATTTAGCCAACTCTCAGTTATTCGTGGCAGTAAATAGTCAAATGGTTTTGTGAGGTGAAACCATTGTTTTCACAAATAATTTCTTAGGAAGGACCCCAGGATATAAAGTAAGGAAAAAAAGCAGAGCTTCTCCACTTCAAGTTTGGGAAGAAGGATTTGTTCTGCTCCCTTCTATGGTCAGCATGGGGTTCGTTCCATCTATCTATTGTGGCTTAATAAACCATTCCAGAACGCAGTAGCTCAGTGCAAAGCTTATTATCGCTCACAGTTTTGTGGGCTGATTAAGCTAAGCTGCTAATGTCTTGCTTGAGATCTCTCATGCAATTGTCGACATACAGTCACCTGAAGGGTTTTTTGTTGAAGATGGCTCCTTCACTCTTCCTTGGCTTCTCTCTCTCTGCATAGCAACTCGTCCTCTAGGGCCCCTCCACGTAGTTTGAGACTCTCGTGGTCTCAGGGTAGTTAGACTTTTTATATAGCAGTCGGTTTTTTTAAGAGGCAGAAATTGAAACGGTCATGCCAGCCAATGGCTTGAAATTGGGACATCGCTTCTACCGTATTCTATTATCAAAGCATTCAGAGGGACCCCCCAGACTCAAGGGAGTAAAGATGGGATGTTAGCAACGTCACATTGCGGAAGAGCATATGGGATGAGAGAGATTGTTACAGTCCTCTTTGGAAAATTCCATCTGCCAGGGTTGAAAACCACTATGGTAATAAGGAACGGAGACGACAGGGAGAATCAATATTTATAAATAATCTTAGGGTTTTCTTAAAACTCCCTTCCTCTTCAGAGAGTTTACTTGTGATCTTGTATCAGATTGAGAATGGTAAGTTTGGTCTTATTTCTACATCTTTTCTACTGGCAGTGACACTAAGGTTACGTCATGTTCGGTGGAAATCCTCAGTGGTTACTCCAGGGGTAGGGAAGAGGGCAAGTAAGAATAGTAATGGCATCAAAATACAGGCACCCTGGCTCCCCAATTTTCTGCCATCACATAGCAGGACCAGCGTGAAAGTGGGGTCACGAAGCACTCAGGTTAGAGAGCCATACAGCTGCAGCAACATACAGCCATTCCTGTTAAGCAATCAAGGACGCTGCCAGCATTTTACGGGGCTTTTTCATGGAAAAGCAAAGCCTTCTGTAGAATGCACTTGGTAAGCGCATAAAGGCTGTACTCTGAGGGATGCACAAGCCCAGTCTATAAACCCACTGCGAGAAATAAGGGCCCTGAAAAGAGAAGTGGAATCCCAACCCAGGGGGCCGAGACAAATCCATTAATGAAACCCAAAAGAACCCAAACAGAGACAGTTCTTGGGGTTTAGTCCAGCTTCTAAGGGTCATCGCTAGCTGAATCTTCACTACAGGGTATATTAACTGCAGAATATCTTCTACTGTATTCAAGTGCATTTCTTTGAAGATCATTTTATTGGGGGCTCTTACAACTCTCTTTACAATCCATACATCAAATGTATCCGCAATATTAGTACATGTATGGCCTTCGTTCTTTTCTAGACTTTTACTTTCTATTGAGCCCTTGGGCTCAACATCTCTTCCCAGCCCCCTCACCCTTGTGGCCCCTTGGGAGATAATAGATTGTTATTTTCATATTTCACACTGACCACTGTCTCCTTTCCCCTCTGGTTTCTGCTGTTCTTCCCCCTGGATGAGGGTGTGTGATTACATGTCATCCATTGCGCCCGGCATCCTCTTCCACCCTTTCCCCCTACCCTTTTGGTATCTCTACTCCCATTCCTGTTCCTGGGTTCTGTGTGTCCTGAGCTTTATCTCTTTCCTATACCTATGTACATGTTCTGGTCCAGTCCAGAATTGGAAGCAACACTGGGGTCATGATAGTGGGGGGTGAGGAAGCCTCAAGGAATCAGAGGTATGCGTGATCCATCGGTGCTATGCTGCACCCTGATTGACTTATCCCTTCCCTGAAACCTCTCTGTTGGGGGATGTTTCATTGTCTACAGATGGACTTTGGGTCTCTGCTCCGACCCCCCTCATTCTCACCAATGCATTTTTGTTTGTTTGTTCATGGTTTGTTATGAATCTTCTGATGCCTGTTACCTGGTCCCGATGACACCTCATGATCACACCGGTTGGTGTGCTTCTTCCATGTGGGCTTGTTGCTTCACTGTTGGATGGCTGCTTGTTTAACTTCAAGCTTTTAAGACCCCAGCCACTATATCTTTTAATAGCTGGGCACCATCTGCTGTCTTCACCACATTTGCTTATGCACCCATTTTGTCTTCAGCGGTTGTGTGTGTGCGGGGGGGTGAGCATCACAAAATGCCATTTTGTTAAAACAAAGTGTTGTTGTAATGAGGGAGGGTATGAGCTGAGGACCAAGGTCCATCTGCAGCCTCAGTGTATTGCCTTATAACTATATGTACATAGGTCAATACCTCTATTTTTATGGATGAATGTAGTTACATAAGTACACACCTCTGTTAATACCTCTATCTATAGCTTTGCTTCCTAGATCCTTCCTCTGTTTCCTTCAAGTCCATATTATAAAATGTTTCACTATTGTCATTTCAGAATAAGAACTTAGTCATTCAACAAATCCATTGATGGCCTTCATAAATTCCCAAGCGAAAAAGCTTCCTTCCCAGTTTAGTTACTTTCTAGGTGCCTGTGTAAATGGACACAAGTTGGGTATGATGGTCTAACTTCTTATGTCCAGAATGGACAAGCCCCTGTAGAATCCTTTCCGATCAAGGCTTATGTATGCTGCATAGGATACATGAACACATCCATGAGGATGGATGGAAAAAGAGCCCAGAATCGTCTGAGACTCCGCCGTGGCCCTATGAATTATTCTCCATATCCCCAGCTGGAGCGTATCTGAAGGCCAGGTATGGATTAGAAAAGCAGGTTCAATATATTTCCTTACCGAGGGAAAGGATCTCCTCGAAATTGTTCAATTTGTTGTCAAGGTGTTCCACTGGGAGGGCAGGATTTTCAGATAATGATCCCCCAAAGGGATGAAGCCTATTTAGTCTGGATAAAATTTCCTTCTACGTTCGGTCCTAGTCTAAGTTTTAACAAACAGCTCTAGTGGGCATGAAATAATATGGAACACTATAGATCTATGCGTGGGTGGGGGAATCAGGGACCCAGAGGAGAGGGGATAGAAAACCCCTGCCAGTAGTGTATTTCATAAAGTTTCTGGTTGACACAAGTTTTACACATGAAACTTAATTGTGGATTCGATCCCACTCACCATTAGTGCAACGCGGTTCTTCACCGTCGGTCCACACACCGCCTCCTCTCCAGGCTCAATGCTGTTCTCACTAACTTTCCCCTTCTCAGCACCGGCTTCATGCTGAAGGCAGGCACATTTCATCTGTGTCAGTGTGGGCTGGCAAGAGAAACAAATCCAGTGGCACTCGTATATGTGTACGAGAGAACTTTATATCAAGAAGCAATGATGCATCAATGAAACATCCCAGCCCAGTCCAAATCAAGCCCCTAAGTTCAATATTAGCCCATGAATTTCTCTTCAGATTCATGCAGCAGATGCAGTGATGCTGAATGCAGGAAAATCACAGGCCAGTGGGTCCCGTGGTGGTAGAAGCATCCCTAGGGATCTGGCTGCCATCAGCATGACTCCATCTGGCTTGTCCACAGGAAGGTGAAGCAAAGAAAGGGTGTGTCCCACCTCCAGGGAGGAAGAGAAGTAGTCCCAGAATTCTTATGAGAAGGCCACGTCCACACCGAGGCCTCATTGGCTATGACCCGATTGACAGGCTGGACTCCACCCCTTCACTCATAATACTCTCAAGTTGACTCGAGACTATGTAACTACTACAATATCCATGTTCTTTTTTGTTTTTTTTAACATTTTATTAGGGACTCATACAACTGTTATCCCAATCCATACACACATCAATTGTGTAAAGTGCATTTGTACATCGTTTCTCAAAACATTTTCTCTCCATTTAAACCCCCA
>NW_022106471.1:9404132-9432083 GCF_000313985.2 Echinops telfairi
TATTCACCCGCTTTGTCTTCAGCGGTTGTGTCGGGAAGGTGAGCATCATAGAATGCCAATTTACTAGAAGAAAGTATTCTTGTGTTGAGGGAGAATATCCATGTTCTTAAACGTGCCATACTCACACCTTGTGAGTTTGACCTTGAATGCCCATTTTTTCTTTGACTACCAAGCAAACACCCATTTACCTTTTAATAGATCAAATCTCACCCTCCCTATTAAATGTTTGCTTACTTCCAACCTCACCACTGCTCCCACTTACTACAATTGACCACTTCTCCCTCTGTAATTCCTATTAATTTGAGTATACAGGTAGTCTGAGTTCTGTGGCTGGTTCGATTCTAACTACACCTACTCAATAGGTTTCAAGAGAAGCAGAATCCCTCTTTAATTTTTTGAAAAGTTTTCATTATTATTGCCAATGTCTTTGTAAATCTGATCTTTGAACACCTGTGAGTGAACATCTGAGAATGTTAACATCATCAAATTAGGCATTGCAAAATTGTATGTAGTAAATATTACTATCAATAGCACACACCAAAGAGTTGTAAGTGATTTGTCAGTAACGAGAATGTTGGGGACCACCTGTATTGCTTTAGCACCACAAACACACTTAATAACATCCTAGTGACAGCACCAGGGGTCTTTTCAGGGACCTGGGAGCTCTGGTTCTTATTTAATTGTGCAAGAATTTTCAGCTCCTTCGAAAACTTTCCATTTTTGTGCTCAACTTAGCTGAATTTACTTTCTGTTATATATAACCACAGAACCCTAAGTGTTCAAGAAATATTCTAGAACTGAATCAATTACCTGAATGGGAAGGTCTCAGGAGACCCAGAGAAGGCAAACTCAAAGAGCAGACTAAGTCAGACCTGAGCACTTAACCAAGTAGCATGCTAGTGGTAGGTCAATCTCCAAAAGCCATCTTTGCACTATGTTGGGCCAGAGTGTAAACAAAACTTCATCAATTCCTCCCATCACCTACAATTAGAAATTTGAATCAATAAAGTTTAGTTTTACTTCTATAGGATAAAAAGGGTTTAAGGAAAACGAAGGTGACTAGTTGACACAAATGATTAAGCATTCTACTTCTAGCCAAAAGGTTGGTGCTTTGAATCCACCTGCAGGCACCTCAGTAGACAGGCCTGATAATATGCTTCTGAAAGGGCACAGCCATGAGAGCTCAGTGCAGGAGTTGTCTCTGAAGATGGGGTGGCTGTGAGATGGGATTGACTTGATGGCAATGAGGGTAGCAACAGGACATTTGATTGCATAAAGCACTAATATTCTCTCTCGTCTCTCCTCTCTCACTCTCTCTCTCTCTCTCTCTTTCTCTCTCTCTCTCTCTTTCTGTTCTGTGACTACAAGACTAATGGTAGCATGAGCAATATGACCCTGAGTACAATTGCTGACTTCATATCAGAAATCTCATCATCTCAAGATCATATTTAAAAGAATACGTGACAGTAATATTCCTGTGACCGTGATGTGATCACCTTAAAGCTTCCCTAATTGACTGGAAAAGTTAATCATTGGCAAAGTTTGATACATCAATGATGATCTGTTTTAGGGTGGTTGCAACACACGTTGTGTCCTTTTGAGACCTCCTAAGGTACATATTGAAGGGAGAATGTTTAAGCTAATGATTAATGCTTAAGCTAAACCGTTTTTATCAGAATGTTCTAGTATTCATGGAGTTAGCATGCCAATTTCATTTTTCCTGGTCAGTTCTAGCAGCAGAAACAGAACCCCAGTTTGGTAGTACTGACAGCTTGAGCTAAACTACCCCATTCTTGCGGGAAAGGAATCCATCGATTAAATGATCCAGGCATTGTTGATGTGTTCCTCTCACAAATTCAGGCTGATCTCAATCGGGTTCATCGAACCAGGTTTTACTCTTAGGGCCTGAGAATGCCCAGGTTATGTAGCAGTGAGGTTCTCTTTCATTCTGGACCTGTTCATTTAGATCGCTCAGCCCACCAGCGGCCAATCCCTGGCTGCAGGTGGAGTACTATGGATGCTGGCCAGCGCCTTTTTAGGCCACTTGGGGATTTATCTAGTACTGGACCTGTAATTTTGGCCTCAAAAATGTGTGTGTTGTGGGATGTTCTTAATGCCATTGTCACTGGATATAAGTAGAGCAGGTCCTAAAGTTTGGAGTTAGATGTGCTGATTCTACCTCCCGGTTTGAGTACAGCGAGGCCTATTTAAAAAGCATCTGTGAGCTTGCATCCAGCACACAAGGAATTACCTAGGAACCAGAGCCATGAATTATGGATGGCACAGTTCCCTTTGCTTAATATTGCCTACTTTTGGAGAGTTTGTTTCGCAAGTTTAATATTATTAATCTACACAACCTTTTACTTTTGATTCAGAATTTATATCAGAATCAGGCTAATAAATTAAAGATGAGTTAGTTCATTGTTGGATGGTTTAACATAGACCTAGCATGTTAATCCTGATGTGCTTGTTACCAGGGTTTTAAAACTTTTATTATTATTATTTTCTTCTGCCTTGTAGCTGTGGTTAGGCAGCAGCAATAAATCAGAACAAAGGAATGAAGGTATTGGGGCTTTAGGGAAAACACGCATTAGAAAAAATTGGTTTGGCACTAAGGGCTGTATTGCATTAAGATGGAGTTTAGAGATACAGAGGTAAGAGAATGTAGACAATAAATTGTATAAATAATCTGAGAAACAGCAAGTCTGTACAGACCCCGAGTAACCCTGTAAGCTACCATCAACAGGATTCCCTAATTCCTGTTCAAACAGACCAAACAGGTACACTCTACTTAAATAGCCAGGAGAAATGGGCACAAGGCTAATGCTGGAGAAAGTGGGGGGAACAGATAAAGCTCTTTCAAATAGCCCGAAGGATTGGAATAATAGAAGTGTGCGTAGGAGTCTGACCTAGCATTTTCGGTGAAGAGGGCTTTATTGCCACTCCAGGCACTGATATTGCAAACACATGCTAAGACAATCAGAAACAGGAGCCTCGTGGCAAGAGAATGCAGCTCTCTGCAGTAGGGAATTCATGTTGGCAGCCTGACTGTGGAGGAGACAGAAGGGAGCATCCAGATAAGGTTAGGATATTCTGTGCATATGAACAAAAACCACGGTATGAAAAGTGGAGGGGATAGGAATGAGACAGGACCAGTCCCAGGTGCTAGGTAGTGGAAGGTTGTGGGGAAGTAGCGGCTGATGGGTTTGAACCAACAGCCTTGTAGTTAGCAGCCCAGTACCCAACTCAAAGTGCCATGAAGATTCCTACAGAAAAAGAAAAAAGGACGTTTCCTAATAAGTAGAATCTTTGGGTGGTGCAAACAGTTAATGCACTTGACTGCTAAACGAAAGGTTGGCAGTTCAAGTCTACCCACAGGCACCGCAGAAGAAAGGCCTGACGATCTACTTGTGGAAAACCAACCATGGAAACCCCTCCTCCGACACACAAGGGCCCAGATGAGTTGCTTGGTACTGAAACCTAGTAAGGGGTACCTGAACTGAGAGAAGCCCATGTTCAGGGGCAGGTTTTATTCTCAGTGAAAGCATCAGAGCTTGCCGATGGTGAGGGGCAGTTTGTCTGAAACCCTGAACCGATGCTTGCAGTTCTGATGTGTCAGTTTTATCTACACATTTTAAAATCCAAGGTGGTCCAGGCAAGCGCAGGAAGAGACCCTGCTCCCATCTTTATCTGTGTCGCTTGCCTACACCGCCCTCCCATCTGCTCACACGCCCGCCCTGGGCCTGTGTCACCTCCCCTGCAGTCTGCAGTAGGTCCGCCCCTCTCCATTCCACCTTGAAAGAAGGACATTATTTATTGTTCACGGCGGTCTTTAAAATACAGAAATGGGGTGTAGAATGTACACAGGGTTCCCATACACCCCTTTTCCTGGACACACAGTTATTCATCTTCGTAACATTTTACATTCCTGAGATACATTTGTTTCCATTGATGAACCAACATTGGCACATAATTTCTAGGGAAAACCGATGGTTTACTTGAGAGTCCACAATGTGTGTTGTCTGCTTCTATGGGTTTGCAGATGTATCATGTAACACAGCCAGTAAACAAGATTGCTCCACTGTCTTAAACATGCCCTGTGAGCTAGATAGTTATCTCCTTGCCTTGCACCCCGGCCACCAATAATCTTTCTTTCTTTTCCCTTTTGCTGCCTTTGTAGTTTTGCCTTTTCCAGACTGTCATATGGTTGGACTCATACCAGGGGCTTCTAAAAGTTCATGGAAAACAGGAATTGAAAGATAAATGGAATTTTTCCATGAACTATTTGAAACCCCCTTGCATGTTGCTTTTTCACAAATGTAAAATTTCTCCATATCTTTTCCCAGCTTGATAGATCATTCCTTTTTGCCAGTGTTCATTAGACTGTATCACAATTTATCCATTTACCTATTAAAGGAACTCTTTTTTTCATTGCCTTTAATTATTGGCAATGATGAGGAAAGCTGTGATAACTATTTGTGTGCAGGTTTTACACGAGTATACATTTTTCTTTATATAAATCATTTTATTGGGGGCCCTTACAGCTCTTATAACAATCCATACAACCATTGTGTCAAGCACATTTGAACATACATTGCCATCATCATTTTCAAAACATTTTCTTTCAACTTAAGCCCTTGTTATCAGCTCCTCTTTTCTCCCTCCCTCCCCTCCTCATGAATCCTTGATAAATTATAGATTATTATTATTATTCTCATATCTTAAACCATCCACTGTCTCCCTTCACCCATGTTTCTGTTGTTCATCCCCCTGGGGTGGGGGTGCGGTGTTAATACAACAATAATTGCAATCAGTTCTGCCCCCCTTCTCCCCCCACTTCCCTCTATTCTCATGGAGTCGCTACTCCCTGGAGTGGGGAGGGGGGGGGCGGGCGTGGTTATTATCTGTTCTGGATTCCATGTGTCAAAAGCTCTTAACTGTAACAGTGTACATGCTCCGGTCTAGTAGAATTTAGAAGAACTAGAGGAATGCTGTGTGTTTCATCAGTGCTATACTGCACCCTGGCTAACTCATCCTTCCTTGTTACCCTTCTGTGAGGGGATGTCCAATTGTCTACCAATGGACTTTCAGTCTCCACTCCAATCCCCCTTGCTCACATCAATACGATTGTATTGGATCTTCTGATGCCTGATACCTGATTCCGTCAACACCTCATGATCACACAGACTGGTGTGCTTCTTCCATGTGGACTTTGTTGTTTTTCTGCTACATGGCTGCTTGTTTAACTTCAAGCCTTTAGCTGGGCACCATCAACTTTCTTCATCACATTTGCTATGTACCCATTTTGTCTTCTGCAATCGTGTAAAGAAGGTGAGCATCAAAAAGCAGTGATGAACGTATGAACCACATCGCCTCATGGGAAGAACTAGAGGAAATTATGCTAAACAAAGTAAGCCAACCACAAAAGGACAAGTACAACATGAGTCCACTGAGGTAAGCTTAAAGAAAAATGTAAAAGGAGCATAGGGAAAAAGCTACTGTATACAAACATTCCTGAGGTCCAGGTAGTATGGCAGGGGCCAGACCAAATCCAGGGATGCAACTAAAAAGGAGGGGGGCAAAAAGGAAAAGAAATGAGTAGCAGGGGAACAGGACACTAACCCACCCAAGGGGAGGATATTGTTTATACCTCCACAGGGAAAGAGGGAGCAGACTTCAACCCGGTGCTCCAAGATATGAATGCAACATACTGGCATGAAGTAGGAAACCAGTAGCGAGGTCTGAGGGGCTGGCCCCAATCCCAACTACATGGACAGCTGCCCCTCCCCCCAGAAGAAATTTACTTCAGGGGACAGCACTGAAGCTACAGCTCAAGGGGAGGGAGAGGGACATGTCTGATCAGAGCATGGGGGTGCAAATGAAGGGGGAGGAAGAGAGAGTGGAGCACATCGTGGCCCACCAAGCCTTGGGGACGATATCCCCTCTCAGACCAGCCAATCCACAGAGAAGACCATGTGGCCAGCCCCACTCTGAGACATGACATCCCTCACTGACCCATAGCCCTACAGGGGACAACACTGAAGACACAGGGTGGGAATTGTGCCCAATCTGAGGCACACTACACCAAGGCAAAACACTAAGGGCATGCAACAGAACAGCAAGGGGAACAGAGCAACGAAGTCCCAAGGGGGTACCAAAAATAGACTTTGGGACTAGGGTGTGGCACCCCATCAGACTCAATCGGAAAACACTCCTAAAGGCCAGCAAACAGTCCTTGAACTATTTTCAGGCTTTTCTTTTTCTTTTTTTGTCATTGGTTTGTTGTTGTTATTTTGTTTTGTTTTGTTTCTTTGTTTTGCTCTGTCTTGCTGCATGTTATTCTTTCTCTAGGTCTGTCTAGATACGATAGGCTGAACAATCTGGAGGAGAAAACACTGGGACCGATGGTTCCAGGGGGACATGGGAGAGGGGTGGGGTGGGGAAAAGGAAGTGGTGCTAACAAACCCAGGGACAATGGAACAACAAGTGATCCAGAATAGGTGGTGAGGAGGGTGTAAGAAGCCTGGTAGGGATTGATTAAGGGTAATGTAACCGAGAGGAATTACTGAAACCCAAATGAAGGCTGAGCATGATAGTGGGACAAGAGGAAACCAAATGGAAATAGAGGAAAGAACTAGGAGACAAAGGACATTTATAGAGGTCTAAATACAGGCATGTACATATGCAAATATATTTATATATGAGGATGGGGAAATAGATCTATGTGCATATATTTATAGGTTTAGTATTAAGGTAGCAGATGGACTTTGGGCCCCCACTCAACTATTCCCTCAATGCAAGAATACTTTATTCTACTAAAGTGACATTCCATGATGCTCACCTTCCCAACATGATCTCTGAAGACAAATGGGTGCATAAGCAAATGTGGTGAAGAAAGCTGATGGTGCCTGACTATCAAAAGATATAGTGTCTGGGGTTTTAAAGGCTTGAAGGTAAACAAGTGACCATCTAGCCCAGAAGCAACAAAGCCCACATGGAAGAAGCACACCAGCCTGTGTGATCAGGAGGTGTTGAAGGGATCAGGTATCAGGCATCAAAGAAAAAAAATTAAATCATTGTGAATGAGGGGGAGTGCAGATTGGGGACCCAAGACCCAACCGTAGGCAACAGGACATCCCCTTACAGAAGGGTCGCTGGGAGGAGATGAGCCAGTCAGAGTGCAGTGTAGCAACAATGAAACATACAATTTTCCTTTAGTTCCTAAATGCTTCCTCCCCACCCACCTCCCACTATCATGATCCCAATTCTACCTTACAAATCCAGGTAGACCAGAGGATGTGTACACTGGTACAGATAGGAACTGGAAACACAGGGAATCCAGGACAGATGATCCCTTCAGGACCAGCGCTGAGAGCGGCGATACCAGGAGGGTAAGGGGAAGGTGGGGGGAGAAGAGGGAAACTAATTACAAGGATCTGCATATAACCTCCTCCTTGGGGGATGGACAACAGAAAACTGGGTGAAGAGAGACATCGGACAGTGTAAGATATGACAAAAAATAATAATTTATAAATTATACAGGGTTCATGAGGGAGGTGGGAGTGGGGAGGGATGGGGAAAAAATGAGGAGCTGATACCAAGGGCTCAAGTAGAAAGCAAATGATTTGAGAATGATGGTGGCAACAAATGTACAAATGTGCTTGACACAATGAATGTATGTATGGATTGTGATAAGACTTGTACAAGCCCCCAATAAAATGATAAAACTAACTAAATAAACAAAAATACCCTTCAGGGGAAAAAAGAAGGTGAGCATCAAAGAATGCCAGGTTATTAGAACAAAATGTTCTTGTGTTGAGGGAGGACTTGAGTGGAGGCCCAAAGTCCATCTGCTACCATAATACCTAACTTATCTATATGTACACAGACCTATATCCCTATTGCTATATATTAGTATATTTACATATATACACATCTATAGTTTTACTTCTATAAATGTCTTTTGCCTCCTAGTTCTTTCCTCTACTTCCTTTTACTTTCCTCCTGTCCCACTATCCTGTTGTACCTTCATTCGGCGCTCAGTAATTCCTCTCAGCTACATTACACTCGATCAAATCCCACCAGACGTTCTATACCCTTCTCTCCATCGATTTTTGATCCCTTGTCCCTGGGTTTGTTGGTTCCCGCCACCCTTTGTCCCTCTTCATCCTCTGCCATGTCCCTCCAGAGCCATCGGTCCCATTGTTTTCTCCTCAGTATTGTGCATCCTGACTATCTTATATAGATAGACTAAAAGAAAAAAAAGAAAAGGAAATGAAAGAAAGCCTGTAAATAGCTCCAGGTCTGTCTGCTGACCCTTACGAATGTTTTCTAATTGGGTCTGATGAAGTGCCAAAGCCCTGCCCCCCTGAGTCAGAAGTCCATTTTCAGAATTCCTTGAGGACTTCATTGCTTTGTCCCTTGCTGCTGCTTTGTTGTACTCCTTTCGTGTTTGGCCCAGTGTGTGTGGGGTGTGTGTGTGTGTGTGTGTGTGTGTGTGTGTGTGTGTGTTTGAATGCGGGGTGATAGTGGGGAGCAGACAGGCACATTTCCCACACTATGTCTCCAGTGCTGTCCTCCGTAGCATTGTGGGTCAATGAGGGGGCATCGTCGTGGTGGGTATACATTTTTATGTCATCTGGGTGAATACCTACAAACACCAGACTGCTAACTGCAAGACCAGTGGTTCAAACCCACCAGCCACTCATGGGAAAGCTTTGTGTCTCACAAATAGGAGCCCTGATAGCATAGTGGATGATGTTAGCCTGCCAGCTGCTAGGTCAGCAGTTCGAACCCACCAGGCCTCTGTCTGAGAAAGATGAGGCTTTCTACTCCCGTAATGATTTACAGTCTCAGAAACCCATAGGGGTGGTTTGGGTCTGTCTGGTGGGTTCTGTGAGTTGGCATGGACTTGATGGCACGGAGTTGGCTTCGGTTTGGTCTGAATTGGAGTAGACTGTGCTATGCTGTAGTCCCCACCCCTTGTCAGTAAGCTGTTGTCCTGTGATGGCTTGTGAGTGGCCGTGAAAGCCTAGAGCTAGAAAACCAAAAAGGAAGAATGCTCTCAGCATATCTCAAATTGAAAGAACACGAGAGGAACAAGTTAAGCATCAAGTTTCAATACTGAAAGATTCTAAAGGCAAAATATTGAATGATGCAGGACGCATCAAACGAAGATGGACAGAACAGTTAGAGTCACTGTACCCGAAAGAACTAATCTACATTTCATCATGTCCAAAGGAGCCATGAGCCAATGGCATATGAACAAGAACCGATGGTACTAAAGGAAGACGTTCAAGCTACACTGAAAGCGTTAGCCAAAAACAAGGCTCCAGGAATTAATGGAACACCAACGGAAATGTTTCAACAAGCTGATGAAGCACTGAAAGTGCTTACTCATCTCTGCCAGGAAATTTGGAAGACTGCTACTTGGCCAACTGACTGGAAGAGATCCATATTTGGACCTATTCCAAAGAAAAGTGACTCAACAGAATGCTCAAATTATAGAACAATATCACTGAAATCACATGCAAGTAAAATTTGGTTGTAAAACATTGGTTGGATCACCCAACAACGGTTGCAGCAGTACGTTGACGGGAGCTGCTGGAGGTTCGGGCTGGATTCACGAGAAGATGAGCCACAAGGGATATTGGTGTTGACCACAGATGGATCTTGGTTCAAAGCAGAGAATGCCAGGAAGGTGTGTGTGTTTTACTGACTTGTCGAGGCATTCAAATGTGTGGATGGTGACACATCGTGCAGGAGCTTGAGAAGCATGGGAATTCCACAATCCTTCATTTGTTTATTCAGAACATGGACATGCATCAAGAGGCAGGTGTGTGAACAGAACAAGGGAATATTGTGTGGTTTAAAGTCAGGAAAGGCGTGTCAGGGATGGATCCTTTCATCATACTTACTCAACCTACCTGCTGAGCAAATCGTTAGAGAAGCTGGATCATATGAAGAAGAATGTGACATCAGGATTAGAGGAAGGCTTATTAACAACCTGTGATCTGCAGATGACATAACCTTGCTTGCTGAAAGTGAGGAGCACTGGAAGCACTTCGTGATGAAGAGGAAGGATTGCAGCCTTCAGTATGGATTATGACTCAATCTAAAAAAGGCCCCAAGCCTCACACTGCACCAAGAGGTCGCATGATGATGAATGGAGAAAAGACGGAAGTTGTCAAGGAGCTCACCTTGCTTGCAACCACAATCAAGGCTCATGGAAGCAGCAGTTAAGAGATCATAAGACTTGTTTCAGGAGCTGATACCAAGGGCTTGAAGAGCAAATATTTTGAGAATGATGAGGGCAACGAATGTGAAAATGTGCTTGACACAATTGACGTATGTATGGATGTGATAAGAGTTGTATGAGCCCCCAGTAAAATGATTAAAAAAAATAAAAGACTTGTTTCATAGGGTAAATCTGCTACCCAAGACTTCTTCAGAGTGTTGTAAAGCATGGACGTTATATTTGAGAACTGAGGTGTGTCTGACCCAAGCCATAGTGTTTTCAGTCATCTCATACACATGTGAAAGTTGGACATTGAATAAAGAAGTATGAAGAAGAATTAAGGTATTTGAATTATGGTGCTAAAGAAGAATATAGACAGTACCATGGCCTGGTAAAAGGGCAAACAAACCTGTCCTAGGGGAAATAGGCCAGAGTGCTCCTTAGAGGCAAGGGTGGCAGCGAGACTTCGTCTAACACATTTTAGACATGTTGTCAGGAGACATGCGTCCCTAGAGAAGAACATCATGCTTGGTAAGTGTGTGCGTGGGGACGGGGGGAGGGGGAAGGAGCGGCGTGGAAGGCCCTCAAAGAGTTGGATTGACCCAGCAACTGCAACAATGGGATCAAGCATAGGAACATCGGTGCAGATGGCCTGGGGCTGGGCAGCGTTCCCTCCTGTTATGCGTACGGTGGCTGTGGGTAGGAGCTGACTGGACGACACATAACAACAACAACAACAACATGTTGCAGTCCCACAACAGGAATGGGAGTTTCTGCTGCTGTATGTCCTTGCCCATATGAGTTCTCTGTTTTTTACATTGTAGTCATTCTAATAGGTGTGTAATGCTATTTTATAAATCGTTGGTTTGCAACACCCCAGTGGTATATAATGTTGAACAATTTTTCATATGCTGCATAGGGAGTGAGGCACACCCCTGTGGGACATGGAAGCCTCATGGAGACATGGTGCTGCAACCACTCTCAGATTTTTCATGTTTATTTTGCTCTCTATGTATCTTATTTGGTGATGTTTCTATGTAGATCTTTGGCTTGTTTTGTAATTTTTTCCCTTATGGTTGAGTTTTAAGAGATTTTTTTTGGGGGGGGGAGTAGTGTGGGAAATGCAAGTCCTTTATTAGATGTCTCTTTTGTGAATATTTTTGTCCAGTCTGTAAACTGTATTTTCATTTTCCTAATGATGGCTTTAGCAGTGCAGAACTTATTCATTTTAACCCAGACAATTATCCTATTTTCTTTTTATGAATTATGCTTTGGGGTTTTATTGGAAGAGTCATTAGCAAACCCAAAGTTACCTAGTTTTTCTTGTGATGTTGTTTTCCAGAAGCTGTATAGTTAGCATTTTGCATTTAAGTCAATTTTGTTGGAAAATGTACCCTGGACTGAAAGATCTCCTCCACCCACTCCCACCCCCACAAACAAGTAGCACTGCAGAAGCATTCGGAAGAGGGGAAGAGGGGAAGAAGCAGGATGAGAGGGTCAAGGGTCGTGATAAACATAAATAATCTGGAAAAGAAATGTCAGAGAGAGAATGACCGAGCTGGAGAGCTTGCTGGAAGAGACGCAGGTGGCCTGCAGGGAGAAGGAGGCACAACTGGACAGCCTGGGACAGAGAGAAGCCACTGGACCAAACCTGCAAGAGGAGCCATGTGTGAGGGCCAGTGGAGAAGGCCAGACCAGACGTGAGGCGGTCTGAAAGTAGAACTGGAGTCCTGGCCGAAGGAATGTGATTCCCTCCGAAAGGTCGGAACAGAGTGCGAGAGAGCAAATTACAAGTCCACAGTGGCCTTTTGGGCGACCCATCTGCTTGCTGAGTCTGCAGGAACTGCAGCGAAAGAACACTTTCTTATGCACACAGTTTTCACAGAAGACTGATGCCTTACAAAATAATTTGTGGGACCCCTACGAATGTGGCTCTAAGTCACTCTTCAGGTCCAGGACAGAAATCACCCCACCTCCACCTCCCACCCCCGTTAAAATAATCAGCTATTTGTCTATGACCATACTGTATCTGATCTGGGAAGCCACACTTGATCTGACCTGGTTCTGGCCAAATGGGAAAATAATCAACCACTTAAGAAGAAAGGGTAGTATTTACCCAAGGTCAAAATTCAGAGGGTTCGGAAGGAGAGGGATGAGAACAGGAAACATAGGGAGGAAGTGGTTCCTTAAGGGGATTACAATGGAGGAAGTGAAACAAAATGTGTGGGAACTGTCGAATGTAAAACCTATAATCCGCTCTTAAACCTTCCCCTAATTCACAATAAAAAGTTTCAAAAAATAAAAAGAAACTTACAAAAGAATATGAATGATTAAACATAAATGATAAGAGCTCGATAACAGAAAATAGCCAGTGAATAATTGTCCAAATTAAAAAAAGTCAAAAGTTGCACTAAGTGTAGGGTTGTACAACCAATTGTTGTAAATGCTGTCAATAAGCTGTATATTTGTAATAAGTGGAATTGACAAAAATCGTGTGAGAGATACAGTTACAAAAATGAAAAAACAATGCTGAGGCTGCTTATATACAACCAATTACCTCATGGGATCTGATTCGTTGGTTTTTAGTTTGAGGGTCATAGTTTCATGGGATAGCCCAGTTAATGGGCCTAATATCCTGTTCAGTGCTTCTGTTATACTTCCTAGTTCCTTGTATGGTGACCTAGGATCCTCAAAGCTTGCAAGTGGCCATCCACGGCACAAAAGTTTCTATTTCCCTGAAGCAACCGAGGAAAAAAATAAACACCAACAAACTCACTGCCACGGAGTCGATGCCGACTCATGGTGACCCAATAAGACAGGGTAGAACTGCCCCTGTGAGTTTCTGAGATGGCAATTGCTTATGGGGGTAGGAAGTCCCTTCTTTCTCCACAGAGCAGTGAGTGGTTTCAAACTTTGGACCTTGTGCACTGCAGCCCAAGGCACTGTATGACCAAGGCTCCTGACAGAGAAAGGAGAATCATCAGTAAGAGGAGGAAATTGAACATGTGGCTCCTGGCCTCCATGAGAAACTGCCTCCTTTGTCATGAGACCAGAAGAATTGGATGGTGCCCCACTACCATGAATGAACTTTTTAACAGAAGATTCTATAGACGAATCCAATGCAAATGCAATGTCAGCTTCTCATGGACTTCAAACCATCTTGAGCCACAGATACTGAATGAACCCTTAAATCTATTACCCTGAGATAATCATTAAACCCTAAGCCAATAATGCCACCTGAAGACTTCTTAAAACCAAGGGACCGTTTAGTTTCACTAGTAAAAACTGCCTGCTTAGAGCATTATGTCCTTTAAGAACTATCCATGTCAGATCAAATTGACAACAGCAACTCAAAAGATTAGACAGAAACCTTATGAGGATGTAAGTTTGTTACTGAATGAAGAACAGCCTGGAAATGGAAGGTAAGAATGGTTGCACCACCCAATGAATGTTATAAAAGTTTCTGGATTAAACACAGAGAACTTGTTGAATCTGTGTATGTGCGACTGTGTATGTGCTCAGCACAGCAAGACAAAAATTAAGTTAAAAATTGAAATAAAAATGACAAGTCAGTGCATTAAGATTACTTAGTAAATACATGAGTTACTTATTACTAAAATAAAATGTAAAAGCAAGAGAGAAAGGCCCTATTGGGCTGACAAGGTTGGGGAGACTGTCAAGTTTATTTGTCAGTGAAAGATGAAGCTTTAGACTTGAGCTCTCAAGGGCACTAGTTCAGACAAGCAAAGAAAGAAGGGGTGTTTTACAGCGTGGCCCCCAGTGAGCAGCTGTCAAGAAAGAACATGGGCAGACAAATCTTACCCTTTGTTTCTGACCATTCCCTGGAACCTTTTATGCTTCCTGTGCAGAGATGTGTATCCCCAACATCTTGAACCATGATCTTGGCTCATGTAAAACTCGACAATGTTTCTCAGGGACAGCCTATGAAATGGGAATTGACAGGAAGACTTTGTCTGTAGGTCGCCATGCCCAGCCGACTAAGGGAATGCTCTCTTCAACGAGTCTAAAGCTCACACCGGGCTATTTTCACTCTCCAGTGAAATGCTAGCTACATTCATTTTAATAGTGCACTGTCAGTGTTTTATTTATTTTGTCCCATGCCATATTTCCTCTCCCAAATCTCTCTTGCATAAATGATTTACTATTTGTTCCTAAAGCCAAAGATTTTATGCCTTGTCTCATTTTTTTTTCTGATAAGAGGATATTGCAGCAGCTTTCTCTTTATACTGCTGGTGGTTTTTATTTTGTTAATTCAAAGTTCAGCCAAGGAACTAGTTTAGAAAGGCATAGAAAGCCATGAGGTTCAGCTCCTAAAATGACTAAGACAGTAAATCTTCACCAGCCCATTATTAGGCAGAAAACCCTGTTGAATTTGCTTCCCTACAAAGTAAGTTAGCAACTAAAGGAGTTTTACATTTTCTAAACTCTCCAAACTAATCATATTTAGCGACCGGGCACTTAAGTTCTTTAAGATTAAGAGTGGGAGGGGAAAAACAGTTTTACAATGGAAACCCGTATATCTTGAAAGAAGGTTTAAAAACGAGAACAATTCTTTCTGGGTATACCTTAAAAGTCTTCACATAGGAACGTAGAATGCTATACAATTAAGACAGGGATTATGTGATTTTTAAGAAGACATATTTTCTTTCATTTTAAAGCAGCACTTGGGATCTTAATTTATAATAAGAAATGTATATATGTGGTGGTCACTCCAATACCAAACTCACCACCATCCAGTCGATAATGACTCACAGTGATCCTATAGAGCAGTAGTTCTCAACCTTCCCATTCTGTGACTCTTTAATACAGTTCCTCATGTTGTGGTGACCCCCCCAACCATAAAATTATTTTTGTTGCTATTTCATAACTGTCATTTTGCTACTGTTATGAGTCAGGCGACCCCTGTGTAAGGGTCATTTGACTCCCAAAGGGGTCACGACCCACAGGTTGAGAACCACTGCTATAGAGCAAGGTAGATCTGAGAAGCATGAGTTTCTGAGACTGTAACTCTTTAAGGGGCTAGAAAGCCTTGTCTTACTCCTGTGAAGTGGCTGGTGGTTCTGACTGACGGCCTTTGCAGGTAGTAGCCCAAGGCGCAAATCACTGCTCCACCAGAACACCTTGTGGCGGTCACTAAGCTAAGGGGAAAGATGGAAAATAAAAACAAAAACAAAAACAAAAAACCCAACCAACACATTCACAAAAGTCATTCTCCAGCTCAGGACTGAAATATTACTGTCTGAACAAGATCCACATCCGTTGAAAGGCACGCTATAGGCTGCAAGGGCAAGACACGCCTGACTCCTCGAGGCAGTCCGTCTCCCATCTTTCCTCCTTCCTTGAAGCACGAGGAGCAAAGTGGTTACAGATTAGGACTACTCCATCCTTTTTTCCTGAATTGCCCTTTTCCTTTCAACAGTTCTAGCCTTAGCAGTCCTGCGGCAGACCCTGAGAAGCAACATGTTCGGGGAAGTTGATGAGAAATGGAGAAGGTTTGGGTGTCAGTTGGGCTACATCGGGTGCACTGCATGCGAGGGGAGGCAATGCTCAAAATACGCTGGGATACTTTTGTAAAACTCAGGTAAACAGGCTTCTCCAGCGTTCACTAATTACAGTTCTCTTCCAGAATATTGGTTATATGTTAATTGATTTGAGGAGCCCTGCTGGCGTCGTGGTTACATGTTGGTAACCACAAAGTCCCCTGTTCAAAACCACCAGCTGATCCTGAGAAGAAGATGAGGGTTTCTACTCTGAGAAAGAGTTGTGGTCTCAGAAATGAAGGGGTGGTTTTCCCCTGTGCTATAGGGCCACTATGCGCTGACATCCGTTTGCTGGCAGAGATTTTGTTGCTATCTAAACTCATTTAGGACTGCTTAGTGTTAATAGAGTGTATCCTTGAGGATAACTCTCAAAAGTTGGTAGATCTAGCCAATTGAAAAAACTGTGTATTAAAAATAAAGAATTTGATTAATAATTCACAAACCGAATCTCAAAGCTATATAAAAAGTTATACTCCACAAACAGAAAAGACATGCCTTTGTAAAAACTCATGGAACCTTTAGAGGAGGCCAGTGGTATAGTGTGTGGAACCTTGGGCTGCTAACCAACACATCGCAGTTTGAAACTGCAGCAGCATCATGGGAGAAAGAGCAAGCTTTCTACTCCCTTAAAGAGTGACAGCTTCATTCTGTGATGCTCACCTTCCCTGACAAGATCGCTGAAGACAAAGTGAGTGCATAGCAAATGTGGTGAAGAAAGATTATGGTGGCCGGCTATCAAAAGATATAGCGTCTGGGGTCTTAAAGGCTTGAAGATAAGCAGGTGGCCATCTAGCTAAGAAACAACAAAGCCCACATGTAAGAAGCACACCAGCCTGTGTGATCAAGAGGTGTCAATAGGATCAGGTATTAGTCATCCAAGACCCAAAACAAAACAAAAAATCATGTTGACGTGAATGGGGGGTGGGGTGGGGGGCAGAGTGGAGACCCAAAGCCCATCTTTAGTCAATTGGACATCCCTTTCAGAAGGGTCACAAGGAAGAGATGAGCCAGTCAGAGCACAGTATATCACTGACGAAACACACACTCTCCTCCAGTTCTTTAATGCCCGCCCCCACCTACTATCATGATCCCAATTCTACCTTACAAATCTGGCTAGACCAGAGGATGTACACTGGTACAGATAGGAACTGGAAACACAGAGAATCCAGGACAGATGAACCCTTCAAGACCAGTGGTGAGCATGGTGATACTGGGAGGGTGGAGGGAGGATGGGGTAGAAAGGGGGAACTGATCACAAGGATCTACATATAACCCCCTCCTTGGGGATGGACAACAGAAAAGTGGGTGAAGGGAGACGTCAGACATTGTAAGATATGACAAATTAATAATTTATTAATTACCAAGGGTTCATGAGGGAGTGGTGGGTGGGGAGGGAGGGGAAAATGGGGAGCTGATACCAAGGGCTCAAGTAGAAAGCATGTGTTTTGAGAATGATGATGGTAACAAATGTACAAATGTGCTTGACACAATGGATGTATATATGGATTGTAATAAAAGTTGTACGAGCCCTCAATAAAATGATTTAAAAAACAAAAATAGAGTAGATAAGGGTAAGACAAGGAAGGACGATAAGGATTCCTGACATTCTGAGCATTTTAAAATTCAAATAAAAGTTTTTGAGTTTTTATACAGTTACATTATATAAGCACAATTTTTGTTAAAATCCTCTCATTTTATTACCTATACCTTTTTTGAAGAAATTTGTATGGCAAATTTCCAATAAAAATGTAACTATTAAAAAATATATGGACTTTGTGTTCTTATTTTTCACTTGAAAGTCCTCATCAGGAGCTATTAAAAATGTGTATGATTTAATGAGGACAGCATTCTTTCAAAAAGTTTTCAACTGATTTTCAATCTCCCTAAACATCTCAGGAGACGGCATATGATTAAGAAGCAATGGTACTGAAAGAAGAAGTCTGAGTTGCACTGAAGGCACGGATGAAAAGCAAGCCTCCTGGAATTGGTGGAATTCCAACCGTGTTAGTCAGGGTGGACTAGAGAAACAAATCCAGAGACACTCATATGTGTGTAAGAGAGAGTTTTATATCAAAGAGCAATTGTATATTGAGAAAACATCCCAGCCCAGTCCAGATCAAGTCCATAAATCTGACATTAGCCCATATGTCCGATACTAGTCCATAAATTCTTCTTCAGACTCACACGGCACATGCAATGATGCCAAATATAGGAAGATCAAAGCCGGTAGGTGGAAAGTCCTGGGGGTCCAATGACAGTGGAAGCATCTGCAGGGCTCTGAGTGCCATCAGCATGGCTCCATGTGGCTTATCAACAGGAAGGGAAAGCAAAAAGAGAGAGTGTGGCCTGCCTTTTCTGATGGCAGACTCAAGAGAGTGAGAGAGTTCCCAGAATCCTCACAAGAAGGTCGTGCCACCGGGAGGCATCAATCCGGCTGTGACCTGATTGACAGGCTAGACCCCACCCCTATACTTATTTATCAAGTTGACAAAATTATGTAACTACCACACCAAAATATTTTAACATACCAATGTAGTGCTGGAGGTGCTCACTCATCTATGCCAAGAAATTTGGAAGATAGCTACCTGGCCAAATGACTGGAAGAGATCTGTATTTGTGCCCATTCCAAAGAAAGGTGACCCAACAGAATTGGGAAATTATCAAACAGCATCATTAATAATGCACACAAGTACAATTTTGCTGTCGATAATTCAACAGTGGTTACAGTAGTACATTGACAGGAAACTGTCAAAAATTCAAGCTAGTTTCAAAAGAGGATATTAAATGAGGGATATAGATCATTGCTGATGTCAAACAGATTTTGGCTGAAAGCAGAGAACACCAAAAAGATATTTACTTGTGTTTCATTGTCTATGAAAAGGCATTCAACTGTGTGAAGCATTGCAAATCATGGATAACATTACAAAGAATGAGACTCTCAGAACACTTAATTGTGCTCCTGTAGAGCTTGTACACAGACAAGAGGCAGTTGTTCAAATAGAACAAGGGCATACTGTTGAGTTTCAAGTCAGAAAAAGTGTGTGTCAGGGTTGTATACCCTCACCACACTTACTCCATCTGTATGCTGAGCAAATAATTAGGAAACTGAACTATACGAAGATGAATGGGGCATTCGGATTGGGGGAAGGTGCCTAACAATCTGTGACAGGCAGATGACACGACCTTGTTTGCTGAAAGTGAGCCGGACTTGAAGTACTTGCTAATGAAGACCAAGGGTTGCAGCCTTCAGTACGTAGTGCAACTTACTGTCAAGAAACAAAAGTCCTGACAACTGGACTGAGAGGCGACATCATGATACATGGAGAAAATTGAAGTTGTCAAGGATTTGATTTTACTTGAATCCACAGTCAATGCCCAAAGACCAAGAAATCAAATCATGTATCCTATTGGACAAGTTTGCTGAAAGTGTTAAAGTGAAAAGATGTCAGTCGCTCGAGGACAAAGGTGTGCCTTCTCCAAGCTATGGTACTTTAACCACCTCATATACATGAGATTGTAGGGCACTGAATAAGAAAAACTGCACAGATTAAGTGAATGTCCCAGGACTGAGCAGTGTTTCCTTCTGTTGGGTATAGCAGCATTATCAGTCAGAACCGACTCTAATCTTACAGCAGTCGCATGACAACAACAACTTGAGGCTTTAGAATGAGGCTGCCGAAGGTAAACAAGCGGCCATCTATCTCAGAAGCATCAAAAGCCCACATGGAAGAAGCACACCAGCCTGTATGATCACGAGGTGTCAAAGTGATCATAACAAAAACTCAAATCATTGTGAAGGAGGGGGAATGTGGAGTGAAGACCCAAAACCCCTCTGTAGGCAACTGGACGTCCCCTTACAGAAGGGTCACGGGGAGGAGATGAGCCAGTCAGGGTGCAGTATAGCAACAATGAAACATACAACTTTCCTCTAGTTCCTAAATGTCTCCTCTCTCCCTGCTATCATGCTCCCAATTCTACCTTACAAAGCTGGCTAGACCAGAGGAGGTACACTGGTACAGACAGGAACTGGAAACACAGGGAATCCAGGACAGACGAACCCTTCAGGACCAGTGTTGAGTGTGGCAATGCCAGGAGGGTGGAGGGAGGGTTGGGTAGAAAGGGGGAACTGATTATAAGGATCTACATATAGCCTCCTCCCTGGGGGATGGACAGCAGAAAAGTGGGTGAAGGGAGACGCTGGACAGTGTAAGATATGACAAAATAATAAAAATGTATAAATTTATAAATTATCAAGGATTCATGAGGGAGGGGAGGTGGGAGTGGGAAAAATGAGGAGCTGATACCAAGGACTCAAGCAGAAAGCAAATGTTTTGAGAATGATGATGGCAACAGGTGTATAGATGTGCTTGACACAATGTATGTATGGATTGTGATAAGAGTTGTACGAGCCCCCAATAAAATGATTAAAAAAATCAAAGCCAAGAATAACAATGTATTAAAAGATATAATGTGAAAAAATAATAAATAAATAAATAAGGATGAGGCTGCAAGTCATGACACAGCATATTGCTAGCTTCTGATTTAACTTAACTAATCACACCTCAATAACATAATTACTAGATGTTTCCCGAAAGACTAAGAGGCATATGTTCAGCCTAATTATTTAATTTATTTAATTTATGGAAGAGTAAGGTTTCCGCTCAGACTAAGTTTCCATTCCAGGCTTTCTGGCATTCCCCTTTGCCCACTCAGTTGTGCCAGTTAGCCTAAGGCATGAGGAGAATTTTTTTAGACTCGGTTACAAGAGGCATGCCCTCTACAATTGTTTTGATTTATTTTATCTTTTTACCAATGTAAAATACCAATGTTGCTTTTTACCAATGTTAATACCAATGTAGTAAGAGATATTTTAAAATTCCAACTGATATAAATAATGGAAGAAACAAAAATATCGCTATTTGAAGATGGTATGTGTCTAATAAACTGTCTAAAAGCCAAAAGCCAAAATCAAGCCAACTGCCATCAAGTCAGTTTTGACCCACACAGAGACCCGATGCGATACAGTAGAAATGCCCCTTGAGGAGTTTCTGGAGGTTGTAAATCTTCATGCAAGAAAGTAGTCTCATCTTTCTCTCATGGAGGAGCTGGTGGCATTGAACTGCTGACAGTTCGGTTATCATCTCAATTTGTAAACTCAGTACACCACCATGGCTCCTCAAAATGCCCAAGAAATCAACTAAAATCTTCAGACTTAATACGATAGCAAATGGCCCGCTATAATATAGAAAATTCATGAAAACATTTGACTACCTATTACAGGCTATAAATGTCTAGTTTATAATAGATCCAATACACAGTCCAATTCAAAATTGCAGTAAAATAGATAAAAGAGGAGAAATTTTAAGAAGCATTTGATTATCTAAATAAAAGAGTACTAGTTATTGGGCAAGATGAATACAATAGTGTAAAGATGTCAATGTTAAAATTTTTGTCTTTAAAAAAATTAATGCAATCCAATCAAAATCACATAAGTGTCTCTCTGGAATTTAGGAACAATGCTGTAAGACTCATTTAGAAAAATAAATAGATGAGGATAATAAAAATGTTCTCGATAAAAGGGGAAAAAAAGGGGGGAAAATGAAGACGTAAAACAAATATAAGTGAAACAGAAGAGAAATCCCAGCATAGATCTAGTTATATATATTCACATGTGTATATTTATGCATGCACATACTTACATACATATGAAGGGGCTTCAAAAAATTAATAGAAAATGGGATTAAAAGATAAGTATCTCTTCCTTTTTTTGCAGCTCCCTTGTGTATGAAAATTAAATAAATGACCAAGTGCAATACCAAACAATAGAAAATAATTTAAAATACGTTTTTATTGGAATGGTTTATTAGAACTTTAAATTAGATTATTTTAGATGAAACACACCGAAACATACTCCAGCTACTTAAGTGACTACATGTCTGTATAAAGTGAAGCAACAGATGAAATTGCAAAAGAAGGGCTCAAGGAAGAAGTGCACCAACGCCAGTGACCAAAGGATTGCCGATCATATAATGCAAAGCTGAGGGAGGAAATAGTATCAAAGCCTAAATGGTGAGATTCTGGCTTGCAGAAGGCTATGGAGCATACTTAAAACATTTTTTTATTTGACTAAAATATTAAAACAATTTTAAAGCAAAATTTAAAACAACAAAGGCAAATAAAATAAGATACAGTTATAGGAATGGACTTGGGCCTCACACTGAATCCTAGCTCAATTTAAGAAGAGCTAGTTCTTACATCATGGCCCTGCTTGATACTCACGCTCAGGAAGGAAACACAGAAGATATTGTTGCTACAGCAAAGTATGGTGAAGCCATTAGATAGATGTTGCCCAGCTATCAGATAAAATAGCATCTGTGGTCTTAAAGGCTTGTTTCCAAACAAGCAGCCATCCAAGTGAGATGTCAACTAAGCCCACATGGAAAAAGTGCACCAACATCACTGACCAAAGAATTGCAAATCATTTAACCCAGAGCTGAAGGAGGAAATGGTACCAGAGCCGACCTTGTGAGATTCTGGTTTGAAGAAGGTGATGGATGACAGCAGGCGCCCAAGATCCATTTGTGAGAACTATAAGGATCTACACAGGCAATAACCCTCCAGTGATTTCCCTCCAAACATAATGGAGAGATGGGAATGAAGTGGTTGTAAAACAAAATGGAGAGATGGCTTTGGAAGATCAAAACGTTAAACTTGACATGAACGGTTAAAACCTTGGCAGTTGATGCCTCCCATACATGCTGGACCTGATAAGGTTTTCAGCATCTTATGTGTCGCCCACCCCCTTTTACTTCATATTGGGGTTTAGCGCTGATGTATTTTTTCACTGGGGGTAGCTCTCTTGAATTTTTGGTATTTGGTTTTGGTACATGAAACCCAGGATTGATGAGCCTCTAGAGTCAGGTAAAATAAGGGTTCCTGGGGTGGGAGGTACAGAGGAGTCTGGTCTGTGGTCAAAGGGGGTTTACCAGAAGCTTAATTCACATGTATTTCCCCTTTACTTTATTATTCTTTTAAGATGAAACAATTTAAAAATGGGTCAAAAGGGAGATAAAATTACAAGACATTACATTTTAGCCTACGTAAATCTGCCAGAAGCCACTTCACAATGCTCTCTTTCTGATAACAAGGCTATTCACATCCCTCAACTGTGGTCACAGGGGATTCACCAGAGGCTTCATCCATCTGTGGACCCTGCACATGGATTTGGGACTTCCACTGTCATCCATAGCTTTCTACAACTTGGGTGTGCACAATTTAAACTCTGATATCATTTCATTCCCCCCTTCAGATTTGGATTATATTATTTATAATCCTTGGATGGATCACGCAGGGTGGTGTGCTTCTTCCATGTGGACTTAGTTGACACCTCACTTAGATGACTGCTTGTTTGAAGACAAGCCTTTAAGACTTCAGACACTATTCTTTCTGGTAGCCGGCTACCATATTGTTTCTCCACCTCACTTTGCTATCGCACCCATATATTCAGTGATCTCTTCGTGAGAGTGAACATCAAGCTAAGCCTTGTCATAAAAATGAATTTTTCTTCTATTGGGCCTAAAATTGAGTGTGAACCCCACATCCATTCATACACCTACAGTTTATATATGTCTCTGGATCACTTTAGAGACACCATTATCATTTTACATTAGAGAACATTATCACTCATCCCCGTGGGGCATAAGGTAATTTAATTGATACTGCCATTAATTTAGTCAATGGTATAGAATTTAAAACACTGTTGATAAAAAGGAAAAATACAAGTATAGGCTGGCTTCAGACTGCAATGTGTGAATAGCTGACTTGTGCAGACTAAATAGTGACTGGATACTATTGACACACCCACTGGGTGTTGGTGATAGGGCAAAATTTTCAATAACATTCATTCACAAAGGCAGAACCATGCCTACTAGACTAAGGTTTGTCACAATAAAGCAAGGAGGGCAATAAAATAGTAGTCCCCATGTGCTATTCACTGGGCAGCCTCAAGGCAAGAGATCTGAACCAAAGTTCTATAATCTTGGGACAAGTGGTCATCTGCTTCTTCTCATGGTAGGGAGTTTCAGTCTTAAATCCAAGGACGATGGGCTCGAGGTAACGTCATTTCACTTAGTGAGGTTTCCACATTGAGTCCTTCTGGTGTTGCCTAAGAAGGATGTTGTGTGCCTTGAAAGAACAGAGTTCCAATATTCTATAGCATGGCCTGCGTGGCCAAGGCCTAGACAGAAATTAGGTCCAAAGTGTCCAATTAGAAACATATCATTGGGCATATTCTCCCATGGGGTTCTTCTTTTATTTTTTTTAATGGTTTTATTGGTACATGATTCACATATCATATAATTCAATAGTTCAATCATAGCAAGAAGAACTGTACAATCATTACCACAATCAATTTTAGAACATCTTCTTCTTTCTTGTACTTTTTGTTATTAGCTCTCCAGTTCTCCCCTTGGGCTCTACACAAGTCCTGTGAAGCACCCCACCACCACCACCAATGGGAGATTTCTCCTCCCAATTTACACCCCAACTGAAATGTAATAGCCTTCTTGGAAACATGCTTCCCACATCCCCCTACCTTAGCATGATTTCGAGGAGCTCTGGTCGTGTAGAGATTACATGTTGGGCTGCTAACCACAAGGTGAGCAGTGCAAAACCACTAGCCACTCTACGGGAGAAAGACAAGGTTTACTACTTCTGTCAATAGATATAGTCTATCCTCTTGTTTAGGGCTGCTATGAGTTCACATCAATTCAGTGGTAGTGAGTATGGTTGTGTGTGTGTGTGTGTGTGTGTGTGTGTGTGTGTGTGTAGGGGAGTAGTTTCAGCGCAGTTTTGTATGGAAGCAACTGAATGATCTTCTCATTCTACCCGCATCTCGAAAAACTGATCCCAGCTAAATTGAGGTCTCCTCTATCGAAGTGGTTTTAAGATATACATGTATAGATGTACATACAGGGGTGATATGTGAAGAGGTAACTCCAAATGAATGGGAATTGTGCTGGGTGGGCAGAACTTTTGTAGAAGTCCACATTTTTCCTGCTAATCGAGCATCAAGCAACTCGCTCTGAGTTAGTGCACCCATGTCACCTGGGAAGGTTCTCTCTGGTCACCGTGATTTTTTTCGTAAAAGCAGTTTCACTCAAACCTTGTTTTTTTGTGATGGCTGATTTAAGAGAACAGCTTGCCGCTGTGAAATTTTGTTTCCTGCTAGAGAAAAATGACTCAGAAACTGTTGCAATGTTGAACACAGTTTACAAGGACAGCACTATGGGTAAAACTCAAGTTACAAGTGACTCTCATTTCAAAAAAGGTGAAATGTTGATGGACAAAAATGTCCACTCATAGTGCATTTGGAGTTCATTCCACCAGGTTAGACTGTTAATCAAGCTTTCTATTTAAAGCATCTGAAAAGATTGCGTTAACAGTGTGAGACAAAAAAGGACTGATTTGTGGCAGATGGGGTACTGGTTTAGCCACCACAACAATGTACCTGCTCATGCAGCCAACTCAGTGTGCCAGTTTTTGGCAAAAAATAGCATGCCTCTCTAGCCCCACACCCCTGACTCACCTGACCTTGCTCTGTGGGACTTCTTTTTGTTTCCACTAATGCCGAGGAACATGAAAGTTTAGCAATTTGATGACAGAAGAAGTGAAGAAAAAGAATGAGGGAGGTGCTGTCAGCCTCCAAACAGATGAGTTTGAAAAATGTTTCCAAGAATGGAATCGCAGATTTGACAAATGTATTTAGTGTCATAGATAGTACTTTGAAGGTCAAAAGGTTGTTTTGTAAAAAAATTTAAATACATAGCTGTGGCAGTTACATAATCTGTCAACTGGAGGAAGGGGTGGAGTCTGCCCTGTCAAGCTTTTGGGGAAAAAATTCTGGTTTTTAGGGGGGTACCCCCTCATACGGTTCATGGATGCTCGGTAGGCTCTCTACCTTGTTGCTTAGGAGATTGGATTAGATTACATGACCGATATATTTTTTAAGGAAGCAATACATGACTTGAGCATCAGTTAGATAGCTGAAAGATAATCATTTGGGTTTTGTTAAGACCTGCCTTTCCAATTTGGTTTGAGAGCTGGCCTGATTTTTGTTAATGATATGAATCTGAGTGTTTCCATATATTTTTCTAAGCTGATTTTAAAACTGTACTATGAGCATTGTAAGGGATAAAGAAACTTCAAAATCTCTAATATAATTTATGGAGACACATTTCTTAAGTCTTAACAAGAATACAGACAATTCATCCTGATGAGGAAGATCATCAGCCTGAGGCCACCTTGTATCCAAGGATTTACAGAAAAATGACCATTTAAGAAGGACTCGAGAAGACAAAGGAAACTGTCACAAAACCATGATTGGTGGCAGATCGATACATTACATTTGCCAGTGGACTACAAGCAGGAATGGGCCCATAATTGGGACATGTATGTTATGCTAGACTGAAAAGCTCACCAGTTTGGCCCCCGACCCTCTGATCCAAGACAGTCAGGGTATGATTCATGACTATGTGACCCCAGTACCACAATCTACATCAAGGTCACACTCAGGCAAACGCAAAAGGTGGACTGATCCTCCCTGGGCTAACTAGGCCCAGTGGCAGTAATTCATTTTCAGCCACATGCTGCCTTCAGGCAAAATTAATTCACCCCACCCCCATCACAGGTGAACTGGTCAGAAGGGATGCAATGGAGGCTTGATCCAGGTGGAGACTCCAAATGGATTTTGACCCTTCACTGTAAACGTCTTAAAACTCAAACACACTGCTATTGAGTCGATTCATATTGGCTCATAGTGGTGTTGACTCACTGCTATTGACTCATAGTGACCCATTAAACCAGCGTAGAACTGCCTGTGTGGGTTTCCAAGACTGTAAATCTTTACAGGAGGAGAAAACGTCACCTTTCTCATAGCCTTTAGCAGACTTAGCACACAGAATGAAAACTCTC
Source organism: Echinops telfairi (assembly GCF_000313985.2). NCBI lineage: Eukaryota > Metazoa > Chordata > Mammalia > Afrosoricida > Tenrecidae > Echinops > Echinops telfairi. Next base: position 9,430,902 of record NW_022106471.1, read on the forward strand.
TTACTTGAGAAACAGGGTACAGAACAGCCTATCTTCACTCCATAGCTGAACTCAATGTTTTTCTGACTTTCACGAGAAGGTCCTGCAGCCTATAGAACAATTGCTCATTTTGTCACCAGAGTGACTAGATTGAAGGATGGTACCTTCAAAATGAGCAGATTATTTTTGTGTGTAGCTATTATTACTTAGCCAGCAGGGCTATAAAAGCCAGAGTAGGCTGACAAATGACTCATGTCCTAGCTGTGACTACAGCATTTCCTGAGCACCAAGACTAAAGGAGAACAGACGGGGGAAAAATGATTTGTGACCTAGCAGGTAAACACAAGACCAATGTCAAGCACATGTAAAATAGATATTGCTAACTAGTGGCAGGAAGAGAGAAAGCAATCTGTCAAATACTTGCTGCTCCATGATCAAGTTGGAATAATATCAAAAGTGATTATAATCTGTGGCAGTAGAATGCAGTTTTCCTTGCATGTGGAGATTCTCTGAGCAGACTCAGATTCAACGACTGTTCTTAGGTTGATGACACACTGGTGCCTCATGCCAACAATGAATTCAGCCTGATGGCAACCTTTACAAATGGCTTCCTGTAAATTCTTTGTGAGAATAACAAGTCATTCATTTTGCCTGAGAGTGACTTTTGGCTAGGGACTCCACCCAACAATCTGGATTTAATCAAACAAAATGCACTTTGATATTACAAATATCTTTTTGCGATGCAAGTTCCCCACAGTAGGTTTTGTAAAACCCAAGTATTTTCTTTCTCTATTCAGTGAAAGCCAGACTGATCGAGAGCGTGGTAGGGAAGGGGAAGGTCGCTGAAAAGTCACATACACATATTGTATTCAAGTTAATATATATATATATTTTAAAAGACTTTAGCTATAACGTCACAAGTGGAAAGCAATGCTTAGTCATTTAGTCAGTAATTCATCCACTTGTTTGGCATAAAGTATTTATTGAGTATCAGGCATTTTCTAGGCTTTGGGATACAGTTGTTGAACAAAACAGACAATGTTCTTGCAAGTTGTATTCTAGTGAGGAAAGACAGACAGTAAACCAAAAATTACCTAAAGAAGAAATTCCTATATTTATAGGTTTAGTATTAAGGTAGCAGAAGGACATTGGGCCTCCACTCAAGTACTCCCTAAATGCAAGAATACTTTCTTCTATTAAATT
>NW_022106471.1:9433097-9468637 GCF_000313985.2 Echinops telfairi
AGAATGATGAGGGCAATGAATGTACAAATGCGCTTTACACAATTGATGTATGTATGGATTGTGATAAGAGTTGTATGAGCCCCTAAAAAACGATTTTAAAAAAAAGAACCCCCCAAATTAAAGGCTAATTCAGTATATAAAAAAAAGAGAATTGTATGAGCCCCCAATAAAATGATTAAGAAAAAAAAAAAAAGAAGATTCTATGACTTGGATGACCCATGAAAACGAGCTGAGTAAAATATGTCAATCATGAAATAACAAATAGTATATAATTTCACCTAAATGAATCAACTGGAATAGGCACAGGTATACATACTCTACTAACTGCCTGCCTTCAGGTCAACTCTGACTGATAGCAACCAACCAAACAGGACCGGGTGGAATTGCCTGTGAGTTTCTAAAACAACAGCAACACCCAGAGCCACTGCCATCGGGTCAACCCTGACTTGTTGACCCAGAGATTGGTCCTTCCTGGTGACATGTCAAAAGGAAGCAAGACTAAATCCTAGTATCCTCATTTCTAACAAATAATTTGGCTTTGGCTCCTCCAAGACAGGTTTGTTTGGGCCAAAACTCACACTTAAGGTCCTGAGTCGATATATTCAATATTCTTCACCAAGACCAAAGTTTGAATGCATTTTCTTACTCACTCTTCCTTTTTTATTGTTCAGGTTTTGAATGCATGTGAGGCCACTGGAAATACCATGGCTTGGATAAAACCTTAGCCATCAGTGACATCTTTGCTGTTTAGCGTTTTAAAGAGGGTTTTTAAAACCCTTTAGATTTGCCCAACGTATTATATCATCGGTGTCTTGGCTGCTGTTTCAATGAGCACGGATTGCCAGTCCAAGAAGGAAGAAATTCTTAGCAACTTCCATTTCTTTGTTACTTATCATGACAATGTTTATTGGTCCAGTTTGGAGGATTAATTTTTTCTATGTTTAGGTACAATCCACACTAAATAGAATATATATATTCTATATATGTATTTCTCTCTATATATATTTTTATCAGTAAGTGCCTCAAGTAATCTCCACTTTCAGGAAGGAAAGTTGTGCCACCTTCAAATCTGAAGCTATTAATGAATCTCTCTCTAACCCTAATGTCATAGAGTCCAGGTTTTTGGGTTATTTGTTCAACAGACAGATCGACTAAGCAAAGCGAAAGAATGCAATACCTATTCCAATTTAAACCCCTAAGTATCTCCTTGCTCTATTTCAACAGCTGCTTCTTACTTTATAGACAGATCTTGCATGAGCTCAATTAAAGTGTTCAGGAACTCAACAATTATCCATACTTTTTTACAGCAATGAAATAATGAAGAAAGAAAAAGTTCTTTTTGTTTTGTTTAAAGATTTGTGTGGGGCGTTTGTTGGGTGGGGGGGGGAGAGAGAGAGAGAGAGAGAGAGAATGGGAGAGAGGATCATATACTTAATAGGCAGAGTAAAGGAACTGACCGCTTGCGGAAAAGTAGGTATTACAAACATTAGGTCTTTGTGACTCATTGTAGATAAAATCATATTAGTAAATATTTAGCTTGGCATCACTCCAAATCTGTTTATAACTTATGTTCCCATTCCAGAATTCAAAGAGCTTACAATTCCAACTTGCAAAGTATTCCTGCACATCATGCAGACAGAAAGGGAAAAAGAGAATCATGGTGACATTGCCTTGCAGGTTATAATCGGTGTGAGGAAGGTTTAGAATTCTTGGACCTCCAGGAATTAAATTCTTGGACATTGTGAGTCCTTTATTATTTGGTCATCTGCTATTATTGTCTGTATTCCTTTACCCTTTTTTATGTTCCTTGGATTTATTACTCTTCTCAGCAATGTGGGTGCCAGAGTCAACTCCAGGGCATTTTTTTAAAACCGGCAATATAATGTTTTATTGTTTCAATGTATTATATTATTTATTTACCTACTTCCTTGTAGGTGGATATTGAGGCTTTTTGTACTTGTAAGTTATACTGGCTGGCTCTCTCTTTAAATCATTTTATTGGGAGCTTGTATAGCTCTTATTACCATCCATCCTTCCATTAATTGTGTCCAGCACATTTGTACATATGTTGCCATCATCATTTTCAAAACATTTTCTTTCTACTTGAGCCCTTGGTTATCAGCTCATTCCCTCCTCTCTCATGAACCCCTGATTATTCATGTCTTACACCAACCTCTGTCTCTCTTCACCCACTTTTCTGTTGCTCATCCCCCTGGGGGTGGATTATATGTATATGTTTTGTGATCAGTTCCCCTTTTCTCCCCACACCTTCCCCTTCCCCTCCTGGTATCTCATTATTTGTCCTGAGAGGTTTATCTGTCTGGATTCCCTGTGTTTCCAGCTCTAATCTGTACCACTGTACATGCTCTGGTCTAGCCAGATTTGTAAGGTAGAATTGGGTTCATGATAGTGGTGGGAGGAAGCATTAAAGAACTAGAGGAAAGTTGTATGTTTCATTGGTGCTACACCACACCATGACTGACTCATCTTTTCCATGTGACCCTTCTGTTAAGGGGATGTCCAATTGTCTACAGATGGGCTTTGGGTCTCCACTCCATACTCCCCTCATTCACAATGATATGATTTTTTTTGTTCTGGGTCTTTGATGCCTGATACCTGATCCCATCAACACCTCATGATCACACAGGCTGGTGTTCTTCTTCCATGTGGACTTTGTTGCTTCTCAGCTAGATGGCCACTAGTTTATCTTCAAGCTTTTAAGACCCCAGACACTATATCTTTTGACAGCTGGGCACCATCAACTTTCTTCACCACATTTTCTTATGCACCCATTTTGTCTTTAGCAATCGTGTCGGGAAGGTGAGCTTCACAGAATGCTGCGTTATTAGAACAAAGTGTTCTTGTGCTGAGGGAGTACTTGAGTAGAGGCCCAATGTCCATCTGCTACCTTAATACTTAACATATAAATATATGTACATAGATCTATTTCCCTATCATTATATATAAAATAGATCTACATAAGTACATGCCTGTATTTAGACCTCTATAAACGTCCTTTGCCTACTAGTTCTTTCCTCTATTCCCTTTTACTTTCCTCTTGTCCCACTATCATGTTCAGCCTTTATTTGGGTTTCAGTAGTTCCTCTCAGTTACATTGTCCTTGATCAAGCCCCACTAGGTATCCTGCGCCCTCCTTGTCATCAATGTTAGATCACTTGTTGTTCCCTTGTCCCTGGGTTTGTTGACAACCCACTGTTTTTGTCCCATTGTTTTCTCCTCTGGATTGTTTATCAGCTGGTTCTTCTACACACATCTATTTACTTTTTCTTATCCTTAGAATTATCTCCAAGTATGAGTTATATTTTCCAAAGTTAAATAAGATAAAGTATGCATTATATGCAAACCTATAAGTTGGCACTTAATGCATAGTTAACTATTGTTATCTAAAATCCTATTTTGTGCATTCTAAAAAATCAATACATGTTCATTTTCTTCTTTAATATAACTTGGACACAGTGTTTGATCATTTCTCTTGAGTATGGAGTTGCAATCTCATAATTGTAAAGAATTATAGAATCATCAGATTTCCCAAAACATCATCTGTGAAGACTGTTGTACTTACTATCTTCTACAAGTTGTTCTCATGATATTTTACTAGCTTGTTGGTACGAGAATCCTACCTAATGTTTATTCACATTTCAATTTCCATTGTAATAACTAGAGCTCTTGGCTGCAAATAACAAAAACCCTACAACAAATAGTTGGAGCTCTTGGCTATAAGTAACAAAACCCCTATAATAATTAGAGCTTTTGGCTGTGAGTAACAAAAACCCTACAATAAATAGTTAGAGCTCTTGGCTGCAAGTAACAAAAACTCAACATTTTCTAGGAAGGGAATGTAGGGGTGGGGCAAGACTTCAGTGCCTGCTGGCTCCACAGTGTGAAGAACATGACTCTCTCCATATTAATAACAATAAAGACTCCTCACATAAAGAGAAAAACATACACACAGGTGCCGTTTACCACCTGAGGGAACTATAGGAATATACCCTTTACTGATATCTCCAGGTGGACACCGAGCCTTGTAGTCCACTGACAAGCAGCACCTGATGGAAATGATACAAGTGAGGCTCAATTATCTAACCCCAAACCACAGAGTAATCAGGGCTCAGGCCCAAACCAAGCCTTGGTGAGGACTTGTTGTTACACCATGTGCCTTTGGAGGTCTGGCCACTGATAGCAACAGGCAAGCTGGGCACTGAGAGAAGAGCAATCAGCAGTGGCAGCTTGCCTGAGGCTTTACCTTCGAGTCTGGCCCCCTCATGACTGCAACCCAGACACTGAAACAAGAATCGTCAGAGGCAGCAGCTCATCCAAGTCTCTGTCTGCCTGGGTCTGAGCCTTCCTGCCACGTCACCTTCTCCAGCAGCACTGGCATTGACCTCCTCGCTGCATCCTCTGGCCTGGGACCTGTGTACCTGCCATTGCAGGTCATAGCAAGCCTTCCTTCTGACTTGCAGTCCAACTCTCGGTCTTGGCTTGTCCTCCTAGCTACCTGTGACTTTTGCAACAGTGTTGGTGCCTTGCAGCCAATATTTCAAGCAAACTCCTCGACTTCTGAGGCAATGATAATTGACGTAATATGTTAATCAGGTCAATAAACATGACCTGGGGGAAAGACACAATAAGTGCGCTTGAAGGGTCATGACATCCAATGACTCCTCGTGGGTGCTCTCCGCACAGGTTGTGGGTCACTTCTTAGTTCCTCCTCTGTCTCTCGCGTCTGCTTCTCTCTGTGTTTAGTTTTATAGTCTCAGCCTGGTTGTCTCCACAAAGTCAGAAACCTAGAAGCCATCAGTCCCCACCCTTGACATTGACAGTGACTGCTTGGCTTCACCAACCCTGGCTGAGCCAAGAAACTTGGCCAGGTAGTTGGTACTCGGACTAGTTCTTCTCACTAGAACCATTTGTTTGGAGTAGAAGGAAGAGCAAGACCCCAAAGAAAATGTGTTGTAGGAAAGGACTCTCTGTTAGAGAATTTTAACGGTTTTCACATGCTTATTATTTGTGCTTTTTTGTGTGTGCGCTGTTCATATCTTTGACCATTTTTTCCCTCTAGAGATAGTCTTCTCTTAGAAATATATATCATGGAAATACAATTGTGCAACTATTAAACAAGCTTAGCTAGCATTGATAAGAATTTGTTGAAAACCTATTAGGTGCAAGACTTACTTCTGGATGCCACCAGAGATTCAAGTAGCTGCATCACTGGTGAGAATTCAGCCCCTAAGGCAGTGGTTCTCAACCTTCCTAATGCCGCAACTCTTTAATACAGTTCCTCAGATTGTGATGACCGCCAACCATAAAATTATTTTCATTGCTACTTCATAACTGTAATCTTACTACAGTTGTGAATCGTCATGTAAATATCTGATATGCAGGATATATTTTCATTGCTACAAATTGAATGTAATTAACACATAGTGATTCATCATAAAAACAATATGTAATTCTATATTGTGAAATATTTATTTCTTTTTTTATTTATTTTTTTTTCTTTTAAACATTTTATTAGGGGCTCATACAACTGTTATCCCAATCCATACACACATCAATTGTGTAAAGCGTATTTGTACATCATTTCTCAAAACATTTTCTCTCCATTTAACCCCCCGACATTAGGTCCTCATTTTCCCCCTCCCTCCCCGCTCCCCCCGAAATATTTATTTCTAATGACAAATATATGAAATTCTGTCTTGAAGCATGGTGTAGCATGAGTAGCAGTCTTCACGCCGGGTACTTGTATGTGGATGTACCTGCATGTGGGCGGACCCGCCTGGAGATGGCTAGAGGAGCGGTGTTTCAGTTCCTAAGCCCACTGGAAATCTGTGTTTTCTGATGGTCTCAGGTGACCCCTGTGAAAGGATTGCTCGACCCCCAAAGGGGTCACGACCAGCAGGTTGGGAATCGCTGCTCTAAGGGATAAACAACATAAACGAAGTACGATATAACAAAAGGATGCACAATCGCGGCCTTTTGGTTTTTTTTGTACTTTTGAACTCTAGAACAGAAGGATTTTGTGGGTCCAGAGTTGAGACCTCTAGTGGAAACTGGGTTAAGAGAAATCGTGTTTGGAGCAAACCTCTGGAAGTCTTTCTGTTTTTCTGTACTAAAATAAACATGACATTTTGTTCCTCTTAATTTAGCAATCGTGACTACTACATGGATATTTGACACTTCGCTATTTCAAACTCACTAGCAAGAAAGACATGAAGATTCTTTTTATATAGTCTCAAGGAGCCATTCAAGAATTCTTTTTCATGCGTGCTGAAACTTGCAGGGGGGGCGGGCCGGCGCTCTACTCTGAAGGCTCAAAGTCTGTCTTGTTTTATAACGTGGTTTCTAGCTCTGTGTGATTGTCCTTTTTTACATCAAGGGTTTCTTGCTCAAGTATCTGTGACACTGCCGGAGGCTGTTTCCAGCTAGAAGGGCATCATTGGTGGGGGACAAACTGAACGTGGTTTTGACTCTCAGGATAAACACACAACTTTCACACCTCTAGTAGGACAACCCAGAGTGGGGGTTATACCGTTTCTCAGAGGTCTCTAGAGAGATGGAACATCACCACTGCCTTCCATCTTTTCCCTACCTCACTTTCTCAGTCTCCAACAGTTACTTCCTGCGACCACATCTAAATGAACTACTTATATTAAAAGCCTTGCTTTAGGGTCTATTTTAGGGCGAACGCAGCTTAAGGTAGACTTTGACGCCTTCCTGGATGTGCTGGCTCCCAGAGAAGTGTGGACGTTTGAGTTAGTTAATTGTGCCAGCCTGGCCGATAATCACATGTGGTGCTGGTTGAAAGGTGGAGGGATAAATGGGTGGTGAAGCCTCGCCTTTCGAGTTCTCGGGTCTCTTGTTTTGTGATGGTTGCATCGGGTGCAGCTGCCTTAGCAGTTCCCTGCTTCAGCTTGCAAGATGGATTTCCTACAAGACATCCCCAAGGAGAAGCCGCATGGATCTATCCCGATGCAGCCCTGGGTGCTGGAGCAGCCATGTGGAGACCCCTTGCCAGTGCTGAGATGCTTACACGTTCACGGACTCAGCTTTCCTCCTGCAGTCGGCATCATTGCCTCTGTTTTGTGAGGTGGAGGACCTTGTGGACTGGTGTTGGGTTAATGGGTTAATGTTGGACTTGTGGGCTTGGGCAGCATTGGGTTGGGATGTTTTCGTGATACACATTTTCTTTGCATACAACTCTCTCTTATGGGTGAGTTGCTGTGGATTTGTTTCTCCAAAGTACCTAGACTAATACAGCGTTTGAGACGGAAAATCTTGAGAACTGATCTCCTCCAATAGCCAGGGGGTTGGAGCTCTGGAGCTACCTGGTGACTCCAGTTGGCATGTGATCTCCCTCCTGTCCTCCTCACAAGCATCACAGGAGGTACTTCCAGTGCCCAGTCTTATTGTACAAGTCTTTCATTTCAAAAACCTTATTTTGCTTAATTCCCTTTCTATTTTCAACCTCCATTTCTCTGTTCCCCTAGTTATCAATGGTAGGAACGATTTAGAATTTACTGTATAAAATCAACCAACCCACAAAACAAGCCGATTTCCATCAAGTTGACTTTGACTCACGTTGATGTGACTCACATCAACGTGAGTCAAAGTTGTGTGACAGAGTGGAGCTGTGCCCTATAGGAGTTTTGAAGTGCTAGGTTTGGGGGAAGTGACGCAGTGCGTTATGCATTCGGTTGCTAACCACGAGGTCAGGAGTTTGAAACCACCATCCACTCTGCAGGAGAAAGATGAGGCTTTCTGCCCCTGTAAAGATTTACAGCTTTGGAAACCCACATGGGTAGTTCTACTGTCCTATAGGGTCTCTATGAGTTGGAATTGATTCTATGGCAGTATGTTTTTTTCTGTTTTTACTTTGAGATCATCAGGCCTTTCTCTTAAGCCTTCTCTGGGTGGGTTTGAACCTTCAACCTTTTAGTTAGCAGCCAGAGACTTCCCAATTTACAGACATCAGAACTAGAAGTCCACAGATGCTAATAAAATGCAAATCTGTGTGTACGCATTTAACCACAGTCAAGCCTAAGAGAACCTCATGGCTGAGGAATTCAAAATAGTGTGTTGGACAGTAAGGAGAATGAATCAAGAAAGGTATCACAGTGAAGGCTGAGACCTCTGATTTAGCCCAGTTTCCCACCTAACAGATTAAAAGATTGAGATCCATAAAGTTAAATAATTTATTCAAGGTCCTCCAGCCTCAGCTGCCCTCTGCCCTTAAACTATGCCTGTGCTCAGCTCAAAAGCTGCCCACTCACTATTTGTCCAGGGGAGGCCTTTGCTTTTGTTGACCTTGTAATTGGCCATGACTGAGGCCTGGAGAAGAATGAGAACCAGTATAGCACAGTCTCCTGAGCACCCTACTTATCAGTATCAGTTCTTCTCCTGGGGGATGAAATCTGCAGGATTTTGTTATTTGTTTTCTTTTAAATCTTGGAAAACATTTCAGTTGCATGGAATTTTTTCCCCTCCAGAATGAATCGTGAGTAGCATATTCTTTAGCCTTGTTCTTTGGCAAAGCGGAAAACAAACCGCCCATTGTTGGGTCCCTTTGTTGATTGACGCACTCTCTACTCCCCCTGAGCAGCCCCTGAGAGTTCACTCTCTCGGGACAGCGGGTTGCTGCTGAGTAAGCCCTTCCAGACCCAAACTGTCCTTGAGCATAGCCCTAGACAATGTTCTCAGTGCATTCTTGCAATTTCTGTTTCTAAAAGAAAAGTGAAAACCTCAGCATGCTTTTATATTTTGTGCAAATTAAGAGGAGGCAAGAAACGGAGGGAGCTCTGCACATACCCGCTCCCACCACCAAAGCACCTCAAATGTGTAACTTAAGTGCTTTCCTACCCAAGTCCTGAAATGTGAATTCATACAACATATTCACTCCTGTCTCTGATTTCAAGATTGTGTTGTTGGTACTTTCTTCAGACTGCGGGATCAATATTCTAAGAATGAATCTGTCTTTCTCAACCTCCAGTAACAGTGACTCAGGCATAATTGAGGAAACCATTAAAACACAACTTTCTCTTCCCAGATCACACTTAGCTTTAAAGTGACCCATCGCTGGCCCACTTAGTGCTTGCTCCAGAGCAGCGCCCTTCACCATGAAGTCATTTTATTAAAAGGTTGAGTTCCCATAATGGAAAATTTCAAAAATTCAATATTAGTTGAGTGATATACTGACAGTCAGATTATGCATCCTGTACTGCTCTAATTTTCTGCATTGATTCATATTTGAGTTCGATCTAATTGGGCATGTCTCACTTATGACAGAAAATACTGTTCCTTCAAAGGCTTTTAGCACCTGGCATGTGAACTGCGGTTGGGCGTGGATGTATATCCACATAAGGCACTATAGTCTATCTGAGAACCTTTCTGGTACCTCTGAGGGGGCTTTTAAAAAACTTCATGGAAATTTTGAATTAAAAGATAAAGAGGTTTTTTTCCCCCATGAATGTTTTGAAGCCCCCTCCTATGTGGAACTCTCAAATAAGCCCCAAAGCTGCTCCCCTTTCCCTAGACTATTGGGGCCCCTGAATCTCTTACACAGGGAATCATCTAGAAAACCAAAGGTTTATAAAGGGAGAAATAGGATAAATTATTGTAAGCAGGAATAGTTTGGGTCCTATTTGCAGAAACAAGATCCAGTCTGGAACAGGTGTTCTTTTTCGTAAGCATATTCTTGAAAATAAACAAACAAACAAACACTTGATAAAGGACGTCCAGGGCAAGATGATCAACTAAAGGTACACACAGGTAGATCTCTCTGCAACAATCAGAAGAAACTCGGCACAAAAGAAAGACCAGGTGGCCTGGGATATGCTGACCACCCAACTTCCCGTGTGCATGGAACACTCTGGAATGGAGAGTGTTCTAACAACATGTCCTAACATATTGTTCTGGTAGAACACATTCCAGAACATAACACTGTGTTCTAACAATGTCCTAACAACAGGTTATGACACAAAGTAAGCCTTACTACATTTTAAAATGTTGAGATTTTACGATCTATTTTCTCAGACCACAAAGCTAAGAAACTAGAAGTCAACAACAGGAAGAGCAAGGGCAAAAACTCAGACATGGAAAATGAACTGTTGACTGCTTCAAATGACTGGGTCGATGATGACCCCAGGAATGAAGTTTAAAATTCCTTGGAACAAAGAAGAATGAAACCACAGCATTCCCAGATTTTTGGTAAACAACAAAAACCGTGATCCGAGGGCCTTTTACTGTAATCAACGCACACATGAACAAGCGAACAGAGAGGCCAAACCAACATCTGCACCCGGCGTCTTCAACAACTGGAACAAAGGCAACAAAATCAACCTTCAATAGCCAGGAGAAGAAATAAATGAAGCTGAAAACAGAAAAGTATAAAAAATCAATAAGAAGTTGTTTCTTTGAAAGAAGAACAAAATTGATAAACCACTGTCAACAAAAGAAAGCGACGATGCAAGTGGCAAGGCCAAGAGAGAAAAGGGGTAACGTCAAAAGGAAGCCAAATGAAATTTAAAAATAGGAACACAGTACTTGAAAGTACGGCCTCCAACCAATCTGAAAACCTCGACTAAAGGGGCATACTTCTAGAAAAGCAGTCGCTACCCAAATTTCTGCAGACCAACGCAGAAACATCTCAACAACCCCACAACAAAAATAGATCAGGTTATTAAAAACTTCCAACAAACAAAAAGCCAGATGGCTTCACCAGAGAACTCTCCCAAGTGTTCGGAACAGAACTGACACTAGTTCTGCACAAATTGTTCCAGAATACAGAAAAGGACAGCAAATGCCCAAACTCATAACGAGATCATAACCCTGATGCCCAAACCAAGCAAAGACAAGGCGTGGCAGGGGATACGACCTCCAGATCCAAGCGTGGGAAGGAAGAGCTCCTCTGTAAGGGCGGGAGAGGTTTGATGAGGAGGTCTATCCTGCACCTGCTGGCAGTGAGAAAACCAACTTCTCAGCTAAGCAGAACAAAGTTCTTACAGTGGGAAAGCAGCAATTCCTGCTGTCCGTCCCCCCTTGACCACTGACCAGTGGCGTGAACTGCTTCTGAGACCTCTTACCTCAATAGCCTCTGGAGCCCCTGTGTGGGCAGCTTGGGGCAGACATTCTCAGTGCCCACCCTACGCTTTTTGCCATTTTCCCTTCCTCCTCGCTTTCTGCCTGCTCCTCTACTACCCTGCCTTCCACCTGTTCTCCTCCCCACCTGGCAGACAGGCACGCACACTAACACAAGGAAAGCAGCAGAAATACCCACCCACAAGCCTGTTTTACTTTTTCTTCCGTTTCTTCGATTTTTGTATTTTTGTTCTATTATAATTATTTTGCTGTTTTATTCTAGTTCTCTCCGACTTTATTTTCCTGTGTGACGCCACCATCCGAGGATACACATTTCCCCCAGGCAAAAGCAAGCAAGACCGTAGATTCAGGAACACGCATCCAATCAAAGCCTTTTCTTTCTCCTCTGAGTATTAGGGCTGCTCACATTGTGCCTACCCTCGCCACAAGGACTCCAACAACCACACCCAAGTCTTTGTCACCGTTGTCTCTTGTAGCTCTCCTCTACACATCCACACTTGTTTTTGTCCTGCCTTTATACTTTGTCTCTTCGTTTAAGAAATACCATGCCCTCTTTTCCTTTCGTCTCCTTTTCTCGATTTTTCTTTTTACTTCTTCAATTACACTCACATAAAACCTCATCTTCTGGAGATATTTGCTTACATTTGTCTCCTGCCCCACCCCTTTCCGCTCGTTCTCTTTTTCTGCATGAAATGTATTTCCATGAAACCTATTAAGATTATCCTCTTTAAAATTAATTTTCCTGCTATTTTTACAAATCTGTTGGCCTATCTAGATGACTGATCATTATTACTGTCATTATATTTATTTTATTCTCGCTTTTTTACATCTCCACTTTTCCCATTTACCCATATCTTTCCCCATGGCTCAGTTTTATCGTTCTGTGTTTTCTGGCTCCGATTTGACCTCTCTCATGTCACTGGTCAGAACCAACTACTCTTACACAACCCAGCAGCTCAAAGACCATGAATAACTGCACCACAGCACTGAGTAAACAGACAACAAAAAACAAGAAAAACCAACACAACCGAAAATATCACTCAAACCTAAACAAACAAATTTAAAAATCACTGCTCTTGAGTCAATTCTGACTTATGGAGAAAGCATAAGACAGCATAGAACTGCTCCTGGGTTTCTGAAACAGAATCCTACGGGAGCAGACAGCCCATCTTCCTCCTGTGGAGAAGCTGGTGGGTTTAGGTTATCATCCCCGGGGTTAGCAGCCAGCCATTAACCTCCGGTGCTACCACGCTTCCTTCACCCCACGCGGGGACTCCAGCTTAATCATAAGCAATGCTTATTATCAAGTTACATCTTAACTAAGCAGAGTTTTAAATCAGGCTATGAACTAAATTAAAAAGTTGGCCACCTCCATGTCTTCTTTTGAGTAATTAGGTAATTTTAAAATTACAGGGGAAAATAATTTCAATTAATTTGGTAGAATTGCATGTATTCCTGAGGTTTACCCAGCACTGTCACAAGGAGGCATATTGCAACTTTCAATGTATTGTAAAAATTGGGAGAACTATGATTTATCAGCTAAGGGCTAACTTTGTCTGAAAATAAATATCATTTCAAACCAGGAGTTGTTTGTTTTGTTTGTAATCAGTATCGCCTGTGAAACCCAGAAGTAGTGTTAAGGCAGAAACTTGTTCTTACTCACTGCCTTTGAGTTAATTCCAGCGATAGTGGTCTTAGAAGACAGAGTAGAAGTGCCCCTGTGGGTTTCTGAGACTAACTGTGGGAGTACAAAGCCTTGTCTTTCTCCTGAGGAAAGGCTGGTGACTTCAAACTTCTGACATTTTGGTTAGTAGCTCACCACTACTCAATGTTTATTGCCCACTGAAACGAGAGATAGAAAAGTGGCAAGAGTGCACCCTCTGAAAAGCACAGAACGTCCAAGGCCCGAAAGAAGGCAACCCTGTGGAGTTCTGGCTCACACAGCTTTCTCTATGCACCCACTCCTCACCTACCGTCGGCATAGGTTCCAAAGGTGGAGTCATTACAAATACGGGTGTGATGCAAAAATAGGGGATTTTTGGGTGTCCAGACTGTCCATTTGTCCTTTTCCTTTTAAAAAACAGAAATAATAACAGCCGGCCTGCAATCCCATGACTGGGTCTATACAGAGAGAGAGAGAGAGAGAGAGAGAGAGAGAGAGAAACAGAGAGAAAGCTATATAGTACAAATATACATGCACACCATGTTCATCACTGTACGTTCACAATAGCAAGAAGATGGAAAATAAGCTAAATGCCCATCAGAGGAAGAATGAATGAATCAAATGTCACACACACACAATGCCATATTATGCATCCAAAGAACAATGTTCAAGCTATGAACAGGATAGATTTGGAGGACAATATGTTGAGTGCATTGCCAAAGGATAAAGATTGTATGAAATTATTGCTCCAAAAGGAAAAAAACAGGTAGAAGTTTTTCATATCCAAAGAAACGTACTTTGGTGGATCCATGAGTTGGGAGGGGATTGAAGGAAAGGGAGACTGGATGAGGGGAGTTCACCAGGGTGAAGGGGAGGATACTATTCCACAAGAGGGAGAAGAAAAAAATTGGGGAGGGGGGCAAGCTCTTGGGATGGTTGGTAAGTTGTTACTGATGATCTGAAATGTAATCCCCACATAATTCACAATAAAACACTTTTTTAAAAGCCAGGACAAAGGGGAAAACAATTAGGGAAGTATAGAGGGCACAATAATTCAAATGCATAGATTTTCCTTGACCTTCCTTATTCAAGGTCCAACTTTCATGTACATATGAGGCCATTGAAAACACCATGGAGGCTCATCATGGCATTTTAATCCTCAAAGTGACATTCTTCAACACGTTAAAGAGTTCTTGTGCAGCAGATTTACCCAATGCAATGTGTTTTTTTTGATCTCTTGACTACTGCTTCCATGAGCATTGATCATAAATCCAAACAAAATGAAATCTTTAACAGCTTCAATTTCCCCCCCATTTTCATGATATTACCTATGGTCCAATTGTGAGGATTTTTGTTTTCTTTGCATTATGTTGTAATCCATATAGAAGGTTTGTAAGCCTTGACCTTCATCAGCAAGTACTTCAAGTCCTCCTCACTTTCAGTAAGCCAGATTGTGTCATCCGCATAACAAAGGTTATTAATGAGCCCTCCTCCAATCCTGATGCCAAATCTTCTTATTGTCCAGTTTCTCTGCTTATTTGCTCAGTATACAGATGGAATAAGTATGGTGAAAGGATGCAACCCTGACACATTACCTTTCTTGATTTTAAACCATGTAGCATTCCCTTGTTCTGTTCTTACAGTTTCCTCTTGATTTATGTACAGGTTTTGCGCGGACACAATGAAGTGTTCTGGAATTCTCATTCTTCTCAAGACTATCTATAGTTTTTATGGTCCACACGGTCAAATGCCTTTGCATAGTCAAGGAAATGTTAAGTAGACATCTTTCTGGTAGTCTCTGCTTTGAGCCGCAATCCATCTGACATCAGCAATGATATAACCTTGGTCCATGTCCTCTTCTGAATCGAGCCTCAGTTTCTGGTAACTCCCTATCGTTGTTCTCCTGCAACTGTTGTTGAATGATCTTAAGCAAAAATTATTTTCATGTAATATCAATCATATTGTTCTATAGTTTGCTCATTGTCTTGGGTCACTTTTCTTTGGGATGGGTACAAATAGGGATCTCTTCCAATCAGTCAGTCAGGTGGTGGTCTTCCAAATCTCATGATTTCTTGGCATAGACCAGTGAGTGCTTGCAGTGTTTCGTTAGTGTGTTAAAACATCTCAATCAGTGTTCCATCGACTCCTTAGCACAGCTAATGACTTCAGTGTGGTTTGGACTCCTTCCTTAGTACTGTTGGTGCTGGATCATATGCTGCCTCTTAAATTGGTTAAATGTCTATTTGTTCTTTTTGGTACACCGATTATGTATTTTCTCCATCTTATTTTGATACCTCCAGCATAATCCACTATTTTTCCATAGAATATTTCAATATTGGAATTTGAGACTTGAAGGTTTTTCTTTCTTTTTGCTGTAGTAACTGGTAATTTTAAAAGTAGCTATTATTCACATCAGCATCAAAGTTTCTTTGGAGAATTGTGTCAAACTCCCAAACTATTGTACATTGCACACAGCTCAGGCTGAGCAATGAAAGAATTCAAGGGGAGTGACCAAATGGCAGAATGGCAGGGCTCCTGAGCTTCTTGAAGGAGCTCTAGTGGCATGGTGGGTTACACATTGAGTTGCTAACCACAAGGCTAGAGGTTCAAACCCACTAATTGCTAGAGTAAAAAGACGAGGTGGTCTGCTTCCATAAAGATTTCAAATCTCAGAAGACCGAAGGAGCAGTTCTAGTTTGTTCTACAGGGCACTCTGAATCAGATTCAGCTGGATAGCCTTGGGTTTGTTTGCTTGTTTTTACTGAGTATCAAGGTGAGATTGAGTCAGGCCAAGGGGATTAGGGGAGTCTGTGCTCCACGCTCTGGGCAGAACATGTCAGCTCATAGCTGCCTCTGCAAGGGAGGAAGGGGTCCTTCATTTGCATATAGGTACAGGCTAGTCAGGATTGAGCCTAAGACACCTGTAGTACTTACCCACAGGCAGGTAAGCAGAGTCAAGAATGGCACCCACAAGGGTGCCTTCAACTGAGGTCACAACCCTGAACCTGGGCCAAAATACTACTGCCCCCAAATACTTGTGCACCAACGTGGCCCAAACACTCTCAAATTGTGACTTGGGAGGAGTTCAGCTGCCATTCTCAGGCAGTTTCGCTGCACACATTTTTTTTAAAGTTCTCTTTGGCTTTGACCATTCGCCCTTTGCCTTAGATGTTTAGAAACGCAGTTTGGTTATAGGCTAGTTCCTCCCTGTAAGTTTAGGATTACCTCTTTATTTCCACACGTCCCTGTCATTCTCTTCTCTTTAATGGCGAATGTAAAATCTCGTCCTTCGATCAGATTTGCCTGATTCTAGAGCCGACTTGAGAATATCTTTACTCGCAGCTCGTTGGAAAGGCAGCGAAAATGTGGCTCCTGCAGCTAGAGCCGGAGAAGGAATTCACAGTTGCTGCAGCTACACAAGCAGGCTTTGTTTTTCCTGAGCCGCAGTCCTGTCTCATGCACTGTCTTGCTCTCGATTTAGCACTTCACTTTTATCTACTCTCTCACAAAGCACCGTCTGTGGTAGGCAGTCTGTGGGAGCAGAGTGAGTCAGCCTGGCAGGAGGCAGTGCTAAGGAGTGTCTAAATATTTATTTCAAATATAAGTTGTCCTGTCGCCTGCCACCTCCAAAGGTTTTCTTTTTCCATGGATCAATCATTCAGAGGGCGCTTGCAGTAAGAATCCAGGCAAATCGAGCCAGCTGTCATGATCAGTCTCGCTGATGGGAACCACAGAGGTGGCCTTCCTGAGGAGAACGCCAAGAAGCAAAGTGTCGTGGATTGAATTGTGCCCTTCTCCCCAAATATGTGTTTAAATCCTACCTCGTACAGAGCTGGAAGTGATTCCATCTGGAAATAGGGTTTTCTTTATTGTGTCAATCACAGTATAGGGCATGTTTTAAGCCCGTCACTTTTGCCACACACCAGGAGCAGATCATGAACAGAAACAAGAAGGCAGGAATGGGAGACAGAGGGATGCCACGGGAAGATCTCCAGGGAATGCTGAGCAGAAAAGATTTCTTCTTAGAGTTCACAGAACAGCTTCTTCTAGAGCAACTGTTCTCAACCTGTGGGTCGCAACCCCTTTGGGGGTCAAATGACCCTTTCATAGGGGTTGCCTGATTCATCACAGAAGCAAAATTACAGTGATGCAGTAGGAACGAAAATAATTTTATGGTTGGGGGTCACCACAACATGAGGAACTGTATGAAAGGGTTGCGGCATGAGGAAGGTTGAGAATTGCTGCTCTAGAGCCAACACCCTGAGTGTTGACTTCCAGCCTCTTAAATTGTGATACTAAATTCTGTTTACTAAGGCCACCCGCTGGTGATATTTCTCTCATAGGCACACTAAAGTACTAAGGCAGAAAAACACTGAGTTTTGAGCAGGATTGCCACCTACGATCACGCCTGTTGGCGACAGTACCTGGTGGTACAGGTGGCTATGTTTAGGGGTGTCATAGAATGGATTCGGTTGTCTCTTTCAAGTCTCATCAGTCTCAAAGAACCGGTGTGTCAGCACAACCAATGGCTATTGCTTGTTCACACTAAATGTCCAGAACACTCAAGGACTCGTGCTGACCGTGCATCTCACCCTGGCCCTCTATAATGACCTCAGCTGGAGGAAGCATGATGACTCATGCACTGGCCCCAGAGGCCTCTGACTGCAACTGGCCCGTGTCACTTCTGCTTTAAGTTCATTGGCTAAAGCCAATCACAAGTTCACACCTAATTACAAAGGTGTCAGAGAGGTAGAGCTCTACCACATAGCCAGAAGGAAAGAACGAAAACATTTGGAACAGCCGCTGATGACCAACAAGGGGTGTTGGAGGAGTACTAGTTGGAAGGAGTCCAGTGTCACTACCATGTTTTCTCAGCTTTTGAACAGGGGCAGGGGAAATGATTGGCACATTTTTATGTCTGGTAACCACCTTCACAACCCAGGAGCCTTATTTTTAGAGGAAAGGTATGATGGACAATTATTTAGAGGGAGGAGCATTTAAGATATAAGCAGTGAGTCTTGCAGAAGTTTTAATGTATTTCCATCTTTAAAATAATGTATTTTATAAAACACAGATGCCATTATTGATAAATGGCATAAGGGAGGGACTGACTCTTAGAGGCTTCAGAAATGAAAAATGCTTCCAGACAGCCAAAACTAATTGTCTAAAGAGTTTGCTCTTTTAAAAAAAAGGTGAGGGGGTATGGGGAGAAGCTGAGCCAGTCAGGGTGCAGTGTAGCCAGGGCATGGCACCCCATCAGACTCAAACACTCCTAAAGGTCAACAAACAGACCTTGAAATATCTATAGACTTTTCTTCTTGTGGCATTGGTTTTTATTGTTGTTTTCTTTTGTTGCTTTGTTTTGCTCTGTCTTGTTTTTTTGCATATTATTGTCTCTGCATGTCTATCTAGATAAGATATGCGAGATAAACAATCCGGAGGAGAAAACAATGATGCTTCCAGGAGAACACGGGAGACAGGGAGGCAGGGGAAAGGAAGTGGGCGTTAACAAACCCAGGGACAATGGAACAACAAATGATCTAAAATTGATGGCAAAGAGGGTGTAGGAGACCTGGTAGGGCTTGATCAAGAGCAATGTAACTGAGAGGAACTACTGAAACCCAAATGAAGGCTGAACATGATAGTGGGACAAGAAGGAAGGGTCGCGGGGAGGAGATGAACCAGTCAGGGTGCAGTGTAGCAATGATGAAACATACAACTTTCCTCTAGTTCCTAAATGCTTCACCCCCCTCCCCACACTATCATGATCCCAATTCTACCTTACAAATTCAGCTAGACCAGAGCATGTACACTGGTACAAACAGGAACTGGAAACACAGGGAATCCAGGACAGATGACCCCTTCAAGACCAGTGTTGAGAGTGGCGATACCAAGAGGGTGAAGGGAAGGTGGGGGAGAAAAGGGGAACCGATCACAATGATCTACCTATAACCTCCTCCCTGGAGGATGGACAACAGAAACGTGGGTGAAGGGCGACATGGGACAGTGTAAGACATGACAAAAATAATAATAATTTATAAATTATCAAGGGTTCATGAGAGAGGGAGTGGCGGAGAGGGAGGGGGAAAAATGAGGAGCTGATACCAAGGGCTCAAGGAGAAAGCAAATGTTTTGAGAATGACGATGGCAACAAATGTACAAATGTAGAAATGTGCTTGACACAATGGATGGATGTATGGATTGTGATAAGAGTTGTATGAGCCCCCAATAAAATGATCTTTTAAAAAGTTTGCTCCTTCTTGCTTGGTATATATTAATTTGTTCTTCGTCAGTGGATTGATGTTGTTGCTGTTTTGTTGTACAGTGTTGCTTGGTTTTGCTCTGTCTTGTTTTTATGCATGTTGTCTCCACAGGCCTGTCTGGATAGGACAGGCTGGATGAACAATCTGGAGGAGAAAACAACGGGACTGACAGTTCCGGGGGGACATGGGAGAGGGGGAGGAGGGGGGAAGGAAGGAGGAAAAAAAAAAAAAAAAAAAAGTTTGCTCTTCTGAGTACAGGCCTTCCCTACTACACCCACGGCACTTGCTAAAAGTGGTGGGAATCTGGAAATCATTCTGTTCAGCAAGATTCTCCTCTCCTGATATATACCCCCCTCCCCAGGGGGACAAATAATAGAAGGGTGGGTGAAGGGAGAGAAGAGGCAATGTAAGATACAAAATAACAATAATAATAATATATAATTGATCAAGGATTCACGATGGTGGGAGGGTGGGGGAGGGAGGGGAATAAAGAGGAGCTGATACCAAGGGCTCAAGTAGAACGAAATTGTTTTTCGAAATGTTGATGGCATATCTGTACAAGTGTGCTTAATAGTATTGAATGATGGATTGTTATAAGATTTGTAAGAGCCCTCCAATAAAAATGATTAATTAAAAAAAAATAAAATCGTCCAAATCATAAAAAAAATTTTTTTTTTAAAGATTCTCCTACCCTAGACAGAGCAGATAGGATCAGAGTGGGCATCTGTGGTGCTCATAGTCTCTATAGTCAAAGTCCTTATAACTCCCACAAAACTACTGATGGGACCATGCAGAGAGAGTATATTTCCTCTTTGCCTGATGAAACTGGGTAAGAAAAGGTGGGGGAAGTTGCGGATAAGAGTATAAGATTCCATTGTGAGTGGTTGTTAACTGGGTTAATTGTAAATGTAAAAGCTTGGAACTCTAATGTGAGGATTGGTCAATTTTGCCCTGCTGTGTTTAAAATGAGCGATCTCAGAAGCAGGAGGGAGGAATCTCACGACTATCAGGGAAGAAGAACTAGGAGTAAGTCATTTGGACACAGAGACCCCTGTGTGTGGAAGCTCCTGGATCCAAGACACCCAAGGAGCGGCCAAGCAGCAGCGGCAGAGGTGGCAGAGCATGGCACAGAGGGGCGAATTTTCTGGCTTCCGGAGTGAGTAACGCCTTTGAGTGGGAGACCCACTTGCAGAGGGGATGCCTCCAAACACTTAATTGAGGGAGCTAGGTTTGCTGACCCATGGAGTCAGAACTGAGCACATTTATATTGAAGCTTACATAAGGGGAAGTGGATTGCCTTTTGAGCAGCAGTGGAAGAGCTTTGTAACCTTGCATGAGCAGGGCAGAGGCCAAGAGGCCATGTGACCGGGATGCTGGAGCCCAGAAAGGTATGCCTGTGGGCATGATTCAGAAGATGCTGTTCTGATCAAATAACCATGTCTTGAGCATTTCTGATCCCAAGTTATAACCTGTTAACTTCCCTAATAAACTCCATAATTATCTGGGAGTTCTGTGTAGCCATTGTAATGAATCATTGAGCCCGGAGTGCTGTGGGAGGGATGGCTGGTGTTGGGACTGAGAAGATGACGGGACAGTGGGGGCCTATCTGACCCCTGTCTCATAGGAATCAGTCTGGAGTGATGCGGAGGTTCATTTTCCTTCCCCTCCTTGTGTAGTCAGAGGAGGTCAGACAAGACTCCCACTATTCTTACAGTCTCTGACCTAAGCTAGCTAAGAATCTCTTCTCTAGGAATTTGGAGTTTGAATTTAGTACACAGAGTTCTGCCCTGGTCTAGGTTTTCTATGAATGAGAGGTATCACTGAAACTGTTAGTGTCCATAACTGTCCATATGCGCCTCTACATTTCCCAGCTTTCCTTGCAGTTAGATGGAAGCCATAGGATTAAGTTTTAGCCAATACAACATAGACAGAAGTGACAGAGTCACCTGTATCTCTCGCATATACTCTGTTTTCTGTTTCTCTGTCCGGTGTTCTTGGGAGCCACATGCTACAGATGGTGTATCTGTAACCAGGAGAAGCACTGCCCATCCAGTAGGAAACTGTTATATCAGGGAGAAGAAGAGCACTTTTATAGTTTAGGATTTATTTCTTACTTCTGCATACTCTATGCCGACTAAAGCAGGAGTGCCCATGTTCTGCTGAGAAAGAAAAAGGAGAGAGAAAGGAAAAACAAAAACACAGAAAAGCCTGATGTGAAAAGAGGGACAAAAGGACGTGCACCCCAGAGGGGCCGAGTTCAGGAAAGAGTCTGGAGGCCCTTCTATCAGCTGCTCTGTGTCGGAATCCACCCGATGGCAGTGAGTTTGGGTTTTCTTTGGAAGCCCTTCTAATTAGTGTCTGGTTCAAATCCCCTCTTGAGCACCAACAGGCCTGTCTACCACTTCTGTTGTTGCTGTTGTGTGTAGGTGCCGTCGCATTGGTGCCAACCATAGCAACCCGAAGCACACAGACCAACACACTGCCCGGTCGGTCCTGCATCCTCCTCGCAATTGCTGCGCTTGAGCCCTTGGTGGCAGACACTGCGTCAACTCATCACGTGGAGAGCCTTCCTCTTTGTCACTACCCCTCCGCTTTACCAAGCAGCATGGCCTCCTCCAGGAGCTGATCTCTCTCAACATCTCCAAAGCACGTGTGACGAAGTCGTACCATCTTTGCCTCGAAGGAGCACTCTGCCTGTGGACTTGTCATTTTCATCAAGCTCTGCCAAAGAGTTTCCTTTGCAACCAAGTAATTCATAACTAATACAGCTCATCGTGCAGAGCTTTGGCGTGTGCTTAACTCATTATATCATTAAAATAACTCACAGATTAATGGGCATGGTTTGTTCTAACTTAGATTTCTAATTCCTGTAAGTCTTTTATTCTGTCCAGGGATGCCAAGAACTACAGTATTCTTGTCCAAATGTAATTAATACAACCATACCTTAAGACCTAGTTCCAGAATTACAGATTTTGTCTAGTTGTCAAAAAGTTAAATAGAGGTGGATAATCTTTTCGGTTTTATTGGTTACAAATGAGCAGCTGACAAGTGACTGAAGTTCCACAATTGTAGTAGAATTCTACAGTTATTAAGAAAGAATTATTTGTTCAAGAACAGATAAAGAATCGATTGGCTCTTCAGAAGCGATGCCAACTTCCTTTCTGCAGGCAGGCTAAATAGCAGATGCCTTTTAGAGAAGGGAAGCCATCGTCTTAGGAAGGAAAACTCTTTCTCTGCTGTGAACAAGCTGAATGCGATGACAGAACCTGCAGACAAAAGGGCTGCTGATGACAGATCGGGCTGGTGCCTGGTGCCTTCAAAGACATTCCAGGAAAGGTGGAGGGATAATTATGACTCACAAAAACTCATCCCCCACCCCCACCCCGATGTTACTCATTGGGCCAGTGGATCATTTGAGAAATATGTCATTGAGTCAGTCCATACCCCATTTGGCAAAAAGACTCCAGGTCCCAAAGCTCGTTGTATTAAACCAAGCAAATTACACATGGATACAGTCTGGGGGAGAAGCGAAGACAAGAGCGTTTTGATAGTAAAAAGCAGTTTTCTCCTTTAGTCGTCCACATAACTGAAATAGAATGAAATTTCCAAAGTCTTGAGTGTACTCTTCAAATGAACAAAGGACCCAGAAGAAAAAGGGGAAATAGTTAAGAGTAAACAAGAGCCATCCAATAAGTCATCAACCATCTAAAACAATAACGTTTCTATTGCAACTTATATGACCAGAGGACGTATCAAAAAGCTGTTTAAAACATGAATGGTTACAAAGAAGGAGGAGATTCAGATGGATGATGCCAGGGTTATACAGATTGATATGGCTCAAGAATTTAATGAGGTCATTGCCTGGAAGGATCCTATAACAATGGTATCAGCCATCTTTATGTTATTTATTTTTTTACTGAAGCATAGGTTAAGAATTGTTTATTAACATATAGGTACAATTTATATATACTTACCTATGCTACAGATATGTCCAAGAATATAGTAGAGCATGCATGAAGCAAAATTATGAAAACTTGTTGGGCATAATGGAACTGTGTAGGAATGTGTGGCAGGGCCTGTGGGCTCAGGACCATAGTATCCAGGGATACCAAGGTCAATTGGAATAACACAATCCACAAAGATGATGTTCTACATCCTACTTTGGTGAGTGGCTACTGGAGTCTTACTAGCTTGTGAGCAACCATCGAAGGTGCACCTATTATTCTCTCCCTGTCCAGAGCAAAGAAGAGTGAGGGAAATGAAAAACACATGGAAACAGTAGCTTAATGGACTACTAGACCAGGCAAGCCTCAGACTCCTGAGACCAGGAGAACTAATCGAAACCCACCTACCATTACCAACTACTCTGAGCGCGATTGCATTAAAAGGTCCTAAATAGAAAGACCAGGTGAACTCGTGAGATAGAGACTTACAGGACCCTCAAAACTAGGGCCTGTAGTCACCTTCCAGGCCTGGGACTCAACGCCCTCCCATGGTCTTATTTTCAACCAAACTATAGATAGACCTATAAGCCGATCAGATTTATGGGTACATGTTCCTTAGAATCATTCGCCATTTGTGATCAAAAGTGCAGTAGTTCCCCAAGAACAAACTTCAAAAGGCAGGAAGGATTAGGAAAGAAGGAGGAATGGAGGAAGTGGTACATGTGATGCTACTTTGTAGGGATTACAACGAATGACCTAAACCAAAATGTGTAGAAATAAATGGTTGAATGGAAAACTGATTTGCGGCATAAACATCTGCTGGCTTCACACACACACAAAGTAACTGTGAATTCAAGGACGGTTTATATCCCGGTTAATTGGCCTCATCATGTGTTCGGTGCTTCTTCTTGCACCTCCTAATTCACTGCATAGAGCTGAAGTCTTAAAATCTTGCACAACCATTTGTGTTTATCCATCTGGCACAACAGAAGAAGAAGGAAAGTCAGGCCCAGGAAGAGGAAATGGAATGAGTGACAAATGGCTAACTGCCTGCCAGCACAACAGTTCCCTTGTCCGCGAGAAGAACCGGGCTGTGCTGGCTAACATTAAGTAATAGTTTGAGCAAAGATCCCATAGAAGAATCTTGATCAAAAGGGAGAAAGTACAGAACGGAATTTCAAATTCTCATGGACTCCACATTGTTAAAGGTTTAAAGATGATTTCAGGTGGTTTCAAATGGCTGACCTTTTGGTTAGATTGACAACGGCAACTCGAAAGATTAGATAGGAAACTAATCTGGATTTATGTCAATGGGGGTAGGATGACTTAGACGGTGAGAATGGTTGTTCAACTTGAAAAATAGGATCAATTTCACTGCATTGCACATGTAGAAGCCCTGAGGGAGAAAGATGGGGCTGTCTACTCCCGTAAAGAGTTACAGTCTCGGAAACCGACAGGGGCAGTTCTACCCTGTCTTACAGGAGCACTAGAAGTCTGTATGGAATTCTTGGTAGTGAGTATGATTACATACCTAAACTATATGCTATTTGGGTTTGAAAATTTATTAGCTTTGTAAAGCAAGGTCAAAGTTGGACCTTTTTTAAAAAAAAATGTTTTAAGTTGGAGTTTTAAAAGATGAACGCCACATCTCTTGATCTGGCATCAACTTCCCTGAGAGTTTATAAGAGCCCTTTCTGGGAATGTCAGTGGGCAAGGTCAGAAACACATTCTGGGAGACACAGACTCTGAACAGGCAGGGCATCTGGCAGATTATTGGCATCATGGTATTATTAGAGTCAGCCAGGAATGTGATAAGGGGGTGTTAGATGCTCTATTTTTTTCTTAATGTACCTCTTCTCAAGAGTAGGTTAAGGCCAAACATTTGGTGAGATGCAATGGGAGTCCTCAATTGATCCTGGCATCGAGGTCAGGAGTAGAGAGAAGAATCTTTAATAGCAAATGGCCATGATGCCAATAGGACTCTGGGCCAGGCTCCCACAAGCTCTGTTCTCAGGTGTAAACCCAAAGTACGATTGTAGCGGAAACTTGGTGAGGCCAGTCACCCAGTTGCCCGTGTTTTGAATTTCACTATTCCTGGCTAGTTGCCTTCTATGTCTGTTCCTAGCTGTCTAGGAATCCCCCTTCATTGTCCTCATGAGGGTTCCCTTAACTCTCAATTTTGACATTGTTCTTCTAGCCTGATATTGACTATCGGTCCAGTCGTGAGGATTTTAATTTTCTTTACACTGATTGGCAGTCCATACTAAAGAATTGCATACTAAAGAATTCAATCTTTGGTTTCCATCTTCCAGTGCTTCAAGTGCTCCTCACTTTCAGCAAGCAAGGTTGTGTGATATTCACACCAAAGTTTGTTAATAAGCCTTGCTCCCATCCTGATGTCATTGCATATAGTCTTCTTCATACAGTGTAGCTTCTCAGATGATTTGCTTCAGCATACAGATGGAATAAGTATGGGGAAAGGATAGAACCCTGACACACCCCTTTCCTGATTTTAAACCGTGCACTGTTACCTTGTTCTGTTTCAACGATTGCCTCTGGGTCCATGTCCTTGTTCTGTGTAAACACAATGAAATGTTCTGGAATTCGCATGCTTCTCAATGTTGCCCGTTGTTTGCTATGGTCCACACAGTCAAATGCCTTTGCACAGTCAATAAAGCACAGGTGATCATCTTTCTGGTACTCTGCTGTCAGTCAAGATCCAGCGGATGCTCGCCAGGACAGCCCTCTTGCCACATCCTCTTCTGAAACTGGCTTGCATTTCTGGCAGCTCTCTGGCAGTGTACTACTGCAATCTTTGTTGAATTATTTTCCTTAAAATTTCACTTGCGTGTGATATTAGTGATACTGTTAGACAATTTCAGCCTTCTGTTGGGTCACCGGTCATTGGAATGGGTACAAACAGAGATATTTTCCCGTTGCTTGGTCAGGTTGCTGTCTTCCCAATTTCGTGGAACAGACATGAGAGTGCTTCAGTGCAGCTTCTATTTCTTCCTTCGTATCGTTGGTGCTTGATCATAAGCAACCTTGTGGTCAACCAAACGATGCTTGTCAGTCCACTTTGGGTATTCCTTTCATCCTCATCTGATGCTTCCTGCGTTGCCAATCCTTCAGAATTGCAAATTGAGGCTTGAATTTTTCCTTCAATTCTTTCAGCTTGAGCTATTAGGAGTGTGTTCTTCCTCTTTTGGTTTTCTGACTCCTAGCCTTTTCACGTTTCATTAGACACTCTACATTGTCTTCTCAGGCTGCCCTTTCAAATTTTCTGCTCAACCCGTTCCCTTCACCATTTCTTCCATTTGCTTTAGCTACTCTGTGGTTGACAAATATTTCAAAGTCTATTGTGGCAACCGCTTTGGTCTTTTCTTCCTTTGCCGTCTTTTTAATGCCCTTTGACCTTCCTCGTGTCTGATGTTCTTGATGCCTCCCACAGCTCCTCAGGTCTTCTGTCATTACGGTTCAATGCATCAAATCTCTTCTTGAGGAAGTCTCTAACTTCAGATGGGGTACATTTGTGGCTGTAGTTTGGGTCTGTGTGCTTGTTTCCGTTTTCTTCAGCTTGAACTTGGAGATGCACACGAGCAATTGAGGATCTATTCTACAGCGGACCATTGGCCATGTCTTTGCTGCTTATCCAGAACTTCTCCATCATCTCTTTCCACAGATATAGTCAACTTGATTCCTGGATTTCATCTGGTGAGGTTCGTGTGCATGGTTGCCTTTTATGTTGTTGAAAAAAGTTGTTATGACAAAGTCGTTGGTCTTGTAAAATTCTATCATGAAATGTCTACCTAAAGGAAGGAGGGTCTTTGTAATCAGCACTCAGAACACACGAGCTCATTTAATCCCTGTTAGTGTGTAGCCTTGCTCTCGACTGTGGCACATAGCTGAGTCCAGAGTTCATCTACTGTAATCTCTACAGAAACAGCCCTAGATTTCTGTCAAGATGGGGCAGGAAGAGTCATCAGTGTCATGAAGGTGATTTCAGGGGATAGTTTTAATTTAAGGTTTGAATCATAGTCATTGGAACTCATCCAGACTCAGGATTCTTTAAGAACGTGAAGTTCTGCTCCACATTATTCTCTCTCTCATCAGGATTCTTTATTGTGTTCCTGATGTGTTCAGTGATGATAGTTAGGCATCATCTTCTACTCCTATTTTTCTAGGACTTCTGTGTGTATGTCTTTTGTAAAAATTCCTTTCATGTAATTTTAGGGAGTTTCGGGGAAATGGAATTTAATCTTAACTCACCCCCTCCCTGACTTTCTTTCTTTCCTTTTTTAATAAATCATTTTATTGGAGGCTCTTACACCTCTTATAACAATCCATACATCAATTGTATCAAGCAAATTTGTATATATGTTGCCATCCTCATCTTCAAAACTTTTTCTTTCTACTTGAGCCCTTAGTATCAGCTTCTTGTTTTACCCTCCCTCCCCAACCCTCCTGCCTTGTGAACCCTTGATAAATTATAAATCATTATTTTCATATTTTACACTGTCTGCTTTCTCCCTTCATCGACATTTCTGCTGTTTGTCCGCCTGGAGCGGGGTAGTGGTGGTTATACGTTGATCATTGAGATTGGTTCCCCCTTTCTTGACCCCTACCTCCCCCCTACCCTCATGGCATCACTACTCTCATTATTGTTCCTGAGGGGTTTATCAGTCCTGGATTCCATGTGTCTAGAGCTCTTATCTGTACCAGTGTACATGCTCTGGTATAGCTGAATTTGTATGGTAGAACTGGGGTCATGATAGTGGCAGGGAGTGGTAGGGGGTGGAGCATTAAAGAACTAGAAGAATGTTGTGTGTTTCATTGAT
The DNA here is from genome assembly GCF_000313985.2 of Echinops telfairi. Lineage (NCBI taxonomy): Eukaryota > Metazoa > Chordata > Mammalia > Afrosoricida > Tenrecidae > Echinops > Echinops telfairi. Next base: position 9,460,921 of record NW_022106471.1, read on the forward strand.
GCTATACTGCACCCTGGTTGACTTATCCCTTCCTTGTGACCCTTCTCTGTGGGGACGTCCAATCAACTTTCTTTCAACAGTCATTTTAGAACTCACTGTATCCGTTCACTTTTACTTCCTCAAATGTACTGATGATGAAGCTAGTATACTGGTATGGCTGTGACTATTAATTAAAATCCCAGGAATGGCTTATGCTAGTTGCTTGATGGGGAAAATATCTCTTGGCTTGTCTGATCTGTAGCCCTCTCTTTCTTCAGCGGCCCTCCAGGATGGCCAGCCCTCCAGGGCCTGATGTGTTTGTTCTTCCATGATCCCACAAGCTGACCAGAGTTGATTGGCCTACAGAGGGTCTTTATTCATGGTAGACCAATGGCTCTAACCTCTGGAATTCTTGGTTATCAGCCAGAGAAAGATCAGAGGAATCCCTGTTTGGTGGCACATTCTAAGATGTAAATTCCTCCCTTCTTGCTACTCAGGTTTGTTACTGGATCCATCTTGCCTGACTCATTCTTCCCTCAAGATATGCTCTCTCTCAGAACATCCCTCCTCTTACAGGAGAACAGATACCCAACGTACCCAGTCCATTAAACGCATTCAGCTGTTGAGTTTAGATTAAAGCTAGACATCCCCTCCACGATCAATACCCATCTTCTCCGATCTGTAAAAGTAAAACCAAACCAGTTGCCACTGAGTGCATTCCAACTGTATTTCAGAGAAGTGTGCATGGCCATCCACTAGTAAAAATACTAAACAAAAACAAATGTTGTTTCCCGCCCCCAGCCCTTCCCTGAGACTTACTATATATTAATGCCAAAGTAACAGAAGGGGCCTTTGGTGAGACAATTCAAACATACACCCAGCTGATATACTACATTTTCATTTGAGCATAGCAAAAAGGCAGACTTCTTTGCTCTTCATTCTACAACCCAAAGTCCCTTTCCCCTGCATATCTATAAGCCCAATGGCACCAAAATATTTTGGGACCTCCTTGAAGAGGTAAGATTAGAGGAGGCAATTGGGAACACAGAATTCAAATCGCCTACAATGCCTGTGATTTAGGAGATAGCACACATTTTTTTTTTTAGTTCCCCAGTAGCACAAGTAGTTAATGTGCTGGTTAATATTAACCAAAAGGTTGGAGGTTGGAGCCTACCTACCCAGAAAGCCTTGGGAGAAAGGCCTGGTAATCAGATTCCAAGATATCAGCCATTGAACAATGTGCTAGTCTGGGTAAACTAGGGAAACAAATCCACAGAAACTCATATGTATAAGAGAGAGTTTTATATAAAGGGTAAGTGTACATTCAGAATGCATCCCAACCCAGGGTTGTCCAAGGCCCTAAGTCCAACATTAACCCATATGTCCAACATCAAACTACAAAGTCCTCCTCAATCTCACAAAACACATGCAATGATACTGACTGCAGGAAAAAAGCTGAATCAGTGAGGGTTGTAAGCATCTCAGCACTGGCAGGGGTCTCCACATGGCTGCTCCAGCACCCAGGGCTGTATCAGGGTGGGTCCATGTGGCTTCTCCTCAGGAGTGTCTTGCAGGAAGTGAGCCTTGTCAGCTGAAGCAGGGAACTGGCTAAGGCAGCTGACCCAAGAGACCGGAGAACTAGAAAGGCGAGGCTTAACAAGCCACTTATTTTTCTAGCCTTCAATTGATCCCATATGTGTTTATTGGCCAGGTCGATAAATCTTAACTATCTCAAACAACCAATACAGCACAGGTCTCTTCTGACACACACAGGAGTCAGAATGAGCTCTATGGCAACTAGATAATGATGGCATGTTTTTAAACATGCCTTTATTGACATAGAATGCACATGCCATCCGACTTAATAGATCAACCATATTAAGAAGAGTTCTGCAATCATCACCACAATCCATTTCAGAAATATTTTGTTCTTTCTTGTTCTCATTGCTGTTAGCTCTCATTTACCCCCAACCTCCCCTGCCATGCCTCAAGGCAATGATTGGTCCAGCTACTGTCTCTATCAATTTACCTCTCCTGGATTTCATACACAGAAAATCATACAAAATAAAAACAAGGGCGGGGTGGGGATGGGGGTGGGGGTAGGGACAGAGGAAAACTTTAATAAAAAAACAGAAAATATTAATAACTGTAACGACTTTGAAATGGGTCAAAAGGTAGATCAAATGATTTTTTAAAAACTGCCATTGAGCCAGTGCCAACTCATAGTAACCCTATAGGAAAGGGTAGAACTACCCCTGTGGGTTTCCGAGACTATAACTGTTTATCAGAGTAGAGAGTACCATCTTTCTCCCTCATAACTGCTGGTGGTTTCGAACTGCTGATGTTTTGGATCCCAACCCAACGTGTAACCCTGATAAGATTACATTGTATCCTAACTACATCTGTCATAATCTACTTTGCAATGCTTTCTGCCTGATAGCAAGGCTATTGACATCCCTGGACTATGATCAGAGGGAATTCACAGGCTTAATCCATGTGGGGACCCTGTAAATAGACTCTGGGCTTCCACTGCTGTCTGTAGCCTCCTGTAAACCAAGTGTTCATAATCTAAGCTCTGATACTGTTCCTTCCTTTGGATTTGGATTTTATTATTTACAATCCTTGGATCACACAGACCGGTGTGCTTCTTCCAGGTGGACATAGTTGATGCCTCGCTTAGATGGCTGCTTGTTTTAAGATAAGCCCTTAAGATCCCAGACACTATTTTTTCCTGACAGCCAGGCACCATCTGATTACCTCATCACTTTTTGCTAGAGCACCCATGTCTTCAGTGATCGGAGGATGAGTATCAAGTAGGAGCTGAAAAGTACTTTAGTATTAATTTACAAATGTTCCCAGTCATTAAAATCCCCACCCTCAGGGAACTGTTGGTGGAGAGTGAAAAGGTATTGACTTGAGGCCCCAAGTGTTTTGAGACTGAGATTCCAATGCTGTGACTTTGGTCGAGTTATTTGATCTCTTAGCGCCTCAATTTCTTCCTGGGGAAATGGGGGTTGGAGATGCTGGGGTTGATTGTTGCCCTGAGTCACCCTCCAAGCCTGAACCTGAACTCACCACCTTGGGTGGGGCTCAGCTTTCAACCCCGCAGTCGACAGGATGATAAGGTGAATGACAACACTAGGTCAGGAACAACACACTATATGAAATGAAGAGGGTACCTTCCGCGCAGACATCCACTTCAGAAGGCAGGAAGGGACAGGGAAAGAGAGAAGCGTGGAGAGAGAAAACACAGGGAGGAAGGGGAAAGAGCGCTGTGGACACTGTGGGGCCTGCAGTCACTGCCAGGAAGCAAACGTGTCCGAGTGGTTGAATGGAAAGCCAATTTGATTGACTCAAAACACCATGACCAGTGAGGTGGATGTATGTATGGCTTGTGGCAAGAGTTGTGCGAGCCCTCAATAAAATGATTTTTTTTTAAGGTGGCTGAGCTGGGTACATACACATTCTGCCTCATTTTCCTTATCAGTGAGCCTGAGGGCTCAGAGAATAGAGCTTGTTCTGGGTAGCAAGTCTTCTCAGGAGCATCGAGAACTCCACAAGAAAAACCAACAAGGATCTCCCCGAGATTTGAGAGATTGGCTATTGGAGAAGGGCAGTGAAGGGCAGCCTCCCTGTCTGTCAGACCGGTAGAGGGAGGGTTAACATGAACTTTTCTTCTCTCTTTCTTTTGATTGATTTATTTTCACCACGAAGTCCTGGATGCTTCTGTACTTGGACTCGAGTCCACAATTTATACAAATATTAATTTGGTAACGTTGGGGGAGTCATTGATCCCATTGAGATTTGCACGGGGCTGGGGCACAGGGACCCCTTTATAGGGCACACGACCCTCTTCCAGGAGTTTGGCACATCAAGGGTGAAACCCATGACCCTCCCCATTCCGGGACAGCCTGACACTTGGGTGGCGGCAGCGCCCAGGTGGGCAGCCACACTCCCCTCCCTCCTGTGGGTCTGTGAGGATGGAGGAGGTAGCAGGGAGGAACCCAAGGAAGCATTCCGCCCTTTTAGGATCAGAGCCAGTTGACTGCACCTTCCAGTCTTAGTCTGGGGACAAGATTTCCCCCTAGAACTTGAATGGCATTCTCTGGGGGACCACGCCTGACCTCGCTTCCCTGTGCACGCCGTGCACCTCTCAGAAGTGAGGCCCAAGGAGCTCATTTCTTAGGGGAGAGAGAACTAGTCCCTCTCCGTAGAAATAAAGATGCCCCTGCCTAGATACTGGGAACTACTGCCTGCACGCTCACGCTTGTCCGGCCACAATGCTGCCTCTACTCCGAGCCTCTGGGCCCTCGAACACACTCCGTGGCTGGTGGGATGGTTACAGTGAGGCTAGGTTTGGGGTTTGTTTGGCTTTCCCCCCACCCCCAATCCAAGTGGACCTTTGATATGGTCCAGTTAGACTTCTAGCTTTTGTTCAGCCCAAATGATCCAACCAGCTATGAGACACAAATGATGCACCTCTCTTCCAATAAATGCAGACTTTTAAATGCCTCTGGTCATTTAACCATCAATTATTCAACCACTCACAGGCATTTAATGAGCACCTCTGTCTGCCTGGAGCTAATCTGCCTTCTGCTCTGCCAGGTATTTTTTTTCCAAACATGGTTCAGATTCAGGTGGTACTCTACTTAAAATCCTTCTGTGGTTTCACCGTCTACACTACAGGATGCAGACAAGGTTTTCCGCTCTAAGCCTCTCCCCACCCTCACCATGCTTTAATTTGGAGTAGAGAACTTCTTCGAAACCTCCAAGCAATATCAAGGGCTTAATACTGCTGCAAGAGTATTCTCCTGAGCCTGGGGGCTCAGGACCATAGCCCAGGCATCACCAAGATCAATGGGTATAATGCTGTAGACAGGAACATATTCTACACCCTACTTCGGCGAATGGCCATCTAAGGTACAAATATTGATCTCTTCCTGTCCAGAGGAAAGAAAAGTGATAAAAACTGAAGACATATGGAAATAATTAGTCCAATGGGCGAAGGGACCACTTGAACATCAGTCTCCAGAAGAAATAGATGGTGCCCCACATCCACTACCATCTCCTCTGAAAGGGATTGTGTTAGTCTGGGTAGATTAGAGAAACAAATTCATAGAAACTCATATGCGCATAAGAAAGAGCTTTATATACAAGAGCAATTGAATATTGAGAAAACATCCCAGCCCAGTCCAGATCAAGTCCCTAAGTCTGATATTAGCCCATGTGTCCGATACCAATCTATAAAGTCCTCTTCAGACTCGTGAAACACATGTAATGATGCCAAATGGAGGAAGATCACAGGTCAGTGGGTGGGAAGTACTGTGGACCCAGTGCGTTGTAAGCAGGGATCTCCACAGGGCTCTTCCAGGTCAGGGCACTAGTGTAGTTCCATGTGTCTTGTCTGCTGCAGTGCCTCCCTGAGAGTGAGCCGAGAGAGAGAGAGTCTACTGCCTCTAAGGAGGAATACAGGAATTCCCAGAATTCTCAGGAGGCCATGCTGGCACGAAGGCCTCATTGGTTATTACCTGATTCACAGGCTAGACTCCACCCCTTCACTCTTTTTTTCTTTTTTTAATTCTCAATACCCTTCACTCTTAATCCTCTCAAATTGACAAATGATTATACAACTACCACACGTATTGTAGAGGGCCCTTAATAGAGTTGGAGAAGAGTGTGAAACACAACTAAAAACAAAAAAAAGACCAGGATGACTGGTTGGATAGAACCCCCAAAGCTATGGTCTTAAGTTATCCTTCAGGTCTGAAACTGAACTCAACCCTGAGACTCAATTTGCAACCTAATGCTAGATCTGTAAGAGGAACGGTAGCATTGGGAAGGCACATGCACTGTAAATCATTTGAGATCACCTTACCCAAGGTCAAAGCTCAAAAGGTAGGAAGGGTTAGAAAAGTTGGCAACATGGAAATAGGAAACACAGGGAACAAAGGAGATAAGTGATGTTATGATGAGAGGGCTACAGTCAATGACATGAGACCAAATGTGTGGAATATAAAACTAAATATCTTCTCTGTTAACCTTCAGCCAAATCATAGTAAATCCTACAAAAAAATAATATTCTCACATAGGATATGAAGTGAAATCCTATAGAAGAATAACCAGAGGAATCCTGGTGGGTAGTAGATCGTGTTGGGCTGCTCAAATGTAAGGTCAGCAGTTCAAAGCCACCAGAAGCTGTGAGGGAAAAAGACAGGGCTTTCTACTCCGACTAACAGTTACAGTCTCGGAAACTCACAGGGGCAGGTCCCTCTTGTCCTACAAGGTCGCTATGGGCTGGCTTGGATTCGATGACAGTGAGTTTGGTTTTTCCGAGTATGAGAAGGAGCTCTTGAGTAAGCATTGGATGGCTGACTACAAAGTCAAACCAGCCACTCATAGGGAGAAAGAGGAGGCTGTCTGCTCCTGTAAAGATTTACAACTTGGCAACCCTATATAGACTCAATGGCAGTGGTATTCATATGATAAGAACATGGTGCTGTTGCATCCAGTCCATTCTGACCCAGGGTGCACCTGGGTGTGCAGAGTACAACTGTCTCACTGGCTTCCAACAGCTGTGACCTTTCAGACGCAGATCATCATATTCTGGCTTCTGAGATGCCTCTGGGTGGGTTCAAACTGCTAACCTTCCAGTTAGCAATCAAGCACTCAAGCACTTGTGCCACCCAAGGACTCTTATCAGAGTACAACGTATAAACAGTGAACGGAAGTCTGCTTGCCTTGACCCTGGAGAGGGGGTGGTACAGAGTGAGGTATTTTGTTGGTTTCTTCCTCCACAATCCAGTCCTTTATCTTCTGAAAAACAAACCCAGGAAGCTTTGGCCTAAAATTAGTAAACTGGAGATAGAAAAGCAAGACCAAAGGAAAAGGAGAATGCAAATGTCCCAAGTGTAAAGATGGATGTTACTGCTAGCTGCATGCTTCAAAGCTGACTCAGATGGCTAGGGCAAAGGGGAAACAGGTGTATTATTTGAGTTTTAGTAGAAAAGAAGAAGGCTACTAGTTCTTGTGGTCGTGTACAGCTGATTTACCCAGCTCAGTGTGTCGTTTGACCTCTTGACGGCGACTTCCATGAGCATTGACAGTGGATCCCAACAAGACAAAAGCCTTGACAACTTCGAAGTTTTCTCCATTTATCATGATGTTATCTATGGGTCCAGTTGCGAGGATTTTGGTTTTATTTAATTTGAGTTGTAATTCATTCTGCAGGCTGCAATCCTTCATCTTTATCAGCAACGGCTTCAGCAAGCAAAGTTGTGGCATCTGCATATCGCAGGTATGAATAAGCCTTCCTCCAACCCTGATGCCTCATTCTTCTTCATACAATGCATCTTCTCTGGTTATCTGCTCAGCATACAGATTGAATAAGAATAGGGAGAGGATACAATCCTGACATACACTTTCCTGATTTTAAGCCAGGCAGTGTACCCTTGTTTTGTTTGCACAGCTGCTTCTTCAAAGTGTTGAAAAGCAAGAATGTTACTTTGAGGAATATGGTGCACCTGACCCAAGCCATGGTATTTTCAATTGCCTCATAAGCATGTGAAAGTTGCACATTGAATGACTAAGACAGAAAAAAAGATTGATGCATTTGAGCTATGGTGTTGGTAGAGAATATTTAAAGTACCCTGGCCTAAACAGAGCAGCCAGTCCACAGAGAGGACCACATGGCCAACCCCACTATGAGACGAGATGCTCCTCACTGGCCCATGGCCCTGCG
>NW_022106471.1:9470341-9478713 GCF_000313985.2 Echinops telfairi
GAGGGAGGGGAAAAATGAGGACCTAATGTCGGGGGTTTAAATGGAGAGAAAATGTTTTGAGAAATGATGTACAGGTACGCTTTACACAGTTGATGTGTGTATGGATTGGGATAACAGTTGTATGAGCCCCTAATAAAATGTTTAAAAAAATAATAATAAATAAAAAATAAAAAAATAAAATAAAGTACCCTGGCCTGCCAAAAGGAAAAACAAAACAAAAACAAAACTCATCTGTCTTCAAAGAGTTACAGTCAGCATGCTCCTTAGAGGCAAGGATGGAGAGACTTTGTCTCCCACACTTTGGACATGTTGTCAGGAGAGACCTGTCCCTAGAGAAGGACATCATGCTTGATAAAGTCGAGGGGCCGTGAGAAAGAGGAAGACCCTCGATAAGATAAATTGAAGCCGGCTGCAACATGGGCTCACACATCAGAACAATCGTGAAGGTGGTGCAGGACAGGCGATGCTTCCTTCTGTGGAACAGCGGCCACTGTGAGTCGGAACCGACTCAAGGGCACCTGACAACCACAGGTGAGATAGGGTAGGGTTCTCTTCATGGTCTTTAAATGATCAAATGAGTGCATTACAAAAAGATTCAAACACAAAGGTCTGTAAAGTAAAAAGTACATCTTACCTCTACCTCCATTCCCCTTCTCCAGGGGCAATTGCTAAGTACTCACACAGCTTTCACAGAATATGGGCCTTGTTTGCTTGCTTTAAACACAATTAATCAAATTAAAAACGTTCTTTACAATGTGTGTTTTCACTTTACAATACATCAGGGACATTTGTTTACATATGTATCTACCGCTTTGATTTCAGTGACTATAATATTCTGTTAAATGGATAGAGCCTAACTTATTAAACCATATTCCCCTATTTAAGTTGCTTTTAATTTTGCAGTTTAATAAATAATGAGCATACTTGTATATATGCATAAATATGTATATATTTGTTCAGGAATATGAATATTTTCATAGGATTTTTAGAAGTGCAACTGTAGGATCATATGACTCATGTGTTTAAAATTTTGATGCATTGTTTTCAAAAGTACTGCCATGATTTACACTCCAACCAACTGTGTGTGAGTGCCCATTTCCCCGTTTCCTTGCCAACACTAGATACTATCAACCTTTTTAATTTTTCTGGCACACACTTCTCAATGGAATTTCTCCTGGCAAGGTCAATGCATTTTAATCAAGAGAGGAGACCCATGAGACTCTCTCTTGTTCTAGAAGGGTGAATTTCAGGCTGTGCGCCATAGAGTCTCCAGAATTCTGAGGGTGGGAGTGAGGGAGCACAGAAGAACATGTCATCCCACTGCTCTCTTGACCAGGGCAACTCAGCTGGTCTCGTCCACATGTCACACTAAGGGATGAAATTGTGTTCAAAGATAAGGTCCTGTTGTTCAAAACAAGTTTAGAATCCACTGCTCTAAGACCTTGTTTTTATTGACTCATTATACTGGAAGAGAACTTGAACATGTATTTCTTCCTGGCAAGTAAGGAAGGGTTCTTATACAGTGAGCCTCTAGCCATAACCCAAATATTTTCATTTATACATTGTATGCAAGAGTGTACATATCTCTGATAATGGCCTAGTTCATGCTAGGCATTTAGCTAAAGGGCCCACCTGCTTTTCTCCAGCCAATTCTGAAATATCATTTCCTACCAGATTCCATAACAAACTATGGATGGCCCTGAGAAGAATGGGAATCCCAGACACTACACTGTGCTCATATGGAATCTGTATACAAATCAAGAGGCAGGTTATGTGACCAGAATAAGGAACTACTGCATAGTTCAAAATCAAGAAAGGTATGCATCAAGATTATATCCTCTCACTCTTTTCATTAATCTGTATGCTGAACAAATAATGAGGAGCTGGCTTACATAAGGAAGAATGTGATGTGAGGACTGGAGGAAGGATTATTAACAACCTGTGATATGCAGATGGCACAACCTTGCTTAGTGAAAGTGAGGAGGAGTTAAAGCAATTGCTGACGAAGATCAAGGATTACAGCCTTTAGTATGGATTACAACTCAGTGCGAAGAAAACAAAAGTCTTCACACCTGTACCAATAGGTAACATCATGATAAATGGAGAAAAGATTGAAATTGTCAAAGAGTTTGTCTTACTTGGATCTACAATCAATGCTCATAGAAGCAGCAGTGGAGAGATCAAAGGACACATCAGGTCAACGTGCTCCACAGACCTATTTAAAGTGTTGAAAAGCAAGGATATTACTTTGAGGATTAAGCTTCGCCTGACCCAAGCTAGAAATTTTCAATCACTCATGTAAAAGTTGCATGTTGGATAAGGAAGACCAAAGAGGAATCGATGTGTTTGAATTATGGTGCCGGAGAAGAATATTGAAAGTAGCACAGAAGGACCCACAAATCTGTCTTGGAAGAAGTGCAGTTAGAATACTCCGTGGAAACAAGGATGACAAGACTTGATCTCACATTCTTTGGACATGTTGTCAGGAGAGACCTGTCCCTAGAGAAAGACACCAAGCTGGTAACGTGGAGGGCAGTGAGACAGAGGAACACCCTGGACAAGCGGATGGACACATGACTGCAACACAGGGCTCCAACCTAAGAGCAATTGTGAGGAGGGCGTAAGACCTTTGGGCGGCATGTCCCTCTGTTGTATATCGTGTCACTGTGAGTCAGAACCAACTTGATGGCACTTAACAACAACAACAACAAGATGTGGATTAAAATTCCCCTTCTCTAACCACCCCAAGAGCACATACAAGGGGGTATCCCCCCAAAAAAACAATTTTTTCCAAAGCTATGTATTTGAATTTTTTTACAAAACAACCTTATCACCTTCAAAGTACTCTCCATTACACTTCATACATTTGTCAAAACTGCCATTCCATTCTTGGAAACATTTTTTTTTCTTTTCTATTAAAAGATCATTTTATTGGGGGCTCTTACAACTCTTATTACAATCCATACATCAATTGTATCAGACATATCTGTACATAGGTTGCCATCGTTCTTTTCTAGATATTTACTTTCTATTGAGCCCTTGGTATCTGCTCCCCTTTTCCCCTCCCTCCCCCAGCACCCTCATGACCCCTTGATAGATTATACAATATTATTATTTTCATATCTCACACTGACCGCTGCCTCCCTTCCCCCATGGTTTCTGTTGTTCTTCCCCCGGAGGGGGGTGTGTGGTTATGTGTCGATCACTGCAATTGCTTCCCTCTTTCTCCCTCCCCTCTCCCTCTTCCCCCTGCCCTTTCGGTATCACTATTCCCACTCCTGTTCCGTGTGTTGTGAGCTTTATCTCCATCTGTACCTGTGTCCCTGCCCCAGTCTAGTCCAGAGTGAGAAGCAGCACTAGAGCCGTGACAGTGGGGTGAGGAAGCCTCAAGGAACCAGAGGAATATTGTGTGTCCCATCCGTGCTCTTCTTGGAAACATTTTTCAAACTCGTCTGTTTGGAGGGCTGACAGCACCTCCCTTGTCTTTTCCTTCACCTCTTCTATGTCCTCAAATCGCTGTCTTTTCATGTCCTTCTTCATTCTCAGAAACAAAAAGAAGTTGCACAGAGCGAGGTCAGGTGAGTCAGGTGCGTGGGGCAAGAGAGGTATGCTGTTTTTTGCCAAAAAAAAAAAAAGGCACAGTGAGATGGCTGTGTGAACAGGTATATCATTGTGGTGGCAAAACCAGTCCCCTGTCTGCCACAAATCAGGCCTTTGTTTGTTGCACACTGTTAAGCAATCTTTTCAGAACCTCTAAATAGAAAGCTTGATTAACAGTTTGACCGGGTGGAGCGAACTCCAAATGCACCTAGAGTTGACATTTTTGTCCGTTCAGGAAGTTGACAGAGTCCAGAATGAGGTTTGTCATCAATCACATTTCACCTTGTTTGAAATGAGACAACCACTTGTACACTTGAGTTTTTCCCATCGCGCTGTCCTTGTGAGCTGTGTTCCACATCACCACACTTTCTGCAGCCTGTTTCCCGAACAGGAAACAAAACTTCACAGCTGCAAGCTGTTCTCTCACATCAACCATCACAAAACATGAGATTCTAGTGAAACTGCTTTTACAACAAAACTCACAATGACCAGAGAGAACCCTCCCAGAGGACACAACTGGGCGCACTAACAGAGTGAGTTGCTCGATGCTCGTCTAGTGGGAAAAATGAGTAGTGTGAAAGCTCTGCTCAGTGGAGCTGTTTTCCATTTTGGGGGGGCAGGGTATGTACACCATTAGCATCACCTGGGCTGACCGTATCCATCTTATCTCTATAAACGGCATTCAGTGGAGGTAAAGTTCCACGGCCCATGATGGTCAAGGTTCTGTGAGCGACTCAGGGCCTTAGGGTAGTAGGGCATCCTCTGGCTCCTACTCTCCAGGTGCCATCTCTCAGATCCACCATGTGAAATTCAGTTCACTCTTAAAAGTCACACCAAGAAAGCAATCCCAATACAATGCACTCTTGAGAAAAGTAGAATTTAATGCAGAAAGCCTACTGTGAGGGGTCAGAGAAAGAGGGGCTCTCACAAGAATGCAAACGATTTCAAAGTGGGTACCGCTGTGACCTCTTGTGGCCCAACCATAGCCCCTCTTTACCTCACTGCTCCCCTGCTCTTTTTGGTCTTCACTCAGCCCCCACCCTGGATTGAACCAAGAAGTGCAAACTTTTCCTCTATGAAGCATTCCCAGCTTTTACTCATGCGGCCAATCTCAGTGTTCTTATTAAAGGGGCTTCCATTTACTAGAATCCACATGCACCAGAAATTCATATAAAATCTTACCAACCCAGGTCTCGCCCAGCACAGCCAAGAAACAAAGGTGGATGGGACGAACACAAAAGAGGAAAGCTTTATTTTGGTTGATCAAGCAAAGAGCAAGGCAGGACTAGAGTTGCCAAGTTGAGTGACCGAACAAAGGGAATTGCAGTTTTATATGTATACACATCAGGAAGCAAATGGAGGGGATTATGATAAGCAACAGATATCGGAGGAATGATCCTGAATATGCATTAGAGTGGGGTTATAATTCTTGACTAGAAATGGCTTATTGGATCTCTTGCTTCCAAATATCTTCTAAGTTGGTCTGGTGATGTCTGTCCAGTAGCTTTTAGTCCCTTGGCCAAAATACTTTCATTCCAACTGAAGGTTGCAATTGTCCTTTCTGTGCATGTCGGCCGACCAGGTCTGGTCATAACCGATATTGGATTGCTGTGGTGGGGTGATTTCCCAGGGGGAAAGGGCTCAGAAAAGACAGGTATCAGAAAGAATACCCATAAAACCAAACACTGCCATCTCATAGATTTTGACCCACAGTGACCCTATAGGGCAGGGTAGAGCTGTCCCTGTGGGTTTCGGAGACTGTAACTCTTTAAGTCCTTCTCCTTGGAAGTGGCCAATTTACAGCCCAATGTGTCACTTTATGGGCAACGTATGAGGTATAGCTATATATTTCAACACCCCGTGACAACATCTCCTATATCCTCAGGGATTTGTTTGTTGGGCAAACTAGAATTTACGATGTTACACCACAGGGCTAAACTGGTTGGGGAGTGGTCTCATAGAACAATAGTGAGTAACAATAGAAATGTTATTCACTCCCACCCCACAATCCCGCCTATCACCTTGGAAGGAGCCCTGGTGACGTAGTGGTTACATATTGGCCTGCAAACCGCAAGGTGAGCAATTCACAACTGCCAGGAAGATGGGGCTTTACAGTCTTGGAAAGTCACAGGGACAGTTCTACCCTATCCTTAGGGGCACTATGAGTCAGCATGGCTCCAGGTAATAAGTATTACCCTGGGGGTACTGGTGGGGGGCATGACAACATTTCTATTGTGGTTCACTCTACAGTATCAGAAATCCTCATGAACAGTTCTACCATGTCCTAGGATCACCCAGGGGTCATCCATAATCCACTTGATAGCAGTGGTTTGGTTATTACTCTGGGGGAGCTCTGGTGATGTAATGGGTCACGTGTTGGACTGGTAACTGCAAGGTCAGCAGTTCAAAACCACCAGCCGCTCTGCAGGTGAAAGATGAGGCTTTCTACTCCAGTGAAGATTTACAATCTCGGAAACCCACAGGGACATTTCTACCCTATCCTATAGGGTCACTATGAATCACAATTGACTCGATGGCCGTGAGTTTGGCTATTGGTTTTAAATGCGCCAAGTCTCTGGCATATTACAAATGTGTAACAAATACAATGACTACTAATTAAAAGATTAGAAGGAGGTTGACTGAGAAGTGAATATATGAAGACCCTTGGCTGCTTCCTAAAATACGAGGTGGAAATCTCCTTGCAAAGGTCATAAGCAGAAAGTTCCATGAGAATGCTCAGATATTTTCCATCTCTATTTGTCTTTTAGGAAATCTGTAATATGAGGCTGTCCTCAAAGTAGTCACTACTTTGATTTTTTTTTTTAATGTTGGCCTTTATGCTTCTAAAATTCCTTTCCGACTTATCCTATGAGCTAGATATTATTTTTGTTTAGTCCCTTCCAGCTCAGCCAGTTAGGAAGGACACAGATGATTATCTCTATCCATACAAGATTTCCTCTGGCAGGGATCCCAATAATATAAAGTATCATGCTATGTAAACCAAGGCTTAAACCCTCCTTTAGGGAAGCATTATAAAATATCACTTGAAATTCCTACAGGAGCTTCTGCCTGCTCTGTTTAATTCCTAAATCTCCTGTTATTAGAAGATGTCTGTTTGCTCTTCTATCTACACCCTACATTTCCCGATTTTTTTTTTTCTCATCAAAACTGGCTTAGGTTAGCGTGAGGAGGCAGGAGCACATGACAACTTCAAAGTTCTGATATTTGACCTTTTGTCACCAATTTAAGCCTATGAATAGCCAGTAAGCTCTGAAAACAGGTCCCATTCTGTGGTGAATATGTACGTATATTTTTCGCTTTCCACCAGAAGCATGAACTGTCCCATTCTGCTTGTCAGAATGACAACATATTTACTAAGACCTTCAAGTGATAAAAGCTTCTATAAATTGGTAGAGCTATTTTGGTGAAACATACATAACTCAGAGAAGAATCGACTAATTTCTGGATGAAAGAACCCGATATTTCTCTGCAAAAAACGTTATCCTGTCTCTTCCAACCCTGGTGGGGAAAAGTGCGACTTGCTCACCTGTGAACAAGTCCTGTCTGTGATCGTTCATTTCAACCGTTCAGCTAAGGCAGTGGTAGCAGAAAAAAAAGTTTAAGAAACCACACGCAAAAGGATGTTCACAGATTGCGTTAACATTTATTTTAAGCATTTACATTTCTCTGGGTCTCCAGATAAATAAGCGGAAACAGCTGAACACAGAAATGGACTGTGCTTCCAGCGTCCCCTCTGAGTTGGAGCCTTGGTCCTGCCCCTAACCAACTGCGACCTGGGGAGAGTGGCTCACCCTCCACAAGTCTGCTTTCTCAGCTCCAACCCGGGGCTCAGAGCACATTTCTCATATTGTGATTGTGGAGACCAAATCCATAACAAGGGTGCATAAGTGGTGGCTGTGTTATTATCATGATTGCAAAAACCTTTACCATGTAGCGCTCTGGTATCTTAGATTCGTTTTTCTATTTATAGTCCCTTTTGAATTTCTGCAAGATATTTTTCTAGTCAACATTTCCTTGAATAGAACTATAGAGGCATATACAGTTCTAACGGACCTCACTGAACCAGTTTCCAGCCCATCGATCGATCACCACTTATGGGGGCCCGGTGGCTGTGAGAGAGGAACTGTGCTCCCGCCAGCAGGCTCTGGATGCCTGGTTTTTACAATCAGCAAGCCTTTCTTCCAAGAACTCTGGGTGGAAGCGAGCTTCCTTGGGTTGGCAGTGGAGGGCGCTGTTTGCCCCAGCCAGACACTTCTTTGTCTCACTGAATGTAGGGAACTGAGAAATAAAATATGCCCGCCACCCAGCTTCTGGGCAAACATCAAAGCCTTGTCCTTACCTTCATGAACAATCCTCCAGTCTCACACAACAACCAGAAGGAGGAGTTCTTAGAAGCACCATTTGGTCACGCCCCACTCCCCCTTCACACTACCTCATTCCATCTCCAGTGAGAACTCGTCCCTGACTTTGGAATGCTTGCAGGAGAGAGAAAAACCTTTAGCTTGACCTGTGAAGTCGAACCCAATGCTCCAGCTGCCCTCAGAATATTCTTACCTCCTTGGTAGGTTCTGGTTTCTGGAAAGACCCTCCCTTCACTCATTCCTCTCTCCTGGCTTCTTCCCATCCTACTGTTTCAACTCAACAAATCACAGCCTCAGGGAAGACTCCCCAGTCCTCCCCAGTCCTCCCCAGTCCTCCCCAATTCTCCCCAATCCTCCCCAGTCCTCCCCAACCCTCCCCAGTCCTCCCCA
>NW_022106471.1:9478813-9483872 GCF_000313985.2 Echinops telfairi
TCCTCCCCAGCCCTCCCCAGCCCTCCCCAGTCCTCCCCAGCGAGGTCAGACTCCCTTGCTATTTACACTGGTGTACTCCATTCTTTTCTTCTTAGACTGTGTCATAGTTGTAATAATACATTTCCACAACTGCTCTATTACTGTCTGTTGTCTCCACTCCGATTGGACAGAGAGTAGAAACCTTCATCTTTCTCCTGCAGAGTGGCTGGTGGTTTCAAACTGTTGACCTTTCAGGTAGCAGCCCAACATGCAAGCCATTACACCACCAGGGCTACTGGGTCACTGTGAGTCAGAATCAACCTAAAGAAAACACCCCATGGTTTTCTTTTGGGTTTTTTTTTAAGGGGATTGTCTCCACCAAGGAAGCAAGAGAATCCCTTGTCTCCTTGCTATCACTCACTTTCAGGATAAGGCCTGACATTTCGCAAGCACTGAGAACCTGTATATTGTATGTGCTTCCAGAATCTGTAATTATCGGTGAGGTTAGAGACACTGGGGGGAAAAAAGGATTAAAAAAATAATCCAGTCCAGCCCAGTGCTTTCCCCACTTAGGCCCCACTTCGTTTGAGACTGCTCCAGAAAAGATTCTGGCTCTAGCTCAATTGAGTGGATCTCCATGCAGGAGAAGGAAAATCTCTACTCCTTCTAACTCAGTTCTGAGAAAGAAGGGGGAAAAAAATAAGGCGAAGGACAGACAAAATCCAGACTCAAATCGAACTCACTGCCATTGAGTCAATTCTGACTCATAGGGATTCGGTCGACAGAGTAGAACTGCCCCTGTAGGTTTTAGAGGTGGTAAATCTTTAGGGGAGCAGACCGCCTCGTTGAAACCACCTCTGCTCTGATGGAGAGAGAAGAGCCTTTCCGCTTCTGTAAAGGTTTACAGTCCAGGGGGAGGGAGGGGAGAAAAAAATGAGAAGCTGATACCAAGGGCTCAAGTAGAAAGAAAATGTTTTGAAAATAATGGCAACAAATGTACAAATGTGCATGACACAATGGATGAATGTATGCATTGTGATAAGAGTTCTACAATCCTCCAATTAAATTTTTTTTTTTAAAAGAGAGATTTACAGTTCTATTCTGTCCTAGGGTCGCCATGGGTCAGAACTGACGTGACCGCAAAGAGTAAGTGCAAGTGAATGCTTACAAGCTTTCTCCCGCCTCGTTTCTTTTCTACTTACCTCTCATCCTCCTCTGACAAAAACCCCTCACTTAAGCAGATGGACGTTGGGCCTCTACTTAAATTTTAGCACAGTACAAGAACAGTTTGCTCAATAATGTGGCAATGTATGTTACTCACCCTCCTGACACCATCGCTGAAGACAAAATGGATGCATAAGCAAATGTGGCGAAGAAAGCTGATGGTACCCGGCTATTAGAAGATATCACATCTCGAGTGTTAAGGGCTTGTAGTCAAACAAGCAGCCATCTAGCAGGGAAGGAACAAAGCCAACATGGAAGAAGCACACTACCTGTATGATCAGGAGGTGTCAATGGCAAAAGGTATCAGAAGTTCAAAACCAAGCAACCAAATTGATGTGAAGGTGTAGGGATATACAGTAGTGGAGGGAGACCCAAACCCACCGACAAATTAATTGGACAGTCCCTCTCAGAAGGGTCACAAGGAAGGAATGATAAATCCAGGGTGCAGAATAGCACTGATGAAACACATAACTATCCTCTAGTTCTTTAATATTTCCTCCCCTTACTATTATGGTTTTTATTTGTTTTACCTCATAATCATGTTAGACTTACATGTGTTCACTTCTACACTTAAGATCATGAGATACATGAAAGCCAAGGTAGAGAACCCTTAAGAAACAGTCAAAGATGCAACAGTTCCCCGGGGGAAGGGGAAGTGGGGGGGGGGTGTAGAGAGGGAATGGGGAGCAGCTGAGGGCACTGATGACTGTACGACCCCACTCGAGGGGAGCGAACATCAGAAGATGTGGCAAAAAAAGAGGAAGAAAAGGGCTCCTGGGGGGGAGGGGGGGGAAGGGAGCGGATAAAGGGGAGTTGATATCAAGGAATTCAAGAAGAAAGAAAAGGTTTGGAAACTGACTGTGGTAGCCATTGTACGATACTCCTTGATGGGGCTGAACTATGGACTGTTATATCTGTAAGAGCTCCCAATAAAATGATTTTAAAAAGCCTCTTCACTTAGAATGCTTCTACTAAGTGACAGAAAGCAAAGTGTTGGGGGGACAATTATGGAGGTGAAAGCATTCATATTCATTTTCTTCTTTAAAAAATGCTGTGGGCAGAAAGTATGAACAGCAAACACAGAGGTATATGAAACCTGCATCTAATATCCACCACATTGCTGTCTGACAATGACCCCCCCACACCCTTTTTCCCCAGAATTGGGTTATTCTGTTGCTATTGCTTTTAAAATTCAAGTCAATTCAAATGAACTTGTTTGAATAACTCTGTTACCCCCTTAACTAATAAATATCGCAATATCATCGCTGCTCAATTCTGAAATGTCAACTCTCCTCTAACTCAGAATAGCAGGGTTTGTGAACGAGGACAAGGATTTAATCAACAGAAGAAGTCAGTAGGGATTTGTGTTATGTGCTGCCCTGAGATATCAAGGGAAGAATCTCTCCTCAAAACCTGCCCTCCTCCTTCTCTCTCTCTCACGAATGCCTGAGACGTAGCCAAACCCGCTGCTGTGGAGTCGGTTCCACCTGCGATGGTCCTGCGGGTGACAGAGGAAAACTGCTCTATCGGGGTTTCTGGGCTGTAATCTTTACGGAAGCAAATCACCAGACCTTTCTTCCTTAGTGCAGCGGGGTGAATGTGAACTGCCAACCTTTAGGCTCTTCCAGAAGCGCAAACAGTTTTTGTTACCCAATGATCCTCTAAACTCCACTTCCAAAAAAATAACCCTCAACTCACTCACCGCCCTGGACTGATCTGACTCATAGCGCCCCTATAGGACAGGGGTGGAACTGCCCCTATGCGTTCCTGAGACTGTAACTCTTTACAGGAGTAGAAAGCCTCACCTTTTTCCCATGGAGCAGCTGGTGGTTTCGAACTGCTGACTTCTTGGTTAGAAGCCAGCAGGTAAGCCACTGTGCCACCAGGCTCCTTGAACTCCACTTACTAAAGTTTCGTTTGTCTAGTGAAGCAATCCTGTTTTGTGCTAACTTCCATTAAGCAAAGATGGGGGGAATCATTATTTCATTTACCAGAAAGAAAAAACAAAAATAGTCAGTTATAATTTTCAGGCATCAATGATCATAAGAGATCTCCCAATTTCAGAAGGATTAAAATGTGCAGATGTGTGTGTTGGACTTCTGAAATGCAATAATTAAGAGGTTGAACTTTGGGATCCAACACACCTGGATGGACAATCTCATTTCTGCCATTTGATAGACGGGGAAGTTACTTACCTTTTCTGAAACTTTATTTTCTCTTCTGTGCAATAAAAATAATACTGCACACCTTCCCAGCTGGTAAGAATTGCCCGTAGTGTAATATAGCAAGTGTTAGAAGCAGAACCCAGCTCTTCGTTAATGCTCCAAAAAGAAACGATTACTGCTTTTAAGGAAGTATCCTCTAAAACAGTGGTTCTCAACCTTCCTCATGCCGTGACCCCTTAATACAGTTCCTCATGTTATGGTGACCCCCCCAACCATAAAATTATTTTCGCTGTTACTTCATCACTGTAGTGTTGCTACTGTTATGAATCAGGAGACCCCTGTGAAAGGGTCGTTCGACCCTCAAAGGGATCTCGACCCACAAGTTGAGAACCGCTGCTCTAGAAGCAATGACCATTTGGGATGGGGCGCATATTAGGTCCCCAACACTCATGACTCCTGAGTTCAGAGAGTTAATGGGATTTTAGGTAGCACAAATCTCCTAGAGGCCCAATGTCCACCTGCTACCTTAATACTAAACCTGCAAATATATGTACATAGATCTATTTCCCCATCATCATATATAAATATATTTACATATGCACATGCCTGTATTTAGACCTCTACAACTGTTCTTTGTCTTCTCGTTCTTTCCTCTATTTCCTTTTAATTTCCTCTTGTCCCCCTATCATGTTCAGCCTTCATTTGGGTTTCAGTAATTCCTTTGTTACATTGCCCTTAATCAAGCCCTACCTGGTCTCCTACATCCTCCTCACCACCGATTTTGGATCACTTGTTCCCTTGTCCCTGGGCTCGTTATCACCACTTCCTTTCCCTACCTCCCCCTCCTCTATGTCCCCCTAGAATCATCAGTCCCATTGTTTTCTCCTCCAGATTGTTTATCCTGCCTATCTTATCTAAATAGACCTGCAGAGACAATAACATGCACAAAAACAAGACAGAGCAAAACAAAGTAACAAAAGAAAATGACAAAAAAAGAAAAGCTTGTAAATAGTTCACAAAAGAACAACAACAACAAAAACCAACGGCACAAAAGAAAGAAAGAAAAGCCTGTAAATAGTTCAAGATCTGTTTGTTGACCTTTAGGAAGTGTTTTCTGGTCCAGTCTGATAGGGTGCCACACCCTGGCCCCAAAGTTTATTTTTGGTGCTCCCTGGGAACTTTGTTGCTCTGTTCCCCTTGCTGTTCTGCTGCACGACCTTAGTGTTTCGCCTCAGTGTGGTGGGGTCAGATCGGGCGCAATTCCCGCACTGTGTCTCCAGTGTTGTCCCCCATAGTGCTATGGGTCAGTGAGGGACATCATACCTCATGGTGGGGCTGGCCCTATGGTTCTCTCTGTGCATTGGCTGCTCTGAGCAGGAATATCATCCTCAGGGCTTAGTGACCAGGAAGTACTCCATTGTCTCTTCCTCCCCCTTCATTTGCTCCTGTGTGCTCTGATCAGACATGTCCCTCTCCCTGAGCTGTAGCCTCTGTGCTGTCCTCTGAAGTGAATCCTTCTGTGGGGAGGGTTATTATTTTTTTTTTAATGACAAACGTACAAGCAAAGGAAATGAATCTAGCAAAGAAGACATAGGATGAGCAGTTAAGAGAGATTAGAAGGGAATTATTGTACAGATGGAAACATCATATAGGCTTTTGAGATGATAAATAGATTGATGGAAACATCACAT
>NW_022106471.1:9483975-9490303 GCF_000313985.2 Echinops telfairi
TCTAAGCATGCCATATAGTTACACTCAGTATGAAATCTGAATTCATTTAAAAATTTTTGCTTCCTTGAACCCAAAGCATCCAATCCCATCTCCAGACACATAATACCAATCCAAGATTTATATTCCAAACTAAAATAACCCAACAATCACTTTTTTCTTAAATTATTTATTGGGAGCTTTTACTGATATTATAGCAACCCATAATTCAATTAGATTGAGCATAATTGTATACTTGCTGCCACCATGAGTTTCAAAGCATTTTCTTTCTTCTTGAACTCTGATATCAGCTTCCCTTTATCCCCACACCCACCCCCCAGTAACTCTTATTTTATATATAAATGCCATATCTTACACCATCCGATGTATCTGTTCACCTACAATTCTGTTATTTGTTCTCCTTGAGTGGGGTTATACAGTCATCATTGCTCTCAGTTCTTCCTTCCCCAAATCCCCTCTTCCCATACCCTCAGAGAATCATTACTCCCATTACTGTTTCTGAAGGGTTTGTCTATCTTGGATTTTGTGCATCCAGTGATCTTAATTATACAAATGAACATCCACAGGTCTAACAAGATTAATGAGGTCAAAACTAAGACCATAGTAGTAAGAGGAGAAAATATTAAAGAACTAGAGAATAGTTATGTGATTCATCAGTGCATCAGCGCATCACCCTGGATGTAGCATCCCTTCCTTGTGGCCCTTCTGTAAGGGACTGTCCAATTGTCTTGCAGGTGGGTTTTGGGTCTTCACTTAGTCTATGCTTCGTCACATCAATTTGTTTGCTTGTTTTTGAACTTCTGACACCTATTCCTGTCGACACCTCTTGATCACACAGGCTGATGTGTTTCTTCCATGTGGGTTTTGTTGCTTCCCTACTGGATGGTCACTTGTTTAACTTCAGGCCTTTAAGACCCCAGACGCTATATCTGTTATATATGTGTTTATGGAAAAAATGCACATCAGGCTGTGATTTTTTTCCCACCCTTATACAAATTTGTCTCTTTAGTAGATTACCAACCCCACTCATCTCTTCAAAACAGAGAAAAAGAACAAAGAAGCTTGTGTCGAGTCTCCCTACTGCAGCTTGCTACTAGGTCAGGATTTGTTTTAAAGGCTTTGTCAAGCATTGTTTCCATGACAAAGTGCTGGTCTCCTCTGGGGAGTGGGGGAGACCAATGCATCCTTTTTAGGTGCTGAGTGCCCTCCCCATCTCATTATTGTCAGCAGCTACTCCAAACACATCGCTCTCTTTTCCATCTTTTAGCCATAATCTTCTCACTTGCAATTATTCACAGTCAACGCGTTTTTCTTCTTACTTCTCTTTCTCACCCACTCACACAATCAACTCGCTGGTAAGTCCCCAATCTCTATCACAATCAACGATCTTTATCTTCTCCCCACTGTCCAGCAATGTAAGCAGCATTCTTCCAGCGATCAGTGACTAAACCCAACAGTGAGTTCTGATCTGGGGAAACACCTCCTACAATTTCCTCCTCTCTGATGATTCTTGCCTATCAACATAGGAATGAGTGAAGTAGTTCTTGATAGTAAACAAACATCCTGTTCTCAACCCCGTATTCCTCTCAAAACATTGCGAAGAGCATGGCCTTGCAGGCCCCATTCACAGAATCAACATGAGTGTGCGTGACACAACCTGAACATCTTGGCCCCTTCCCTTGACAGCACACGTCCTTAAAAACTAACAACAACAAAAACCATACTTGCTATTTCATCTTCTGTAATTCTTACGCACTCCTTAACTGACTAGAGGTGAGTTCTGCCCCCGCTTCTCCCCGCTAAAGTTTGGTGCTCAGGCCAATGGTTCATTCATTGTCAAATTCAATAAGCTGATCCTGTGTTTATCTTACCCAATCCTCCTGGGTTATTGGATAATCTTCATAGATAATCTTTTTTTTAATAATCTTTTTCTTGAAGCTCCTCTTTTATCTTTCATTCTCTTCTGATATTCCTTCCTTCCACCTCCCCAGGCAGTTTTTCTCAGATTCCTTCACGGACTTCTGTCCTCGGGGCTTCCCTTACAGTTAGCACGCACAGAGGTTGCATGCTAGAATCTCGGTGCCCTTCCTTTGCTGCAGTTTACCTACAAGATGTAGTTGAAACAATTGGCTCTACCTGCAGAGGGGTCCCATTTTGAGACAGGGAGTTTGGGGGATGGTGATGGAAAGGGAGGTCCTAAAGTTAGGTGTAAGGTGTATCATTATTTACTTTTAGAAATCCTTTGAATAGCTCATAAACACAGGATAGCACTCTGTCCTAGTCAGTCTAGGCAGCCAGTTTTTCCTCCAGTATTGAAAGAGATTACTGAACTTCAGCTGAGCACCATGTTTAGTTAACACGGGTGCGGAGCCAAGTAATGTTAAAAATAGGTGCCATATCTTCCAGCAGAGACCAATATTCACTATGGGGAACCCAGAAGGAAGGAAGGATGAGAAGAATGTGGCCTCTCTTTCTTGAGTTCATTTTGGGACAGAATCTGTTTGCCAGAAACAGTGGGGGAAATGATCAGCATAATTTTAACTATTGATCTCTCTCTCTGTGTTTGATTTCTCTCTTCTGCTGAAGGCATGTAGTTGAATTTGCATAAATTAAATGTACACGCGCTCTGTACTATTTACTCTCCTTTCTGTATCTCCAGTCTGGTCTTTCTCCTGAACACCACACCCACAAGCTGTCCACATTGTCTTCATAAGCTGACTAGCCCTTTATGTTAACACACTAACTGAACTCATCACTATGCCCTTAGCACACTATCCCTACCATCCAAAAATTTTACCTTCTACTGTCCTGCCTAGGAAAAATGAAACATTTGTTTAAATACCCAGGCCAACCCCCTGAGAATCACCCTTAAATCTCTTCTTTCTCTCAACCTCCCCATTCCACTAATACCAAAGCCATCTTCATCCTACCCTCTAAAGCCTCTCAACTCCATCTTCTCTTCTATTGCTCCAACTAACTGCTGTTTCCTTAGGTCATATTCATGCCACCACCCATGTTTCCCAAGAATTTCCTCAAAAGCTCTTAACTGGTCTTCTGGCTCCTACCTTATTCCCAGTTCATTCCACTCTCAAGAAAACATATACGACACATATACAATAAGACCCAGGCAGTGCCTCAGATCTTTCCTACAATGTGCTGAAGCATTGCTTAACAGTTCTCTCAAAAACTCAAACTCACTGCCTCCAAGTTGACTCGAACTCATAGCGACCCTGTAGGACAGAGAACTATCCCTGTGGGTTTCCAAGACTGAAGCTGTTGGGGGGGGGGGGGGGTTGGAGTAGAAAGCCTCATCTTTCTCCCGCTTAGCAGGTCTGCCCAGTAATGATTTAAGTGAGGATGCGCCACAATTCACAGTGGAACCTTATTGTGATTGGACTTCAAAGGTTACAGACTCACATTCTATGCAGTTACATGTTGACTTGTAGATTTTTATTTGGTAGAGATGCAAACAGTTGTCTTCTAGCAAAGGTAACCTCAAGGCTTGATGGTCCTGCAGAACATTAACCAGACCGGCCTTTGACTTAAAAACAAGGAAAAAGAGGAAGCCGGGTGGCGGCTCCCTGTGATGTATCTTTTGATGGCTCATCTCAACCCCCATTCCTTAAGTGCTCTTGGAATCAGCTGCTCTGAATGGCTGGCTTCTTTTTTACTTAATACATCAAATGAAATCTGTGACCCCTGTCGATTCCATACCCATATAAGACCCGTGTTTTTTTGTTTTTTAACTTTTTGAAAGCTATCTTTTGCCAGCACACTAGTACTAATCATGTACTATTCCTAAATTACTCATCCAATCATGTTGTTTCTCTGTTTACATCCCTAATGGCTTCCTTCAACCTCGCGGTGGATGCGCACACTCCTTAGCTTGGAGCTGGTGTTCCCTTCATGCCTTCAGCCTTGCCTGCTTCTCCAGGGAACGCTCTTGCCATCTTGCAGTCCAACAGTGTGAAACTGCCCAGCAAGCAAAACGTTCCCCCATGCTTCCTTCACTTAGAATCCCCCTCTGTCCCCACCACTCCAATTCCCTTTCCCTTTCGGCAAACATCTCTTTATTCTTCACCACTGAGCTGGGTATCACCCCCTCTGGAAGCCACCCCTTGTGCCCATTGCTGGGCATTAGGTGTACCCATTGAAGTGCCCATTAAGTGTACCTCTCCTGGGCTCTCCCACAGCACCCTGTGCTCTCTGGTATGGCGACCCATGTCATGCTCTCTACAATTCCTCATTTGCTTGGTAGATTGTTGACTCTTAAGCTAGGAACTGATCAGAAAGGTCTCTTAGGTACTTAGGTACAGCTATTCTGAGTGGACTAATGACTAATCAGAAAACCTATTGCCCTGTTGCACCTCTGCAAAGAATGCATTTTCGTGTTACATTACATTGGGTTTATTGACTGTTAACCATGTCCTACTCACAAGTAGTGTTAGATGTAGCCCCTTCCCAATATCTTCTCCTTGGCTTCTTCTTTGTGTTACAGTAAATGAAAAACATGAATAAATGAAGTTATTCATTGTTTCCCCATCGTATGTACGGTCATGGAGGGGTGCAGAAGTTTGTTCATATTTTAAGCTCTGCCTATAATCAAGTTAAGCAGTATTTATAAACACAAAGCTGTTCACATTCCCCCCACCCCGGCCCCCACCCAAGAAATCTAGAGGAACATTGCCCCCGGCAGTGAAGGTGCTGGCCCATGAAGTGTTCAGAGCCCCCGGTAATGGTGCATCTCAGTCTCTCCCAGTGTATTGTCTGGGTTATTGACTATCCTTTCCTCTCAGCCAAATCCGACCAAGGCTCTGCTGCCCAAGAGGCAGCATTGTGTGATTTCCTATTGACAAATGTCTTTCTTGTGCTTTGCTAAAGGCTGTTCTGTCTGGAGCAAGATGCCTCCCTTTGGCAGAAAATACTATTCATGAGAAAAATTCCCTAATGCAAGGCATCCTAGACGTCTGTGCAGAGTATCGGCAGCATGCGGAAAGGCACAACTGCATGAGGATTAGAACTTTATACATGTGATTGACTTCAGGCTCCAACCAGAGCCAAGACAGCATCAGGATAAATCCTCTTATGCCTTAACACACCCTCAATCGCCCTCCTGATGTCAAAGTTCATGGTAAGATGTGTTCAATCTCTGCCTTAAAGTCCTTTAAGCCTCTCAATCTTCGAAAGCACCCGGAAGGGTGAACTTGAGTTCCTTGGTGGTCTCATTTTAGACGGCTTGTTTTCTTACATAAGTACCTCCACCAATTACTGGGCCCTCCTCAGAGGACTTAAAAACCACAGTCTCGGGTGACGTGCATGTCTCTGCCTAGTTACTGTGGGATAGGTTGGATCGCTGATTTTTTAAAGACTAAGCTCTAAGTATCCTAATGGGTCCCTGGGAAATCCCTCAGGCTGAGGCATGGCTAAGTAGCTGGGGCTCTGTAGGGAAGTGACATTGATTGGTGAAATCTCCTGTCCACGGTTGTCATAACTCTCACCATCTGACTCGGTAGGATCCAGCAAATAAGGTATAGAGGACTCTAACTCAGGGATGGGTCCGTTTTGCCATTCCACTGGGTACACAGTGAGGCACCTCAAAAGCAGGAACCAAGAATCCCACAACAAGCAAGGGAGGGGAAAAGAGCCCTGGGAGTCAAGCACATCCCAGATCCTTTGAGGAACCCCGTAGAGACCATGAGATAGAGCAGGTGAGCAGCACCATGTCTGAGAGGCAGAGCCAAGGGTTTCCCAACCCACCAAAGGCAAAGCTGCGTAGCCTTAGGCAGAAGGCTGGCTTGCAGAGATGGATGCCCTTTGGGTATCAAAGCTAAAGGAGTTTGCAACACTTGCCTAAGCAGGGCAGAGGCCAAAGGGCCATGTGGCTGAGAGGCTGAGGACCACAAAACCTGCCAGCATGACGAAGAAGAGGCATTGCGGACAAAAGCTCTGTTTCTTTAACGTTTTGTAACCTATAAGTTTCCCTAATAAACCTCATCATACTGAACATTGTCTGTGAAGCCCGTGTGGCCATTGCAGAAGATTACAGAACCCAGTGGAGAAGTAGAATGCCCGGGGAGGAATGGTGGGCATCAGAGCAGGATAAAGGAAGTCGGAGGGTGGAAGCAGGTCTGACCGCTGCCTGGGGGTAACCGGCCTTGGGTTGGTGTAGAGTTGGATTCGATTTCTCTTTACTGAAACCAGAGGAGGTCAGACCTGGCTTCCACAAACCAGAAACCCGGGTTTCAATATAAGCAGCTTTCTTTTGTCTGTGGTCTCTAACACACATTTCATTTGAAGAAAGGACTCCATTACTTAAAAGTTGTTTCCCCCC
>NW_022106471.1:9490403-9536716 GCF_000313985.2 Echinops telfairi
CTCTAACTAGCTTGCATGTCACGCAAAGAAAGCCGGCGCAAACCAATAGCCAATTACTATCAAGACAAGTTCAATGCATGGCAGCCTCTTTTTCATTAGTGTAGAGCTATGCTCCCTCGTTGGTATTTTAGAAGATTGCTAGACTTTTCTTCTGTGATGCTTCTGGGTGGACTCCCACCACCAGCTTCCCATTATCAGCTGAATGTGTTAATCATTTGCATTGGACGCCAAAGCAGGCATGGGATATGAACATTGTTGCTAGCTCAAAAAGAGGCATGGGGATGTTTTTATGTACCCAGCCTACAAATGTCTCTTGAGCTTCTTCTATCTATTAGGTGCTGTGCTAGATGCAAGAATAGAACTACAAAAAAATGGCACGATCCTTAACATTTTGTAACCTATGCCCTAAGGGGCTACACAGTCTAGTTGAGAAAGATAAGCAGTTAAGTAAGTAATTATAATGATTGTGATCACAGCTTGGTAATGGATGTTACAGCAAGGGTGGGGAGGCCAGGAAAGGCTTCTGAGGAAATTATTTATAAACTGAGAATAAACTTGAACTGGTAAAGCAAAGCACCCACTGCCATCCAGCCAATTCTGACTCACAGTAGCCCTAGACAGGGTTTCTGAGGCTGTACATCTTCACAGGAGCAGATAAGCTCATCTTTCTCCCTGGGAGTGGTTGGTGGGTTTGAACCATTGATCCTGTGGTTAGCAGTCCAGTGCTTCCTTTGCAATAGTGACACAGGGCTCAGCAAAGCAAAGTAGGGAGATGGAAATAGCCAGGTAATGACCATTATGTGTGTGAAAACCTGTGGAAGAAAGAAAATATGATTCTCTGGAAGAACTGTGAGGGGCGGGGGTGAATGGGGGACACACAAACAAATCCAAGTTTAGAGAGGAAAAAGAAACATTGTAAAGAGATAGAGAAACCTTGTAAATTATTTTAAGGAGTACGGACTTTGATGGACCTGCCATGGAAAGCGGTGGGAAGACATGGTCAGATTTCCTTTTTGAAAGCGTGTATGCTGGCTTCAGGGTATAGATGGGCATGGGGTGGAGCAGGGCAGAGAACCAGAGAGAAGGAGATTAGAGAACTCCAAGTGAAAGGAGAGGGGTCCCTCTCGGAGCAAAGTACAAGCGGAGAGATGTCGTCTCATGCCAGAGCTACTGGGATGTTCGGTTCTGCTGGTTTGAAGTTTGATGGGACAGGTGTTGAACAGGTGTGGAAGAAGAGGCCATCAAGGATGCTGCTCAACTTTCTGGCTCAGGCATCGGAGTGGATGGTGGAACTACTTACGGAGGGAGGGGCAAGTTGAGAGGGGAGGTGCTAAGATTCGCTTTGGTCATGCTGAGTTCTAGGTCCCTATGGAACCTCCATGCATAGCTGGACATGTGAGTCAATAGCTCAGGAGGCAGGCCAGGCTAGAAATACAGGAGCCAGACCCGTCGGGATAGACAATGATCAAAGTCTGAGAAGAGAGTGGGTCACAGTGCCAGAAAGTGGAAGTAGCCTGTGAAAAGAAGTGTGGTTTAGGAGTGGAGAGAGACAGAGGAACAAAAGAGAATGGGGTACCACAGTCGACCGGGGAAGACAGCAGCTCACAGATGGGCGAGGGAGAGTGTGTGAAAAGTAGCGGAGAGGTCACAGTCGGCAAAGTGCCCTCAGGGTGCAGGGCCACATTCTGTTAGGGAGGATGGTTGTAAGCGGATTATCGCTGGTCTGCTCTAGACATTTTCTCTCTTGAGTCCAGAAACAAACTTCATGTGTAACTACCAAAACAGCTGGGAGATAAAGAGTAGAATAAAAAACCAACAATTTCGATTAAATTTCATTTCTCAGTGGACTACTACCTTGCTCTGCTGTTTCTGTAAATACTAGAAGAGGTTTAAAAGTCAAACAGCTAAGGATTCAGAAATCCCCAGTCATATAACATGGGAGTGAGTGGCTGAAGCAGTCTCTTATACAATCTCTTTGAAAACCCCAAAAATCAAAAGCAGGAATTCCATATGGTCCACTACAAGTAAATTTAGTAATTATTACTAGTATTGTGGAAAATATAATAAATAGAACTTGAAAACAATCAGAGTATATGAGATACACACTCCCCCAAAAGTTACAGCCATATTATCCCAGAGTTTTCCCCTTCTACCCAGCTCCACTTACATCCCGTCCTTCATTCCTCTCCTTCTCCATTTTTGGGGATCAGTGTGTAGAACCATGATTGCTGACAGGTTGAGTTTGGGGCTTTTCACAGGCTTATGGGATAGTGTTTCCTGTGAAGTACACACTTCTTTGCCGAAGTTCACCATTCTATAAATGACATGGCTGAAAAAGAGCCTGGGGTTGCCTACACCTACCCTCTTTCTCTAACAAATTAGGCCAGGAAGAAACGAATTGACTTGAGTCATTACATCAGGAACTAAGTGGGCAGTTAAATAGCTCCCCATATAGCCTGCCCTATATGTATAAAAGGAG
Organism: Echinops telfairi; assembly: GCF_000313985.2. Lineage (NCBI taxonomy): Eukaryota > Metazoa > Chordata > Mammalia > Afrosoricida > Tenrecidae > Echinops > Echinops telfairi. The sequence continues at coordinate 9,492,883 of NW_022106471.1, forward strand.
TCCGGCGGTGGGGGTGGGGGTTACTCCTTGAGCTGCGATCTGCATGGTCAGCAGTTTGAAACCACAAGCGGCTCTGAGGGAGAAAGGCTGGGCTTTGGACTCCGGTAAACAGTTACAGGCTCAGAAAGCCCCAGTGGAGTCACTATGAGTCAGCCCGGACTGGCGGGCTGGAGAATTAGATGATGATAATGTATCGTGAAGAGGACATAAGGAACACAATATGCCCGCCCTATTTTCTACTGTAAGATGAAACTGGTTGGTGTCAAGTTGCTAAATGATTCAGATATAAAATAAAGAATTTTTGTATGTTTGGGAGCTATTGTTGAAAACATTAGAATTCTTGTTTATCTTCTGTATTGCAGCAGCTTGCTCCCCCAAAAAAAGTTTCCAAAGAAGTCAGAGTTAGAGAGCTATATTCACTGCTTTCTTCTGTGCTAGCGGTTACATTCTGCACCGCGGAATCTTTCCACTCCAGCTCATCCACTCGGCCCTTCCTTGTGCCCATGTCTTGACCTTCTCTGAGGTGTCAGGAATTAACGTGGCTGCTTGGACAGGTCTGGCCATGGACAAGGAAAGGCTGGGCCAGAAAAGGCTCTTAGATCCAGCTGTCCAAAGGCCAGGTTAGTGTAAGAGAGCAAACAGCTTTCTGTGAGCAGATGGAACTCTGTGCTGCCAAGGAGCTCGGGAGGATGGGAGAGGAGGAGGCTGCGCAGGAGAAAAGATCTCAGGCGATGGAGCGAGACAGTCAAGTGCTGGAGCCCAGAGGACCGCGCCGAGTCAGCTGGGCTTCCATCCGACAGTGTGAGCTGGATCATTTGAGCTTCTCTAAGCCTCAGGTTCCTCAGTTGTTCAACATACCTTTGAAAGTTCAGCCAAATGATGGAGACCAAGCACATTGCTCAATGAATTCTAGTTTCTCTTTTCTGTACCTAAAGTTTTTCAGGCATCTTCTTTTATCTCAAGTCTCACACTTCACATCTCTGAAAACGGACTCTGCTGGGGGCAAAATTTAAAATTAAAAGAGTCCAGTGTTCACTGAGACTAGCCCTGCAGAGAACCTCCTTGGCATCTAACTGACAGGCTACAGAGTTGGTTGGCATTGTAAGCCAACATGACTACAACAAGGGAAAAAAATAACTCGTGACCGAGAAGAATTACTCGCAGTTCGCAATACTCAGCGGCTTCCAAAGGCAGTTCTTGGTAGGTGGAGCAGAGGCGGGCGTGAGGACGCAAAGTTGGAAGTGTCCATGAACTTGTTCTGCCTTAGAGAGTCTGTATTTACTACACAGGGGATGGCGGAGCAGATGGGACTGAGGAGCGATGCAGCAAGACGAAAGACCCAGGGAAAATTCAGAGCACATGTTTGTGCGGGGTGGAAGGGTACAGAGTTGGCTGGGAGAATTGTGTAAGGAGACTCAAGAAGGTTAATAGGACATTCTATTAAATTTTTCCATGTGGTCCTTGCTATAACCCATTCACACCTCTCTCCATAAATCTATGCAGCATAATTGGTGTGTCTTTTTAATGTACGAGGGAAGCTGAACCTGTTCTTGTGGAGATGTCTCACTTCAAGGTATCAAGGAGCCAGGACAGGGTCACCTATGAGGCTCGGGCACATATGGGTCCCATTACTTAGATACCAGTATCTTCTCCTCTGGTTGACAATGTGTATTGTCTTTGAAAAGAAGAAACACCCAGGAGTGATTGACTCGGGTGTATAACCACACAGCTCACCTCCACAGGATGATTGGGTGGAATTCCCTCCGGCACAGGTACACCAAGTCCAGAAGATTGGGGATCAACTCAGAACCTAACCGAAGGATGCTAAAGACTCCATTGCAGATGATTCTATCCTGAAGAGCTTCACTGCTCTGGACTCTTTATCTGAGGCTCTAGGTTTCTGAAAAAAAACTAGACCCACACTCAGTCGATCCGAAGGGATCAACTTTCAACTGACGGCACGCTCTTTCCACAGCCAAAAAAATCAACAGAAGCTGTTTTCTGAGCTCATTTGGGAGGCAAGGGGGTTACGGGTTGGATTTTCAGAGCTTCCAACAGAGCCCACGGTTACATTGAACTCTGTAGGTCTACTTTCTATTTCCCCACAAGTCCCATGTTTTGTGCTGCTTGCCCCTCACATTGGAACGGGGCTGATTGACAAGCAAGTAGTAGCTTTAGAGAGAAAGAAAAATGCAGACCTTGAAAATCTGATAGGAGGGGAAATTGTATCTGGGGAAAGATGAGAAAGTCCAGGAGAGACTCCAGGAAGCGTTTAAGGTTGAGAGCCGTGTGCACACAGCGAACTGCTTTGCTATAACAGCTGTTCAGATGGAGAAAGCGACACGGGTTTGCTGTGGAAGCTTAATTGATTCAAGCTTTTGGTGCCACTTCCAGAACAGCTACCATTTTAATTGGAAAATCACTTTCCTTAGAACGGTTAGCAGGTACAAATGATTCGACAGTGCTCTGCTGTAAGGATTAGCTTATAGATCGGCCTGAACATGCTATAGTAAGCCACTGTAGCTTTACAGAGCATCATTATATACAACAGCATTTTCCAAAATGGGCAATACCAACCCCTGGGGGAAGGGGAGGGGAGGAACGCTGGAATGATCCAGGAGGGCTTCAATAACAGGTACCTATACTTTATCCTGGATTATGGGATAAAGTACACAAGTTTTTAGTTGTGAGGGGGTATTCTGAGTAATTTTTTTTCTGAAAAGGGGCTGGTAGACCATGTCAGATGGCCTAGACAGAAACCAGAATTCTAGCAATTGTTACCTGTCAAGCGGTAGGTCACTCGGTTCTTTTGAACCTCAATGTCCTCTTCTATAAAATGATGGGTTGTACCCCACGTGATGGAATGCCTGGATGATGAACAGTGAACTTGCTCGGATTATTTCAAAAGTTGGTGGCCTGAACCCACTCAGAGGCGCCTCAGGAAACCAACTGTTCAACAAGAGGACCCGGTCGTGCTGCACCAGTTGAGACAGAGGACTCCCTGACACTAACCTTGAACAAAAACAACCCCAGTTCGCCTTTTAGCAAAACAGCAGAGTGGCACACAAAGTAATGGCTCTTTCCTGTAAGAACAGCACCCTACTAAAAGGACCATCTGGATGCAATCAAAGAGGGGCCCTGGTGACAGAGTGGTGCTGTGCTTAGCTGCTAACTACAAGATCAGCAGTTCAAATGCACCAGCTGCTCTGCTGGAGAAAGATGTGCCAGTCCACTTCCAGCAGGATCACAGCGTTGGAAACCCCATGAGGCGGGGCTACTCTGTCCTATGGTGTTGCCCTGAGTCAGAAGCAACTCCACAGCACTGGGCATGGGCTTTCTTTTTAATGAGACCAAAAGACCAACATTTGGGCTGAAGCAAAGATGAGAGGATAAAGGCGCAACTAGATGTTAGGATGCTTTGCCCGTGTTTCCCTGCTGCGTCTGATTGGGTTTGAGCTTTTGAAGATACAGGTCCTAGTTCAAATTCTGTCACTATGCGCATGCATCTTGGGCAAGTCACTCACCTTTCCTCAAACTCACTTTTTTTCTTTCTTTCATTTTCTTGTTTGTCTGTAAAACATCAGGAGTAGAACAGATACGTTCTAAACATCTAAGATGTTATATCCCTTTTTGGAGAGCCAGGTAGGCACTGGCGGTAACATGGACAGACCCACATGTGAATAGTTCTAGCCAGTGGTTAAGATACTGACAACTTCTGTACCATTCAGTCAAATCGGCCCTGGTGGAATCTTCCAGGGCTCCTGTTTTAATCCCCTCCTTCCCTCAATTTCCCTGTCCCTTTTCTCTTAGCCCCTCAGATTCCTTCAATTTCCAGCCACCACGGGGTCTCCACTGCCTGCACCCACTCTGATGGGGGCACCTGTGAGGCCATATTAATTCTTTTTTTTTTTTAAACATCAACCCCTGATAAAAAAAATAATGACTCCTTTGCAGACATACTTCACAATGCATACTGCCCTTGTGACTAAGTCCTCCGAGGCTGAAAAAAAGACTCTGCTTGAAATGTGGCCATTTGTACATGCAATCAGTAAAAATGTTAAACAGGGTAAGTTTTACCCATTTAGATGGAAATTTCAAGTAAATCGGATGCACTTATTTTTCGAAGTCTGTTTAGTTATTTTTAGTCTTAAAATTAAAGTTTCAACCTATACTGTACCTAAGATGTAGTCAATCAATATGGCCCTTCTAGCCATAATCCTTTATGCGGCAATGTTTTATGAATTCTAGCGTCCCTTTGGAGGAGTTCTCTGTTACAGAACTAAGGTGGAAGGTGCTGAGTCTCCAGCGTAGAGATGGTGTGACTCAAGTCACCACTATTTGTTTCCTTGGGAGTATGGTCTGCTAAAAGACAAAGGCACGCGCCCATCAAAGCCATTCCTCTGTGTCTGAAAGCCACCTAAGGACCAGGGAGAGCAATCCTAGGGCCGTTTGAGATCGCTGTCTGAAGTGGCTGAGACTGAACTCAGCAGCACCACGGGTTGTGGCCCAGAGACCATGAGACGGAGCACAGGAGTCAGGCCGAAAACAGAGGCCCAGGCAAGCAGACTACGAAACACAGCAGAGGAGCAGCACCAAGACTATGGGACTGTGAGGCAGAGCAGCAGGCTGGCGTCCTGGCCTATGGAGGCAAAGGCTAAGGGACATGTGGCCGAGAGACTGGGGGCTAGAGAGAGATTTAACTGATGGCTGAGGAGAGGTACTGCTGTGCACCAATGACTGTATCCTGACTGTGTACTGATCCTGACTTGTAATTGGATAACTTCTCTAATATTAACCAAAAAAGTCACCCTCAATTCTGACTCATAACAACCCTATAGGACAGGCTAGAACTGCTCCTGTGGGTTTCCAAGACTGTAAATCCTCACTGGAGTAGGAAGTCTGACCTTGGTCCTAACTTCCCTAGTAAACCCCATAATTGTGAGTTTTGTCTGTGAATTCTGTGTGGCCATTGCAGACAGGCAGAGTGACACGGGAGGAAAAGTTGGTGTCAGAGTAGAGAAAAATGATCAAGTGTGGAGGCAGATCCGACACCAGAGAAATCAGAGGAGACCGGAAATAGCCCTGTATGCCATTTTAGAAATAGTTTTTAATGTACTTATACCTATATGTTAAGAATTAAGGTTGCAGATGGACATTGGGCCTCTACTCAAGTACTCCCTCAATGCAAAAACACTTTGTTCTAATAATCCAGCATTCTGTGATGCTCACCCTTCCCGACACGATCGCTGAAGTCAAAGGGGGTGCATAAGCAAATGTGGTGAAGAAAGCTGATGATACCCAGCTATCAGAGGATATAGCATCTGGGTCTTAAAGGCTTGAAGTTAAACAAGTGGCCATCTAGCTCAGAAGCAACAAAGTCCACATGGAAGAAGCACTCCAGCCTGTGTGACCATGAGGTGTCACTGGGATCAGGTATCAGTCATCAAAGACCCAGAACAAAATCATACCCAATGTGAATGGGGAGGAGTCGGGGTGTGGAGTGGAGACCCAAAGCCCATCTGTAGACAATTGGACATCCCCTCACAGAAGGGTCGAGAAAGAGACGAGCCAGTCAGGGTGCAGTATAGCACTGATGAAACACAACTTTCTTCTAGTTCTTTAATGCTTCCTTCCCCCCACTATCAAGATCCCAATTCTACCTTACAAATCCGGCTAGACCAGAGGATGTATACTGTACAGATAAGAGCTGAAAACACAGGGAATTCAGGACAGAAAATCCCTCAGGACCAATAATGAGAGTAGCGATACCAGGAGGGCAAGTGAAAGGTGGGGGGAGTAAGAGGGAACTGATCACAATGATTTACATATAACCCCCTCCCTGGGGGACCGACAACAGAAAAGTTGGTGAAGGGAGACATCAGACAACGTAAAACACGAAAAAATAATAATAAACATTATATAGGGTTTATGAGGGAGGGGGAGGGAGGAGGGGAGGGGAATGAGGAGCTGAGACCAAGAGCTCAAGTCGAAAGAAAATGTTTTGAGAATGATGACAGCAACAAATGTACAAATGTGCTTGACACAATGGATGTATATATGGATTGTGATAAGAGTTGTACTAGCCCCCAGTAAAATTATTTTTTTTTAAAGCATCAGTAGCAATTAAAACAATAGCAAGTGCTTTGAAACAGTGCAGGGTTAACCACATTATTTGAAGCTTTGTTGCAATTGGGTAATAATGGTCACTCTGACTGGCTTATATTACAAAGCACAGATTTTCATGCATTATAGATGTATTGATATGAGTCAAAATTGGCTGATGGCAGTGAATTTGGTTTGGGATTTGAAGTATATTGATAAATGTAAGCTTGGCTTACAAGAAATGTTTTATTGTTTAGCTATAGTAATAAAATAATAAATTTCTGCTGAAACATGGAAGGACAACAAAAATTTAAATGTCGAAATCAATATGAAACCAAGTTTCTAAAATTCAGCTATAAAATTTTAAAATTTTGATGCAAAAATACCCTCTGAGCTCCCAGGGCTGCCCCTAAGGGTGTGTGTGGCCACAAGCCAATATTTTTCGAGGCTTCTGTTTTTATAAACAATTTTATTTTAGAATTCCATTTAAATATTTAGAGACCAATGTGAGGAATGGAGATTGATCAATACTGACTTAAAATAACAAACAAAGTATACTTGACTATTTACTTATTGCACAATCAATGCATAAAAAGATTGCTCATCCTATCTAGGTGTCATCTCTTCCTAGTCAAATCCAGCAAGTGTCTCTTCATGTTCCTATTGTCTAATGAGTGGCTGCCGAGTAAGTTCTTCTCTCCCACCCAGTGGAATTGTATTTTCATGCACACTGCCGTGGCTCTTGGGAAACTATTGTGAGTTGCTCTGATCTTGTCAGTTCTGGGTCAAGGTTCCCCCATGTGCCAGGTCCAGCTGCTCCCTGGGTTGCCAAGACTGTGGCCTTTGGAAGCAGATGGACAGGCTGACTTTGGGGACGCTTCTGGGTGCGATGGAGTCACCAACCTTCTGACTAGTAGAGAGTGCTTCTCTGTTTCCGACCATCCAAGAACACCTACGCGGTTGCTAGTAGAGAAATAGGCAGTTGATTCGTGATTTTGTAATAAGCAATCTGGCTAAAATTCTTCACTCATTTGAAAAAGGTTATTTGGAGATTTCTGAGATGTTTCATGTATGATGGTCATATTTCATCTATTAATGATATGTGATCTGTAATTTAATGCTTTCTTTGTTGAGCTAGCTAGATTCTCCAGTTTAAGGTTGAATAAAACTTACACCCTGGTCTATTTTCCTAATCATTTTTAAAAATCATTTTATTGGGGGCTCGTACAACTCTTAACACAATCCATCCATCCATCCATCCATTGTGTCAAGCACATTTGTACATTTGTTGCCACTGTCATTCTCAAAACATTTGCTTTCTACTTGAACCCTTGGTATCAGCACCTCATTTTTCCCCTCCCTCACAAACTCTTGATAATTTATAAATTATTATTATTTTGTCATAGCTTACACTGTCTGACATCTCCCTTCACCCACTTTTCTGTTGTCCATCCCCCAGGGAGGGGGTATATGTAGATCCTTTTGATCCGTTCCCCCTTTCTACCCCACCTTCCCTCCACCCTCCCAGTATCGCCACTCGCACCACTGGTCCTGAAGGGATCATCTGTCCTGGATTCCCTGTGTTTTTCATTCCTATCTGTACCAGTGTACATCCTCTGGTCTAGCTGGATTTGTAAGGTAGAATTGGAATCATGATAGTGGGAGGGAGGAAGCAGTTAGGAACTAGAAGAAAGTTGTATGTTTCATCGTTGCTACACTGCACCCTGACTCGCTCATCTCTTCCCTGCGACCCTTCAGTAAGAGAATGTCCAGTTGCCTCCAGATGGGCTTTGGGTCCCCACTCCATACTCCTCCTCATTCACAATGATATGATATTTTTTGTTCTTTGATGCCTGATACCTGATCCCATTGGCACCTCATGATCACACAGGCCAGTGTGCTTCTTTCATGTGGGCCCTGTTGCTTCTCAACTGATGGCTACCTGTTTATCTTCAAGCCTTTAAGACCCCAGACACTGTATCTTTTGATAGCCAGGCACCATCAGCTTTCTTCACCACATTTGTTTATGTACTGGCTTTGTCTTCAGCGGTCCTGTTGAGAAGCTGAGCATCATGGAATGCCAGGTTAATAGAACAAAATGTTCTTGCATTGAGGGAGTACTTGAGTGGAGGTCCAATGTCCATCTGCTATCTTAATACTAAACCTATAAATATATGCACGTAGAGCTATTTCCCCCATCATCATATATAAATATATTTACATATGTACACGCCTGTATTTAGCCTTCTATCAATGCCCTCTATCAATGCCCTTTGCCTCCTGGTTCTTCCCTCTATTTCCTTTTACTTTCCTCTTGTCCCACTATCATGTTCAGCTTTCATTTTCTTTTCTTTATTTTTGTCATTGTTTTTTTTGTTGTTGTTTGGTTTTGTTTTGTTGCTTTGTATTGCTCAGTCTTGTTTTTGTGCATATTATTATCTCTTCAGGTCTAGCTAGGTGAGATAGGCAGGATAAACAATCTGGAGGAGAAAACAGCGGACGAGGGAACAACAGGTAAGAGCTCGCAACACAGGGAATCCAGAGCAGATAAACCCCTTAGGGTAGGGGCGGAGAGTAAGGGGGAACTGATCCCAATGATCGAAGTATGGCCTCCCTCCCAGGGGGATAGACAGCAGAAAAGTGGGTGAAATGAGACAGCAGTTTGTGTAAGACATGGGGAACAAAAGAATGATTTATAAATTATCAAGGGGACATGGGGGAGAGAAGGGGAAGGGGGAAGGGGGGGAAATGAGGAGCTTATGCCAGGGACTCGAGTAGAAAGAAAATGGATTGTGATAGAGCTATAAGAGCCCCCAATTATTTTAAAAGAATGGATGTTGTATATTTCCTTTGTGTTTGCTTCCTGTTTGTGCTGTGTATGGTTTTCTGTGTATGAAATCCAGGACAGGTAAATCTACAGAGAGAGTAACTGGATTGATAATTACCTAGGGGCGTGGCAAGGGAGATGGGGGAATGGGGCGCTAACAACAGTGAGCATAAAAAGAAAATGTTCTGAAATTGATTGTGGTGATGATTGCACCACTCTTCCCACCATGATTAAGTGATTAAAGTCTATGATATGTGAAGTATATTTTTGGAACCTACTGAAATGATCACAGTTTTCTTTTTTTACTATATTAACTGATTCTAATATATTAATTAATTTTGTTAATTGAGTTCCTAAAGATAATCCAACCTTGTATTCCTGAAATAAATGTGCTCATGGATTATTATCATTCTCATGGTTTCTTAGCATTATGCTTTATTTTTATGGGGCTTTTATATTCTATCCCATATATTTTTACTATTCTATTTTTAAAAATTGACTTTTTTTACAACAGAAAAGTGGGTGAAGGGAGATATCAGACAGTGTAAGATATGACAAAATAATAATAATTTATAAATTATCAAGGATTCATGAGGGAGGGGTAGCGGGGAGGGAGGGGGGAAATGAGGAGCTGATATCAAGGGCTCAAGTAGAAAGAAAACATTCTGAGAATGATGATGGCAACAAATGTACAAATGTGCTTGATACAATGGATGGATGGATGGATTATGATAAGAATTGTATGAGCCCCTAATAAAATGATGTTTTAAAAATTGACTTTTTTAATTTTAAACTTATTGGCAAAGGAGCCTGCCTGGTGGTGCCTGGGGCTGCTAATTGAAAGATTTACTGTTCGAGCCCATCAGCTCCGTAGCCTGAGAAAGGTGAGGCGATCTGGTCCTCTTCAGCTACCACTCGTTCACTTAGTGTCATCGAGTGGATTGTGACACATTGGGACCCTATCGTCAGGGTAGAACTGCTTTGGGTTTTGGAGACTGTCACTTGTAATGGAAGCAGAGAGCCTCATTCATAGCCCAATGCTTCACTATTACCCCACTCTAAAGGGTGGCTCTGAGTCAGAGCCCGCTCAATGGCAATAGAATTGGTCTTTTTCTTTTAGCTCATTAGATGTTGCTTTTTATTTGTCATAATATAAGCATGCAAGGTCATAATTTTCAGATTTTACTTAATATGAATACATTTGGATTTATAGTATGTGTATTGTTCTATTTTCTAGTTTTCACTTAATTTCTTCTTTGACTCACAGGTTAGAAGAGATAATTTCCCACATACGGACTTCTCTAGTTATTTTTTGTTGTTGACGTTTAGTAACTTAATTGAATTGTAGTCAGGGACGATGGTGTATATGATTTCAGTCCTTTGTGAAAATTGTTGACATTTGCTTTATGATCCAGCATGTGGTCAATTTTCAAAAATATTACACAGTGTTTGAAAAAGAATGTGTCTTCTACACTTGTTAGGAGCAGTGTTCTGTGGATTTATTCTCTTAGATCCAGCTTGTTAATTGTGTTGTTTTAATCTCTCCTTCCTTAATGACTTTGTCATCTTGATCTAGGGATTCACACATTTAGAGAACTCTTACACCTTCCTGGAGAGGCTCTAAGAATAAGAAGTTCTTAAAAAGCTGTAAGAACCTTTTATCTTTATGAAATGACCCTTTTTACCTCTTATAAATTTTTTGCCTTACGGATGATGTATTTTGTGTAATACTGATATAGCAACAACAACTTTCTTTTACTTTTACTCTCTGTATGGTATAATTTTTCTTCATGATTTTAGTCTAGATTTATAGGAATCCTTATATCCTTTTGCAAATAGAACTAAATTCTTTACTACAGAATAAATATATATATATATATATATATACCTACACATATACAATCTATAAATCTTTACCTGATAATGACAGCATATAGTGCATTTTCATTTATCTTAAATTCTGATTTATGTTCTTATATTGTTTTATACTCTTCTTTAATATTTTTATTTTGTTATTGAAAATATAAACTGAAAAAAATGTACCAATTCAACAGTTTCTACAGGGACATGCAGGGACGTGAATTATACTGCATATTTTTTAGCTGGGCAACCATTCTTACCCTCCTTTTCTAAGTTGTGCCTTCCCAGTTAACATCCACTCACTGTCCCCCAACGTTCTCATCTAATCTTTTGAGTTGCTGTTGTCAATTTGATCCCATGTAGATACTGAAAGAGCATACTTCTCAAAGAAGGCACGGTTTCATTCACTTTGTTGGTTTAAAGAAGATTTTAGAGGCTATTGTTGGTTTAAGGTTTAAAGATTACTATTCGGGCAATAGTTTTAGAAGTTCCACCAGTTTCCATGGTTCCAGAAAGTCTGGCATCTGAGAATCTGAGATTCTGTTCTGTACTGCCTTTTAGTCAGGATTCTTTTTTAGAATCTTTGATCAAAATGTTCAGTAATGATAGCCGGGCACTACCTAGTTCTTCTGGTCTCATGGCTAGTCAAGCTCAACCACGAAGAAGATTTCAGGGGATGTTTTTGGGTTTGAAGCTTAAAGGTTATTTCAAGCAATCGTTTTAGGAGTTTATCCAGCTTCCATGGTACCAGAAAGTCTGGAGTCGACAGGAATTTAAAGTCTTCTTCTGCACTTTCCACCTCTTGATTGGGACTCTTCTACAGAATCTTTGATCAAAATGTTCAGTCACAGTAGCTGAGCACCACTCAGTTCTTCTGGTCTTATGCCTAAGAAGGTAGTTGTGCAAGGAGTCAATTAGCCACACACTCATTTTCTCCTCCTCCTCCACCTCCTCCTCTTCCTCTTCTTCCTCCATCCTCTGCTGTTCCAAGTGAATGGAGAACAACTGTACCACAGATGGCTGCTTGCAAGCTTTTAAGAGCCAAGGCACTATTTAATGAACTAGGAGGTCGAAGTATTCATCGTGTTCTTAGACTAAATCTCTGTGGTGCCCCACGACACCATGACCCTATACCTCCAAATGAAGGAACCAAATCCTATGAGGTATTTGGCTACAGCCTCAGACACGGCACTTTTATTTGGTCTTTGGTGTAATCTATATTTTCTGTTTTTTATGTGTATGGACACTTTGGTATTTCTTTTCTCCCCTCTGTTCGCACCTTTTTTTTTTTGTATTGCTTTATTCTTCTTCCACTATGTCCCCCTTTTAGTTAGGAAATTATCCACACTTTTAGGGGTTATGCTAGGAATTTGAACTTGGATATAGGCAGCCCCTGAGATATGAACATCTGATTTAATATACAACCTGCAGTTAAAAACCAACCCTCACAAAGCCCATTATATTAAAAATTCAAGGTACATACAAATGTCTTCAATAAAACAAAACAGGCGCTACATGGCAGCACACATCAAAGCATTATTATTATTACTCCATATTGTGTTATGGATGATTCAGTGTAGCTGGAAATACTTTTTTAACGTTTTGATACATAGACAGGTACTCTATGTACTATCCGCTTAGACAAACATTTGGCAGTTGTTAGAGATGAACTGCACTTCACTGTTCCAACTTCTGTAAACATTTGATTTAAAGATGGATTTAGGAATGAAACTCATTCATTATCTGGGACTGTCTGTACTTAATATCCTTTACCATTTGAGTGATTCAGACAGATTCAGGATACTACTCTGCAAAACTATGTCTTGTTTAAATAGAAAAATGGGGCATTATGTAGCCTTCACCAACATGAAGGCATGTTTATCGTTTACGGCCATCACTTAAAGAAGCCTCATACTCATTCCTCCTCTTCAATTTAAGCGGCTTCTCGAAATCCATTCTGGACTAGACCTACATGATGGATGCAGGGATGACTCCAAAATCAGACATCGTCAAGATATTTAAACCTTCTAGAGCCTTCCAAAGATTGTACAATGCATTTTTCATATTGATTCATATATTACATTACATATTCTCTACAAATTCTGGATATTAATCCTTTGTTCATTATGTTGCTGCAAACACACTCACTTGCTTTGGGATTTGCCTTTTCATGTCTTTTAAACTACACATTTTATATTTTACTGTAGATTGATATCAGTCATTGTCTTTACCAATTGTGCTTTTTTGGTGCCTCGTGTTGGAGAGGTTTTCCTACGCCATGACCATAAAGGGAATTCCTGTGCCTCCTTTTAGGTTTCAAGTTAAAACAATAATCTATTTTTTTTTGTTGTTGTTGAGAATATGCACATCAAACCACCCATCTATTCAACAGGTTCTATATGCACAATTCAATGGCCTGGGTGATGGTGACATTGATAACAAACATTGAAAATGTAAGGTTTCTCATCTTCTTTCCCCAGTGATTGCTCTTACACTAAAATACACACAGTGCCCCTGAGTTTCCTATCTAATCTTTGACGTTGTAAATTTGATCCCATGGAGCTAGGTCTTGAAGGAGTACAGTGCTCAAGGCAGACATTCCTTACTATTCAGCTAAGCTATTGTTTGGTGTTAAGAAGATCTGAGTGACTGTTTCTGGTTTATTGTTTAAGGTTTAAGGTTTAATGATTATCTCAGGTCAAAGTTTCAGGGGTCCATCACTCTCCGTCATGTGATCTCCACCTTTGTTTCTATCACTAAGGCCATCTTTTCAAACTACTGTTCCTTCCTCTGTGTTTCTAACTTTCGCATGCCAATCACCAATAATTATCAAAGCATCTTGATGGCACACCCTCCCTCTTTCTTTACCTATTCTGATACCAACCGTTCTTCCCACAGCACTCTACTTCTCTGCCGGGTTCTAGAATTCATTTCAATGGCCACACAAAATTCACAGACATTACTCATGACTGAGGGGATTTATTAGGGAAGTTGACAGGTGACCACAAGTCAGGATCAGTAAGCAGGAAGGATGTAGTCACTGGTCCACAGCAAGCCCTCTCCCTAGCCAGTAGCCAAGTCTCTCTCGAGTCCTCAGCCTCTCGGCCCTGTGATCCCTTAGCCTTTTGGGCCCTTTCTCTGCCTTTTTTAAGTCAGGAAGCCAGCCAGGTGCTCGGCCTGACAGTCTCATGGTCTTGGTGGTGCTCCGATGTCCTGTTTCCTGGTCTCCTTGCCTGGAACTCTGGTCTCAGCCTGGCTCCGTTGCTCTGTCCCATGGTCTCTGTGCTGTAGCCGTGGGTCTTGGCCTCAGACATTTTAGACAGAGATCTTGAAGGTGTTCCACGGTTGACTTTTCTTCTAATGGTCCTGGGATGTCCTTCTGTGCTCCTGCTTCTGACATGGCTCATACAGACAGAGAGAAATGGTTTTGATGTAGGTGCTTTGTGCCTATGAACAGACCATCTGCCCAAGGAGACAAAGGAGTTGGCTTGAGTTATACTCTCTACTTCATCCCTTGTCGATTAGCCTAGCACAGAACGCTCTCCAAAACAGGATTGCAGCTACAGCCATGCAGAATGACTAGTTGGGCTATTAATTGACTACATTAATTGACTACATTGACTAATATTAATTGACTACATCTCAGTGTGCCAATGTTCATTTGTCCTTTCTTCCATTGATGGACTTTGAAGCTGTTTTCAGGGTTTTGTTAATGTGAGTAATGCTACGAATAACATGGCTGTGCATATATCTATTCATATATGTGTCTACTCATTTCTCTAGGATATATGCCGAGGAGGAGGATTGTCGGCCCATATGGTATTCCTGTCCCCCACATTTTTCAGGAAGTACCAGCTCGCCTTTCACCGTGGCTGGACCATGTCATAGTCCCACCAGCAGTACGGGAAGGATCCTGTTCCGAATGTGTTGGCTTCTAGGTTTTTGAACTGTGCTATTGATGATGGGATGAGGTGATAGTCCGTTATTGTTTTGATTTGCAGCTCTTAGATGGCTAATGATCAGGAATATGTGTTCAAATGCTTGTCATCTGGTAATTCTAATCGCTAAAACTTTGCAGTTTGATCCTGTTCACTTCTACTGGTCCTCGTTCATGGTACATAATTTTGGTTCGTATTTTGAATTTTGACCACAATCCTATTTCTGGGGCACTGGAGAGGAATTTATTGAAGCCTGTGTCGAAGCTGAGTTCCTCCAGAATCAATTTTCATTTGTGTCTGTTAGATACGTGAAAACCAAGCCAAACCCACTGCTGACTTGGTTATGGCTCAAAGAAACTCTAAAAGGTAGAGTCCAATTGTTGTGCTTCTGAGACTGTACGTCTTTACAGAAGCACATAACCTCATCTTGGGTTTCAACCACTGACCTTGCAGTTAGCAGCCTACTGCAGAACCCTCTATGTCACCTGGGCTCACACCAGACACCTGGGGAATTTAAAATTAAGGTAAACTTTAAACTTCAATCTTGGCTTGAGGTATTGTCTCTGTCATTGTGTATTTGGGATCTCAGGTACAGTGTGATTTGGGGCCACAATTTTGTATAAGGCTAGTGATGTTATAAATTCTCGGGAGAGATTTTTTCCCCTCTTCTTTCACTTAGAATCATGACTCAAGACAGTTTTCTTTGGAATTCTGTGAGTTTGAGGAAAGGTAATAGTTATATTTGTAGTTCATCTTTACACATAGGGTGTAACTTTTGGGGGGCCCAGTTTTCATCAGAAATGGAAGGGCCCACAATGAGACTTTTGCCTTTTTGTGCCTCTCGGCCATTGCTTCCACTCATTTTGCAAGCCCTCATGGCAAAGGCCTGCTCGGGGTTTCTGTTTATCTTCTGGGTTCCTGCTTACACTTCGTTCTTGGCCTCTAAGTTCTTGGTGTGCTTACTTTTCTGCCAGCACCCAAAAAAAGTACATTTCAGAAGAGTATAAAATGTTTTCTCAAGCACATTCGTTGGTTTCAGTGAGAGGATTATTCTAAGTATCTGCTCTATCATATTTCCAGGAACAAGCGTTTCTATCTGTCTGGGCCTGAGGGTGAAATGTTGCTCTTCTGCAGGGCTCCTGTCTGGTTTGTCTTAGTCTCTGTGACCTGTCTCCTCCGGCGTTCTCGCTCATTCCCATGCTTCATAAATCTTCCTGGCCAAATATTTCCTCAGCGCTATCTGGGGTCTTGACTCCCAGACTCAAAGTTCCAGTTTCCTTTCCCCTGCCTCCAATGAGATGTTTCCCCGAGCCCCACTCCCACCCCAAAGGTCTCTCAACTCCAGTCCTCTTCTGACACCGTTCTCTGGCCCTTATTACCTATTGCCATGAGTCCTAGCAGAATGCTTTGTTTCTATTTTACTCCCACCGAAATTCACGCTGTTGTCTTTCTCAAACTCAAATGCCTATCCTACTCCCCTAAGTCTCTAAATAGGCTGTGCCTTTGTCTACTCAATAAATCCCCAACATTCAGGATCCACTGAAATCTGACAACAATACATGAGACCAGCCTGGTCGATGCCAAGCGCTGCCAGAAACCATATGCTCTGGCCACCCAAACGACAGCCAATTTCCTGAGTGAATCCTGCCCCTCCTGCTTCAGAGCCTTTAAATATTCAATTCCTTCGGGCCAGAAAAATCTTTTCTCCTCACTGATCTAGAAAAGTCTTTTCAAAAAAAAAAAAAAGAAAAGTCTTTTCATCCTGCAAGAGCCAGTTGAATTCTTAATTTTTCCAACAAGTATTATAATTGTGGTAATGAATTCATTCAGAAGAACTAATGCCAGACTAGTCCTGATAAGTTGGAGATTAACGATGTCCCAAATGTCCAACTCTTGCAATTCTGCTATTCTATGCTATTCTGCTCCATTTCCTGGCCCCACTCACCCCTTGAGCATATCCCCTGAGGTCCCTGGGTTCTGCAATGTTCGGCAACAGCCCACAGAAACCTGAAGTTTTGAGGCACTGTCTCATGTGGTGGTTGATGCTGGTTAGTCTCAGATCTCAAGGTCAGGTAGAGGCAAGCCCAACGCAGGAGCCAGAGAGCCAGCAGTCACAGCTTTGCTTCTAGTGGAGCTCAAGTCAGGAACTCAGCAGTGTGGCTTTCCAAGTGAGCTGCTATGTCTTAGAACAAGTATACAAAGGGTACCCCAAAAAACCTGGATTTTTTTTCAAAGCTATGTATTTACTTTTTTTAATATCTTTTTTTATTAAACAACCTTCTCGCCTTCAAAGTACTCTCCATCACACTTACTACATTTGTCAAATCAGTGATTCTATTCTGGGAAACATTTTTCAAACTCATCTGTTTGGATGGCTGACAGCACCTCCCTCATTTTTTTCTTCACCTTTTCTATGTTGTCAAATCGCTGTCCTTTCATGTCCCTCTGTATTTCTGGAGGCAAAAAGAAGTTGCAGGGAGTGCGGTCAGGTGAGTAATGTGTGCGCCAAGAGAGACATGCTGGGTTTTTTGCCAAAAACTGGCACACTGAGATGGCTGCCTCAGCAGGTGCATCCTTGTGGTGGCAAAACCAGTCCCCCTTCTGCCACAAATCAGGCCTTTTTTGGACACACACTGTTAGGCAATCTTTTCAGAACCTCTAAATAGAAAGCTTTATTAACAGTCTGACCTAGTAGAACAAACTCCAAATGCACTATCCCCCTCACATCAAAAAAACAAATGGGCATCATCTTGATCTTTGATTTCACTTGATGAGATTTGAGGGGGATGAGGTGATGTTGGCATCTTCCACTGGCTTAATTAATGTTTGCTCTTGGGGTGGTAAGAATAGCACCACGTCTCATCACCAGCAATGGCCTTGGAAGAAAAGTCTGGGTCGCTTCAAAGCTGTTCATTCAAAGCACACGGCATGTTTCCACTTGAAGCTCTTTTTCCTGGTCGTCAGAATCCGAGGCACAAATTTCACAGTGACTCTTCTCATTCCCAAATCTTCCATTAAAATTCATTGAGCTGAGCTCCAAGATAGTCCAGATAACTTCCCCATCTCTTCAATGGGCCGCCGTCAGTCTCCAAGCACAGGTACATGAATTTTATCGACATTTTCATCCATTTGGGAAGTTGACAGATGTCCAGAATGAGGTTTGTCATCCATCGACATTTTACCATTTCTGAAATGAGAAAACCACTCGCACATTTGAGTTTTTTCCATAACGCTGTCCTTGTAAGCTGTGTTCAACATCACAAGTTTCTGCAGCATGTTTTCCAAGCAGAAAACAAAATTTCACAGCTGCACACTGTTCTCTTAAATTTGCCATCACAAAAAACAAGGTTCCCTCTCCCCCCAGAAGAATTTATTTCAGAGGACAGCACTGAATCTTCAGCTCCAGGAGACGGACATGTCTCATCAGAACACACAGGAGAAAATGAAGGGGGAGGAAGAGAGAGTGGAGCACATCCTGGCCCACCAAGCCATGAGGATGATGTTCCCACTCAGAGCAGCCAATCCACAGAGAAGACCACATGGCCGACACCACTAAGAGACACAACATCCCTCACTGACCCATAGCCATACAGGGGAAAACACTGGAGACACAGTTCAGGAATTGTGCCCAATCTGATCCCACCACACTGAGGCAAAACACTAAGGGCATGCAACAGAACAGCAAGGGGAGCAGAGCAACGAAGTCCCCAGGGAATACCAAAAATAGACTTTGGGGCCAGAGAGTGGCATCCCATCAGACTCGACTGGAAAACACTCCTAAAGGCCAAAAAACAGTCCTTGAACTAACTACAAGCTTTCTTTCTTGTTGTTTTGTTTTGTTTTTGTCATTGGGTTGTTGTTGTTTTGTTTATTTTGTTGCTCTGTCTTGTTTTTGTGCATGTTATTATCTCCGCAGGTCTATCTAAATAAAATAAGCTGGATGAACAATCTGGAGGAGAAAACAAGGGGACTGACAGTTCCAGGGGGACATGGGAGAGGGGGAGGTGGGGGGAAAGGTAGTGGTGTTAACAAACCCAGGGACCAACAAGTGATCCAAATCAGTGGTGAGGAAGGTGTAGGAGGCCTGGTAGGGTGTGATCAAGGGTAATGTAACCAAGACGAATTACTGAAACCCAAATGAAGACTGAGCATGATAGTGGGACAAGAGGAAAGTCAACGGAAATAGAGGAAAGAGCTAGGAGGCAAAGGGTATTTATAGAGGTCTAAATGAAGGCATGTACATATGCAAATATGTTTATATTTGAGGATGGGAAAATAGATCTATGTGCATATATTTATAGGTTTAGTATTAAGGTAGCAGAAGGACATTGGGCCTCCACTCAAGTACTCCCTCAATGCAAGAATACTTTGTTCTATTAAACTGGCATTCTATGATGCTCACCTTCCCAACACAATCACTTAAGACAAAGTGGGTGAATAAGCAAATGTGGTGAAGAAAGCTGATGGTGCCCGGCTATCAAAAGACACAGCATCTGGGGTCTTAAAGGCTTGAAGGTAAACAAGTAGCCATCTAGCTTGGAAGCAACAAAGCCCACATAGAAGAAGCACACCAGCCTGTGCCATCATGAGGTGCTGAAGGGATCAGTTATCAGGCATCAAAGATCAAAAAATCATATCATTGTGTGCTCACCTCCCTGATAAGATCGCTGAAGACAAACGGGTACATAAATAAATGTGGCGAAGAAAGCTAATGGTGCCTGGCTATCAAAAGAAATAGCATCTGGGGTCTTAAAGGCTTGAAAGTAAGCAAGCAGCCATCTAGCTCAGAAGCAACAAAGCCCACATGGAAGAAGCACATCAGCCTGTGCGATCACAAGGTGTCGAAGGAATCAGGTATCAGGCATCATCAGAACAAAAAATCATATCATTGTGAATGAGGGGGCAAGTGCAGAGTGGAGACTTAAACAAGATGAGCCCTTATTGAAGGTTACTTGTAAATCTAACCCTGGTGCAGAGATGGTTTTTGTACTGCTGCAGTGGAGTTGGCTTACTTATTCTTATACTTATATTCTTATTATTTATAATAAGAATGTTCTTGTCCAATGTATAAAATAATGTTTTTTTAAAATAATGATCTCTTTTTTTATAATGTACTCCCATATTCAATCTACCTTATCATTTTATTTCTTCTTTTTTCTCAATCATTTTATTGGGGGATCTTACATCTCTTATCACAATCCATATAGCCATCCATTGTGGCGAGCACATTTGTCCATTTGCTGCCATCATCATTTTCAAAACATTTTCGTTCTACTTAAGCCCTTGGTATCAGCTCCTCATTCTTCTCCCCTCTCTCTCCCAATAATGATCTCTTAAGGAAAGCAGGAGAAGATGGATTTTAGGTAGATGGATTAGTTTCCTTCTGAAGGAGGAACTTGTCTTCCACTGAAATAATAAAATGACTCCTTGCCCTTTTCAAAGAAGATATTTCAAAACATAATTGCATATTTAAATTGCACTGTCTTGCTTTTACCTGATAAACTTTCACCGTATTTGCACATTGAGAATATTTGATACTATGAATAGCCTGCCCATTAAAAGATGTATTTTATACTGTTGTGACATTAAGATTAGAGACCTGCAGGTGTTTGTTTGATGAGCTGTGAAGAGTGTGTGTGAAGGGAGGAATCACTGATCTCCTGGCAATCTAGCGGCCAGGTGTTCAGTGACCTCATCCGCCCTTTTAAAGGGAAGGCAGCAGGTCACTGTACTGTTACACGGCTCCTCATTTCTGAACTGGCACGAGTCTAATAGGTTTTTATGATCTAATTCTCCTGGATATTGGTCACGAATTGAACTTCCGTAAGTTAAACCTTTATTATTTAAAAGGGCAAGGTTATAAATAAAGGTACTATTCTTAGAAATCCACTTTATACCATAAAATACCAAAATCAATAGTAAAAACACAAATATAAGTAACCACAAACATTGTTTAACTCTGTAAAGAAAAGGGCAGTGGTGTTAATGATCTCTCTGAAGGATTCTTCTTTATCAACTGCTTGAGGCCTTTTAAAGCACGAGTTCAAAGCAGTTCTAACTAAGGAGCCCAGATGTTGTAGCGGGTTGAGCACTGAACTACTAAGCACTAAGAAGTTCGAATTAAATATCGTTTGTTTCTTTCTGATATACCTCCCTGGAGCAAGGAAGTTCTTCAGTGCCCTAAGGACCTTTAAACTGTGATCAAAATTAGGGCCAACTGCCTACACACTATCATTGCAGATTCCAGAGCAACTGCAGTGCTTGCTCCCCCATCCTCCCTGGCGCCCACCGCTCCTGTATGTCACCCACTGCCTGGTTCCCTGGAACGTGTCAGGCCTCACTCCCTGCCACCAGAGAATGTCCTTTGTCTTGTCCTTTGGGGGCTTGAGAAATTCTAATAAATATCTATGAAGGCACCGAACAATATCGAACCATTCAAATCGGAACCAGTCTTCCGCCTCAGTGACAAACTTAAATAAAAACGTCTGTCCCTCCCAAAACCTTTGAAAGGATCAGCGTTCCTTTGATCTAAGTACAAAAGAAAGAAAAACCCAACTAACTTGTTAAAAACAAAACAATTTGAGATTCTAGTCACATCTGAAAAAAGTCAGGAGATTGTTCTATTTCCATAGGATGCCCTCCTAATGACCTGGACGACTTCGGGAATGGCTTTAGTCAGTAAAATGCTTCAGAAGTTCAATCTGGGTTTTGCTGCCCCGTTTACTAATCCTCTAGCGCCAAAGTACCAAACCGGCTCTGAGAAACCACCAAGAATTGCCAAGCCAGGGTTCACCTTACCTTTCCCAGGATTACTGTAAGATGAGGTTGTGAGTACACTCAGATGCATTAATGAAATAAAATCTAGTAAATCCCGCAGGTCCGTGGTGGCCCAGCGGGGAAAGCATTTGACTGCTAACTAAAAAAATGATTGGCCTGAACCTCCCAGCAATCCCATAAGAAAAATGTATGGCAGTCTGCTTCTGTAGATTTACAGCCGTGGAAAGCCGGGGGGCAGGTCTGCTGTGTGTCCTACAGGCTCACTGGGAGTTGGAATCAACTCAGGGACAGTGCGTTGGGTTTGGATTATGAAGTTCCAGCCACACCTACATATGTTGCCCTTTTGCCTCACTCAGCTGTCTCGACCTGCCCGGGACACCTTTCTCTTTCTTCTACCACCAGACCAATAACTGCAATAACCACCACTAGAATTTTCACCAGAATCAAGATGATCAGAAGCCTTCTTAAATCGTGTGGAAAGAAAGGGGAAATCGTGGGGTTTGTTGTTGTTGTTGTTGTTGTTTAAAGGCGAAGCTCTCCCAGTATCTTTAAAGTCAAAGGGATTCAGAATTGGGATACGGGCACCTCAGGCAATGGGAAGTTATGCCCTGGTGGCATACCAACTGCATTGGACTGCCACCTTCAAGGTCGGCAGTTTGAAACCATCAGCTGCTCTTTCTTCTTCTGTTACAGATTCCCAAACCTACAGCAGGGGCAGTTCTACCTGTCTTAATGGGATTGCTCTGAGTCCACATCAACTCAATGGCAGTGAATTGAGTTGATCTTTAAAGTCAGAATGATTCCAAATTGAAATGGAGGCACCCATGGCAATGGGAAGTTCTTTGTCACCGGAGGTTTTCAATCCAAGGCTGACTCATCAGGTGACAGGAAGGCTACAGTAGGGACTCAACAGCTCATGTCATGACCCGAGGAAGAGATCACGGGTCATGAGAACCCGCTGGGAATACATACATCCAGAGCTGTGATCTATCTCACTGGATCCTCATGGCAACCCAAGAAGGAACATTCTAGAACGGTCCCCAAATAAACTCAACAGGCGCTCAGAAAGACTCAAGAAAGCTTGCTCTGTATCTCATAGCTGTAAAGTAATAAAGCCGAGTGGTTCAGGCTCAGGCACTCTGCCTCCAGAGCCCTGACTCCTAACCGCTGCACTGCATTGTCTGAGAAGAGTCCTTAGCTTCAATATCCTTCAAGATATGTTTCCCATGATTCCCTACCATGTTCCCATGTTCCCTACCATGATTCATTTCTTTGCTTATTTCCATGTTAGAGGCGGTAGAGACATCCAGGCCAAACCAGAGGAAGTGACCCTTGAACTTGGTCTCGGTATGGCAATTCATACTTTACAGACACCTTTATGTGTGCGTGATTTGCTACAGCCCCCCAACAACTGTGCAGTTGACATCATTGTGGATGAAGAAAGGCATTTCTGGGTAGCTAAGGGACATGACTGGGAAGTAGTGATGCTTCAAACCCAACCTCTGAGTCCTGCCTCACCTGTTCTTAGATAGATGACTATCAAGGTAATTCATAGGACCTAAGAAATACTAACCAGAAAAATATCAAAATGCAAGGAATATAGAAAAGTGAAAAGGTATGAGGATGAGAAACACACATATACAAAGCAGTCTTGATTCCATGTATGTGACTGTATACATAAAGGGATATAGCATACTAATGCTGACCCTAAAGGACTGGGTAGAACTGTCCCCATGAGTTTCCTAGACTGTAGGGAATAGAAAGCCTAGCATTTCTCCCTCAGAACAGGTGGTGGTTTCGAACTGCTGACCTATGGGATTGAAGTAAGCCAACTTGTAACTACTAGGCCACTAGGGCTCCCTCTACATACTAAAGAAACCCTATATAGGGTTTCGGAGACTACATTTTTTAAAACTCATTTTATTGGGGGCTCGTACAGCTCTTACCACAATCTATCCATCCATCCATTGTGTCGAGCACATTTGTACATTTGTTGCCATCAACATTTCCAAAACATTTGCTTTCTACTTGAGCCGTTGGTGTGGGCTCATTTTTTTCCCTCCCTCTCTCAAGAACCCTTAATACTTGATAAATTATTTTTTCACGTCTTATACTGACCGTTGCTAAGACTAAATCTTTATGAGGGCAGACAGCCCCATCTTTAGGGGAGCAAACAGCCTCATCTTTTCCCCTTGGAGCAGCGGATGGGTTTGATACTGAAGTTAGGAGCCCTTTCTGAGCGCACGGTGCCACCGGCGCTCCTTATATGAGATGCTTCCCATGAGTCCTACCGTGATTCAAGTTACTAGGAAGAGATCTTATAGATCAAACACACACGATGGTTTTTCAAAATGTTCACAGAAAGTGGAACTAAAAGATCATTGAATTTTTGAAGCCCCCTCATACATATAAATATTAGTTTATAATTTTTAAAAATTATAATCTGTAAGTCTACTATTTTTTTAATGTCTCCTGGCACTAATAGATGAACAAGCTAACCAAAAACATTTTAAGCACTGTGTTTCTGTTGATTTGCTGGTGGCAGTGTTAACACGAGAGCTGCTTGGAGGAGAGCTTCTCACGCATAATAATTATTATTTACTGATAGCAAAGCCCTGTGGATGCTGCTAAAGTGCCAGTGCCATCAGGGAAAGCCTGTTTAAATGATCTGTGAAGCAGGGTCACAGCTGTAACTTTGCCCTGGCAGAGCCCATCGAGTAAATAGCATGATCTTTTCAAACACAGCCATATTGTTTTCTTCCTGGCATTTGTGATTTGTTAAAAGTCTCCGTGTGCATGCCTTTCATCCTAATAACAATGGCAAATGGCCAATCTCTGTGCTTATCTCTTTTATACACATTACCTCTGTGTTTACTTGATCTCCTTTTTTCTACTGAAAAGACTTATAGATATGGAAGGATGTGCCTACCTAGCCGCACTGTTTAAACAACCTTCTGGGCCTGCTATTATATCACCTGGAACTCGGTGATGTAATACTCAAATACGCTGAATAAAACAATGTTATTTAGATTTAAAAGTAGCTCCAGATCCACTGCTGGCTCGGCTTAGAAGAAGAAAACAGCCATCCGATTCAACACTGCTGATATTTGGTTTTATAAGGAATACTACATCTGGCATTTATAGGCTTAGTCTCATTGCCAGGGCCCCACGAGCATTTGTCTGGGATCTGAGCCATTGTCTACGGACTTGTAATTCAGAAGACAGGGGAAAATCTTTCTACTTGGAAATAACAGGAATTTTTAGCAACATTTACTCATGACTTAAGGATACTCAGCTACTGCCATCCACTCAATTCTGACTCATCTCAACTCACTGTCTTTGAGCCAATTTTGACTCATAGCGACCCTAGGACAGGGTGAAATTACCCCTGTGGGGTTCGGAGACTATAACTCTTAACAGGAGTAGAAAGCCTCGTCTTTATCCCAAAGAGAGGCTAATAGTTTCGAACTGCTGACCTTGAGATTAGCAGAACCATGCATAACCCACTACACCATCAGGGCTCCTTTCCAACTCATCGACACTAAAATAAGAGCCACTCTACATCATTACCCAGAAAATTAATTTTTTTAATATAAATTCTTTGAGACATGAATTTCCTCTCTACACAATTGTACAATCTGAAGGCTTGAAGAAATCTTGAAGGGTATTGAAGCTTATGACTCTTCTCAGACAATCCAGTGCAGCGGTTAGGAGTCAGAAGCAGAGTGGAAGCAGAGCGCCTGAGCCTGAACCACTCGGCTTTATTACTTAGCAGCTATGAGCTACACAGCAAGCTTTCTTGAGTCTTTCTGAGCTTCTGTTGAGTTTATTTGGGGACTGTTCTAGAATGTTCCTTCTTGGGTTGCCAGGAGGATCCAGTGAGATAGGTCACGGCTCTGGGTATATGTATTCCCAGCGGGTTCTCATGACCCGTGATCTCTTCCTCGGGTCATGACATGAGCTGTTGAGTCCCTACTACAGTCACCTGATGAGTCAGCCTTGGATTGAAAACCTCCGGTGACGAAGAACTTCCCATTGCCATGGGTGCCTCCATTTCAATTTGGAATCATTCTGACTTTAAAGATCTTCAGCTCAATTCACTGCCATTGAGTTGATGTGGACTCAGAGCAATCCCATTAAGACCGGCAGAACTGTCCCTGCTGTAGGTTTGGGAAACTGTAACAGAAGAAGAAAGAGCAGCTGATGGTTTCAAACTGCCGACCTTGAAGGTGGCAGTCCAATGCAGTCAGTATGCCACCAGGGCGTAACCACTAAGCTACCTGGAGAGCTTAAATTTCTTTTTCTGTTGCCTCTTCCTGTTGATCCTGATTACTCTTCCTTGGGCCTTTTAGGAAGAAAAACAAAACTTTCTATCCCTGCTTCACATAATTCTGTATTTAAGAAGCCTCAGACAGGCCAATGTAGCCCTTCCTTCCCTCCTGGGAAGCCTTCTTGTCCCCACGGGGATTATTCCCAAATCTTTCTTTCATGTGCTATGCTTTCAAACTCCCCTCCTCCCATCAGCTGGAGTATTCTCCAGCA
This sequence comes from Echinops telfairi, assembly GCF_000313985.2. Classification (NCBI taxonomy): domain Eukaryota; kingdom Metazoa; phylum Chordata; class Mammalia; order Afrosoricida; family Tenrecidae; genus Echinops; species Echinops telfairi. Next base: position 9,518,929 of record NW_022106471.1, read on the forward strand.
CATCTCTACTGGTTCCCATCAAATATAGTTCCCGCAAATAAAATTTTAAAAATAGCCAGTGAGGACTTCCAAGTGAAAAACACATGAAATTCTGATTTTGAATAATGACAATTTTCTTTATTTCTAATCATTATAGTTGTGTTTATTGATTCCCTCCCCAGCCCCTCCCCTCCCCCTCATTCAATACTGAGTAGAAGGGAATGAGGGAAAGTGGGCATGTCTGTCTTTTCATTTTAAAAGGAAAGCTTCCAGTGGAGAAATCTGTGTTGGCAAGGCTGACTTCATGTCAAATACATGTTTAGCTGAATCCCAGGGAGGTCAGATGGCAAGCTGCTGCTGACTCACAGGATCAATGACATCTCATCATGGAGGGTTACTAAATCTGAAGTGTCAAACCACTGAGAAGCCTGGGTCCAAAATAATACATTTAAGTAGCCACAGAGGCCATGTCTGACCTCCTTCAACTTCACCAAAGAGGAGAGTCCATCTCTACCCCAACCCAAGGCCGATGGCCACAAGAAAGAGGTCAGGCTTGGCTCCACCCTCCGTCCTTTTATACCTTATTCGGACCCCAGCTGGGCCACTCATGGCGCTCGACTTCTTTGGCTGTGTTCCATCTTTCATTGCAATGCCACACAGAACTCACAGATAATACTCAAGATTATGGGCGGTTATTAGGGAAAGTAACAGGTCATCTTAAGTCAGGATCATAAACATTAAGGATATGGTCTTTTTGTCCACAGCCGCACCTCTTCTCAAACAGCAGCCGGTCTCTCTGTGGTCCTCAGCTCCTTGGCTTCCGCTTCCTGGGCCAGGAAACCCACCTGTGGCTCTCTCTGCACGCTGCTCACTGTCTCCAGGTTTCAACAGCACAGCTCCTCTGCTGGGTCTTGGTAAGGCTCCTGTGCTCTGTCTCAGGGTCTCCACACCTCAGCCTCTTCTGCCTTTGCCACTTCACACAGAGATCTCACATTCATTCCATGGGCGGCTCGTCTTCCTTGAAGGGCACAGGATGCTCTCTATTCTGCTTTTGAATGGCTTTCCCATAAACCCAGGAATGACAAAACTGACCGATCCTCCAGTTAGAGTCTGCTACAGCTTATTTGCATGGTCCCACCGAATCATGTGGTAGATGTTATAGACAAAGGGAGAGAAAAGCAATTTTTAAAATGCCACTCTACCACAGTATATAAAAAATGTTCAGTCTCACTAGTATTCAACAACAACAAATAAGGCAATATATTAATGTGTATCTATAAAATTATCAGGAGTTTTGAATAATAATAGCAATGTTGATTTTATAGGAAAAAAGCATAGAAGCTCATAAATTGATGAGTATTTGTTTTTAAATGATAAAAGTTTCCAGAAACGGTGCTGTAAAAGTAGTGATGGCAATCTTAAAAACAACAAAGATCTCGGAATACAAAGGGATTTTTTTTTTAAGTCTTAAAAACCATTAAAACTTTATTCACTTCCATGTTTTCACCAGGAACAGTAAATTAGAGAAAGCCAAAAGGTTTGTGTTGACAAAGATAAATGACCTCAGTGGGGAAGATAAAGTGCCCTAAACAAAGCTTTCAGTTCACTGGCAACAGACCCTGTATGTGGCCAATTCAAGATGAGGGTCATGAAATTAGACCAATTCATTCCTGTAATGGGTCAAACAGAAGCTACACTAAGGCTCCAGCACCTGTATTTTACACGACACAGGAACCAGATCAGGTGGCTACGGGTTAATTTAAAAAAGGAGAAAAAGATTCATTTCAGACAACTTTTTTTTTTAATCAGTAAAATAACTGTAGTGGTCTAAGCAGCAGCAAATCTGTGCATTGGTCCTTCGTTTTGTTTTGTTTTAATACTTTTAAATTATCACACTGCTGGCACACCTCATTTGCATGAAATTCTACACCCTACATACTAATTGTAGTACAGTTACCCCTCCCCTGCCCCCATCCTAGGGGGGAGGGTGGGGAGAGACTACTCTGAAAGATTATTTTCCTGGATATCTAACCAAAGTTCATTAATGAACAATAGCATTTGGCCATCAAGGTCAGGAAATGGTTTGTCTACTATAAGTTTGTAAAAGGTAATCTGGCCTATCCTCATCTGGTCCTCGAATTAAAGCATAGTGAGCAGGAAAGAAAAGGAGAATTTCAGCTGAGTGCTCAGGCAGAACATCTGGGCAGAAGCAAGGAAGGCAGGGTAGACAGGAAACTGGAAGTGTGGAATGTCAGAGGGCCAACAAGGTCGCAGTCTACAGTTCTCACCTACACAGGCGAAGTGGCTTTTGCAATGACCAGTTGCCTTAAATGCACCAAATAAGCACCTAAAATTGCTTCTATAAGGCGCCACCTTAAGTTTTCCAGGCTGTAAATGTGTATAATTTTAAAATGGTTTTAAAATTTATTAATTTTTTCAAACATATCATGAGGAAGGTGTTAGAACTGCTGTGATAGCTCATTAGAATAAGTATTCCATATCTGGGAGGGATGAAGAAGATATTCGGAACTGGGCACAAACCACCAACCCCGCCCCCAACTCTATCACCATGGATTGAGGATGTGCTCTGTGGATGTGATTACTCAATGACACCAGCTCGACAGAGCTTTCTTTCAGCACCAAATCCCACTGAGTTGTCTGGTCCCGCAAGGGGACATTTAAATATAGTGTATTGGTTAAGCAAAGATTGGTCAGTCAGACAATAAAAACCATCATATTGAGCTATTGAGAAAACTGCTTGTGACTTTAGAAAACAGTATCCTAGTGTTCTCCAGGTAAATTGATTTGAAAAGTTATGGTCTATTTAAAGAATCTTACGAAATAACATTTAATAATTTAGAAATGTTTATCATTTCTAAAAAAGAAAAACATTTAAATACTATGAAAGTATGATGCTATATCTTTTTCACAGAAAAAGACTAAAATAAAGAGAAAGGTTTTTTCCAATAAATTTCTAGATAGTCAGCAATGAGCATATATTATTTTTATAGTAAAACATAAGTTTTATAGGTTATCCTGTTAGATTTAGATCATTGCTTCAACCGGTAAGATCCCGTGGGGCAACGTGCTGTTCCTCCAAAAGCTGCATGCGCGCACCTTCAACAAAAGTGGCTCAAAAGTGACAACAATTGGGAGGATGGCTCAGGACCAGACAATGGTTCATTCTGTTGGTACAGGGTCCTAGGATCGGAATGAGTGACCTAGCATGCTGAAGACAGAGGGAAGGGCAGAAGAGTAACCCCAACAATTTTAGGGTTTTTCTAAATTCCTGTGCAGCAAAGGTTGAGAAATGAAAAACTCACAGCTAAAGGAGCAGCAACGGGCTGAGAAGTCATCAGAACTTTTGGCTGACAAAGAAATCGAGACATTCAAATTGGAATTCAGGGGCTCCCATAAGGAGAGATCCCCAAGTATATCTATCTTTCTGCTGGAAACCTGGACGCATTATATCCAGGAGTAAGGGAAATAAGCTAAACCCCACAAAGAGTGAAGCCCACACTGACTGGGTGTGTTATGTTCACAAAGGGGAATCTGTCTCTATTCTAACCACCTGTTCCGAGACAGATAACATTCTCTGGAACTAGAGCCATCACACTTGAAATTGCAGCTCAAACCGGGCCCGCTCTGTGTTTTAAGGAAAGATACAGGAGGACACCACATTTATATTTTGCATATTACCTTTGACAAATTTGGGGCCTCAATGGCAAAGCTGAGTGTTGAGACAGAGACTCTTTGACATACAGAGCCTAAAGCATCTACGATTTGACCTTTAATAGAAAAAGTGTGCCAACTCCATCACAGAGCCTCAAGTTACCTTTTATTATCTTTATTACAAAAGCCTGGCATTTGGTTAAAAGCTATTAGGCCTATTGAGAAAGGATCAATAGATAAAACAAAAAGTGGAAATAGATCGATAGGAAATTCACATTTTGGCTTTATCACACCTAGACTCTTAAACAACTGTGATTAGTATGTTCAAGAAAATAAAGAGGGTGCAGGTAAGAGCTCTCCACATACAGAATCCAGGACAGATAAACCCCTCAGGACCAATAATGAGACTAGAGACACCATAAAGGTAGGGAGAAGGTGGTGGGGAGAAGGGGGAGAAAGGAGGAACCCCCGCCCCAGAGGGATGAACAGAAATGTGGGTGAAAGGGTACAAGGGATGGTGTAAAATATGACAATAAAAATAATTTATAAATTATCAACGGTTCAAGGGGGGGGGAGGGAGGAGAAAAAAGAGGAGCTGATACCAAGGGCTCAAGTAGAAAGAAAATGTTTGGGAAATGATGATGGCAACATATGTACAAATGTGCTTGATACAGTTGATGTATGGATTGTTAAAAGAGCTGTAAGAGCCCCCCAATAAAATGATTTATTAAAATTAAAAAGGAAGAAAATAAATAACAAAATTAAGACTTTCATAGAGAACTGGTGTATGTTAAAAAACAAATGTAGACATGTACTTATGTAATGCAAAAAGTAAGAACTGACTTAATAACCTATTAGAAATAGTTGAAAAGACAATTAATAATCTGTAAAACAGTACAAATTATCAAGACCAAAGCATGCAATAATAAGTTAAAAATAGAAAATATACCTTAAAAGCACAAGGGATCTACAGGATGCAGTGAAAAAAATAAATGTGCTTGTCATTGGTGCCTCAGAAATAAAAAAGAAAGAGAAAGTGGGGGCAATGCAATATTTGAGTACATATTGGTCTAGAATTTTCCCCAAATCCAAAGTAAGTCAAGCCATAAACTCAATAGATGCTATGACAAGTGATTTAAAATTAAAAACAACTTTAAACTCACATAGGCACAGTATAAATATTGTAAACCAAAGAGGAAGTAAGATGTTAAAGTATATAGAGAAAAAGACGCATTATTTTCAAAGGAACAAAACTAAGACTGATAATGGATCAGTAATAATGGGCATAGAAGACGATAGGATGCTACTTGTAAAAAGTGGGAAAGGAAAAAACAAACAAACCCACAAACTGCAAACTAGAATTCTATATCAGTTAAAAACTTTCTATAAAGAGAAACAAAAGAGATACTCCAGGGCGTATCTGGGAAATTGTGCTTCTGGTAGACCCATAGTGGAGGCCTGGCGGTGCGATGGTTAAATGCTCAGCTGCTAATGGAAAGGTAAGCAGTTCACACCCATCAGCTCCTCTGCAGCAAAAAGATGTGGCAGTCTGTTTGCATAAGAATTCTCGATGGGGCAGTTCTGTCCCATGGAGCTGCTCTGCATTGGAATGGGCTCAATGGTAACAGGTTTGGATAGATCCATAGTGAAAGAAGAGGAATTATAATCCGAGAGAGAAGCATGGAAATGCCGGAAGGAATAAAGAACAACTGAAAGAGTAAATAAACAATCTGGTACATCAAAATTAATATTAACTGTATAAAACAATAACATCTTATGGGGTTTCAATTGTATGCAGAATTTTAAAAAAATCAAAATGAACCCTAAGGACACTGTGAAAATACAGCACGTCCTACTAAAGTCCTTACATTCCTTGGAAAGGAATGAAATTTTTCATTTATATTAAATATAAAGATGCAATGGTATGTCTAGGGTAACTTAAAATATCTGTCACTAACAAACGAGTGGAGCTGAGTGTAGAAAAATAGCTTAAAATTAATTCAAAAGAAAGCAAGAAAGGAGTGAGAAGGGCACACAGGGAAAGTGGAACAAGTTAGAAAAAAACACATTGGACTGATAGGCTTAATAGACGTCTTACTTCAGTAACTATGAAAATGTAAACGACATAAAACACTCAACTAAAAGGCGGTGATGTTCAGACTAGAATAGAAAACACTGATGCGCTGATTACAAGGGACGTGCCTAATGGCTTCGGAGATGTTGAAGGGAAGACAGTGGTTCTTAGATGGCTCCTTCTGGAAGGCTGCAGTCCTTGAGGACATTGCTGCTTTGCCAGTTCTCCCTGCTGACTCCAGTCTTCTTGACACTGCAGAAAGCCGTAACGGTGACTCCCTCACTGATGAGGGAGGAGAAGTTCTGTGGCTGAGATCTCAATGGCTGCCTCAACTGTCAGTGGTCTGAACCCACCAGAGCCCACCCACTGCTCCACAGGAGAACAACTCTGCAGTCTACTTCGATCTAGATGGACCGCCTGGAGAACCCCGAGGCAGTTCTGTCCTGTCGTGTAGTGTTGTTAGGAGTCCATCTTGACGACCACAGGGTTTGTCGGTTTATTTTTGTCACTGAAGGGGGTTTCAGTGTTGCCTCCCTGCGGCCCAATTCCTTGAGGCCGACATTATTTCCCCTCCCTCTCCTTGAGCTCTCTCATAAGGGTCGGACCAACAATCCTCCAGGGCGGTGGAAGTGTGGGCTACGGGGGTGCCTCTGCCTTTAGTGAGGTCGTGTCTGCAGCTCCCTCTCCTTGATCTGGAAGCTTAGAGGCCTTTGCAGGTCCAGAAGATGGAGTTATGATCACTCATCCCCAACCTAATGAAGGGGGAATACTTGGGCACACCCAAACTTTCCAAGCATTCTCTAGGTGCCCCTCTTTTTGAGGAAAATCCCATCTCCTCCCTTACAATCATAATCAGGTGAAAGAAAGGAGTAATATCTTCTTATGACTATTATACTGACCTTTCCCTGCCCTTCTGTCATGTTCTATGAGGTTGGGAAAGGACGGTTTGGGCAATGTTTGGTGGTATGGCTGGTTCTCTCTATAGGTATTTCTTGGTTCTTGAAATTAGAATATGTGTGCTCAGCGCCTTCTGTGCTCAGCTCTGAATCTGAGCTAGGTAATAGCCCTACTGACATAATATAACATGTGTCTCCAGTCACCTGGTACTGCTTTTAATCTTCACAGCACGCATTAAAATATTTTTGAAAGATCAATTTTTCACTAAAGATACAATAGGAATGAAAACAGAATATAGATTTTATAATGATTCTCTATTTTGCAAAACAGACACACCTTCAAGGAAATTTGACAGTTGTGTAAATCATCTACACAGCTGTAAATATAATTATACTTATTTTACAAGCCCTGGTAGTGCAATAGTTAATACTTGCCTGCTGATCAAAAGGTCCTCATGGGAGAAAGATGTGGCAATTTGCCTCAGTAAAGATTTACAGACTTGGAAGCCTTATGGGACAGTTCTACTCTGTTCTGCAGGGTCACTACGAGTCAGAATAAACTTCATGATGATAGGTTTATATTTATATAAGAAATCATTATATTTGCCTATGTGTCAATCTTTCAGTTCAACATTAGATTGTCCACTTATAAGATCTCTACTCCCAACTACCTTGGACTTAAGACTGAAACACTCTCGTGGGTAAAGAAGATGTCTGCTATCCCAAAGTTTTGGAAATGGTGGTTGTTGGACTTTGGCTCGAATCTCTCGCTTTGAGGGTGCCCAGTGAATGGTGACTTGGCTCTACCCTATACTTACTATTGGAATGCTCTCCTTGCTTTCTTATGAGATGGATCCGTCTGGGAGGCATGGCTCTGCCTTTGTGAATTCATTGTTGAAAGTTTTGTCCTATCACCAACCCCCATTGTACGTTTAAATCGTGACCAGTCACTTGAGTGTTTAATCTGTATAATAATTCATGTATTGTGGTCAGAAAAGCCAGTCTATACATGGATGCTTTCCTTTTTTCAATCATATTTTAAAGTTCTAAAGCATTGGCTAAATTAATGGTGCTATCAATGGCCTTATACCCCAGGAGAATGAGTTACAATGTTCTCTATCATAAAAATGATAATAATGTCTCTAAAGTGAACCAGACATATACCTAAACCGTACGTATAGGAATGGGTTTGGGGCTTACACCTGATTCTAGCCCCAATCTAAGAACAATTGGTTCTTATGATATGGACTTGCTTGATGCTCTTCCTCATGAAGAGATCACTGAAGATATAGGTGCTATAGCAAAGGATGGTAAAGAAACCAGATGGTGCCTGGCTATCAGAAAAATTAGTGCCTGGGGTCTTAAGATTTTTTTTTGGTGGTTACATAATTTCATGTCAACTTGAAGATATAAAACTGTAGAGGTGGAGTCTAGTCTGTCAATCAGGTCACAGCCTGTTGGGGTGTGTTAGTCTAGGTAGAGAAACAAATCCATAGACACACATGTGTATAAGAAAGAGATTTTTTTAAAAGAAATTAAGAGATTTATATACAAGAGGAATTGAAATCCCAACCCTGTCCAGTCTAAGTCCACAAGTCCGATACTAGCCCATATGTGCGATACCAATCTATAAAGTCCTCTTCAGACTCACGAAACACGTGCAATGATGCCAAATGCAGGACGATCACAGGCCAGTGGGTAGAAAGTCTCTGGACTCAGTGGTGTTGTAAGCATCTCAGCGCTGGCAGGGGTGTCGACATGGCTTCACTGGCTTCAGAGGTCTGGTTGCATCAGGGTAGGTCCATGTGGCTTCTCCAACTTAGGGCACTAGTGTAGTTCCATGTGTCTTGTCAGCTGCAATGTCTCCCAGGGAGTGGCAGAGAGAAGTGCCTCCCGCCTCCCAGGAGGAAGTACCGGATTTCCCAGAATTCTCAGGGGAAGGCCATGCCCAAACAGAGGTCTCATTGGTTATGACTCGATTGACAGACTAGACTCCACCCCTTCACTCTACATCTTTAGACAAATGATTACATATCTACCACACGGGGCTTCCTTGTGGGTATGACCTTCTCATAAGGAGGGTCCTGGGATCCTCTCTCTCTCTCCCCTGCACCTTCCTATAGCAGGTCGTGCTGAGACCTATGCAACCCCTGTGATACGGCCACTGCCACTGGATCCACACTACTCTGCACCCACCGGCCTGTGATCTTCTTGAATTCTGCTTCATTGCACATGGCTGCGGGAGTCTGAAGAGGGACTTATGGACTAGTATTGGACTTATGGACTTGAGTTGGACTGGGCTGGGATTTTGTTTTGTGGTGGGGGAGATGTTTTATTGATGCACGATTACTTCTTGATCTAAAATTCTTTCACATATATGTCTCTGAATTTGTTTCTGTAGTCAACCCGGCCTAACACATTTGCCTTCAAACAACAGTCATCTAAGTGAGGCATCAACTAAGTACACATGGAAGAATTACACCGGCCTGTGTGATCCAAGGATTGTAAATAATAAAATCCAAGTACAAAGGAGGGAATGATATCAAAACTTAAGTTATGCACAACCAATTTGCAGAAGGTAATGGAAGACACTGGGAGCCCCAAATCCATTTGCAGGACCCACACATAGTTTAAGTCTTGGTGAGTACCCTCTGACCATAGTTCAGGGATGTGAATAGTCTTGCTATCAGTCAGAAAGCATTGTAAAATCAATTATGGCAGGTGTAGTTAGTTTAAAAAGTACCACCTTTTCATCATTGTTTCAATTTTTAATATTTTCTGCTTTCTTTTCAATTAAATTATTTGTCTGTTTTGTTTTGTCATCGTTGTTGATTTTTTCATTTGTTTGCTTCCGGTTTGTTTTGTATGATTTTCTGTATATGACATTCAAGATGGAGACAGTAACGGGATTAATAATTGCCTCTGGGCATGGCAGGGGTGGCTGGGGGGTAAACGAAGAGCTGACAACAAAGAGTATGAGAAGAAAATGATCCGCAATTGATTGTGGGGATGGTTGCACAACTCTTCTTAATACGACTGCATGAATAAATTGTGTATGTGAACTACATGCCAATAAAACTATTTGTAAAATAGTTTTAAAAAGAGAGAAAAGATTTCTCCTACAAAGTTGTGATTGAGGATCAAAATTGAGCATGAGTAGCAAAATTGACCCTGATGGTGCAGAGGATTAAGTGCTGGGCTGCTAATCGAGGTTGGGTGCTCAAACTCAGGGCACCAAGGAGCCTGTCTGCCTCCACAAAGATGTGAAGTGTCTGAAACTCTAGCCAAGGTCCCTATGGGTCAGCATGGACCTGAGGGCAGGGGCGGCTGTTTAAGCAATGCGAAGTGCACTGCTAAATACAAAGCACACTTTTGTTCAAAAGCACAGACTCAAACCCAGCTTCAATGTAGGTGATTCTGACTCATGGTGACCATATGGGGGTCAGAGTCTGAGCGCCACAAGATCTGATGTTCTCAAGTAGATCACCAGGATTTTCTTTTTATTAATCATTTTTACTGGGGGGCTCGTACAACTCTTATCACAATCCATCCATCCATTGTGTCGAGCACATTTGGGCATTTGTTGCCATCATCATTTTCGAAAACAGGATTTTCTTTTAAGGAGCCTGTGGGTGAACTTGAACTTTTAAGTTAGCAGCCAATCACATTAAATGTTTGCACCACTGGTAAACTCATGGCTGTGGAGCTGATTCTGATTTTCAGAACAAAGATGAGATCTGATTTATCACCCGGGAAACTCTATCAAGGGTTAGGGTGAGTAAAAATTGATTCGATGGCTGTGAGTTTCTTTGTTTGCATATTGTGACTTATTATGTATTAGTGTAGTAGCACTATCACTACTTTAAAAACAGAATTTATTATTTAGCTAATAAAATGACTACTTGCTTATAATCAGCATCATAATGCACTTGGAAGACCTGAGGTTACCTTAAGTAGGCCTCTGCTTTCCTGATACACTTTCCTTGGCTTGACATTTTCATCTTACACAGAGTTTGACTCTTGGAGCCACTGCTGGTAATAGCTGATGAGCAGCATATGAAACAGAAACAAAGAAATACCACAGAAACACCCCCCCACACATGATAATACACACAGCATTTTAAAAGGGAAATAATTTTCTAATAAAAATTCTCAATGGGGAGGTCTTTGAAGATAAAATATTAAAGTTGGCCTTAAAATATCACTTAATATAGTATGAAAAATTCCTTTCATGAGGTTTTCTATGTAATTCATAACCTTTTCCTTCTAAATATGGAAAGTGTATGAATAGAATATATTACACCAGAGATTAAAAATCTTTTGATTATCCATGGACAATTTGAGGACTAAAAGATTATGCTTCAGGTAATTTAGAATAAGATTTTTTTAAATGTGGATGCTGGCGTAGAATCACATTTGAAGATATTCTACTAAAATAATAGTTTATCTTTTAAAGTTATCTAAATTTCAAGAAATATTGCATGAATCATTTTAACGCAGTAAAATGTTCATTAAAAAATATTATGTCTAAACTTTTTATTTGCATCAGATGGAGAATTTGTATCTTCATTACTACAAAGAATAGCTTAAATAACTCAATAATTTCGTCTCTTTAGATATTCTGGTCTAACCTCAACATTTTTATGAAAATAAATACTTAAGCAAGCAAACTCTAAATGTAATTGAAGTTAATGATGTACATTAAATATTATTGATGAAGTTATTCTCTGAACCTCAACATTCATCTAGGAAGTAAGCAATTTAACGTTATAGGATTACACACCTATAAATACAAAGCACACTTTTGTTCAAAAGCACAGACTCAAACCCAGCTTCAATGTAGGTGATTCTGACTCATGGTGACCACATGGGGGTCAGAGTCTGACTGAACGCCACAGATCTGATTTTCTAAAGTAGATCACCAGGATTTTCTTTTTCTTTTTATTAATCATTTTTACTGGGGGGCTCATACAAGTCTTATCACAATCCATCCATCCATTGTGTCGAGCACATTTGTACATATGTTGCCATCATCATTTTCGAAAACAGGATTTTCTTTTAAGGAGCCTGTGGGTGAACTTGAACTTTTAAGCTAGCAGCCAATCACATTAAATGTTTGCACCACCGGCGAACTCATGGCTGTGGAGCTGATTCTGATTTTCAGGACAAAGATGAGATCTGATTTATCACCCGGGAAACCCTATCAAGGGTTAGGGTGATCCTCAATTACCCACTACCTCATTGTCTGACATTTCATGTTGATGACCATAATAGTAAACAATCTAAAGATATAGCGTCTGGGGTCTTAAAGGCTTGAAGGTAAACAAGCGGCCATCTAGCTCAGAAGCAGCAAAGCCCACATGGAAGAAGCACATCAGCCTGTGTGATCACGAGGTATCAAAAGGATCAAGTATCAGGCATCAAAGATTAAAAAAACCATATCATTGTGAATGAGGGAGAGTGCCGAGTGGGGACCCAAGACCATCTGTAGGCAACTGGACACCACCTTACAGAAGGGTCGCAGGGAAGAGACAAGCCAGTCAGGATGCAATGTAGCAATGATGAAACACACAACTTTCCTCTAGTTCCTAAATGCTTCCTCCCCCCACCCCGCTATCATGATCCCAATTCTACCTTACAAATCTGGCTAGACCAGAGGATGTACACTGGTACAGATAGGAACTGGAAATACAGGGAATCCAGGACAGATGATTGCTTCAGGACCAGTGCTGAGAGTAGTGATACCGGTAGGGTGGGTGGATGGAGGGGGGGGTAGAAAGGGGGAACAGATTACCTCCTCCATGGGGTCTGGAGAATAGAAAAGTGGGTGAAGGGAGACGTCAGACAGTGTAAGATATGACAAAATAATCATAATTTATAAATTATCAAGGGTTCATGAGGGAGGGGGGAGCAGCGAGGGAGGGGGGACTAGAGAGGGAGGGGAAAAAATGAGCTCATACCAAGGGCTCAATTAGAAAGCAAATGTTTTGAGAATGATAGCAACAAATGTACAAATGTGTTTGACACAATGGATGTATGGATGGATTGTGATAAGAGTTGTATGAGCCCCAAATAAAATGATTAAATTAAAAATAATAAAATAAATAAAAGTGACAAAAATAAAGTAAAATTTAAAAGCATTAAGAGTAATAGTAAAATATCTATTTAGTTATGTCTGTGCATTATGACAGCTGTCTAGAATTCCAAAGTACAAGGTGAAAGCAACCCAGGCAAAGATGGTTAAAGTTTTGTGTTAACTTGGTTGTCCCATTATTCTTAGTGGTTTGACAGTTGCCTAATGATGTAGTCATCCTCCATTTTGTGATTTGATATGATCATCCTCCATTTTTCCATAGCGCTGATTTTCAGATTTTCCAATGTTAGGTTTGTGGTGGATAGATGAGGAGGGGGTATCCTACGGTTCCGGTTCTTATATGCAGGCATTTTTAGAAACAAAACATGTTTAAACATGTCTCTGTGGTCAGTGAATGGTCACAGGCAAATTCTCTCATAATACATTTGTCTTAGTCTCATTAGACAGCCTTCAAAAAAGGTCCAAACCAAACAGTGGCTTCCAAGGGGATCTACTGGGCCAGTTCAATTCGACTTAAGAGGGTTAGGGTGATTATCTTTTGGGATCCCAAAAGGGTAATCTTGACAGCTTTTCTCAAATAAAAGAATTACCACAGGGACTTATTAGGAAGAAAATTTAAGAAAACTGAAAACTGTATTGGTGAGAAAAAGCACAGTTGCTCTGAGGAATTTTTCCCCGTTTATTCATTCTTCAAGGGTAGCAAAGGTTATCTGTGTTAGGCTGGGTTGTTTAGTGAAACAAAACCAGTGACACTCACGCGTGTATCAGGAAGACCTTTATGTCGAGAAGTAAGTTCATACGAAGAAGACATCCCAGCCCAGTAGAACTCAAGTCCATAGGGCCGATGGTAGCTGGGCTCTCTTCTGACTCACATAGCTGTAGGCTGATGACGGTGAAAGGTGAGACAGGAGGCCAGGAGAACCCAGGCCAGTGGGTGCAGAGTCTCATGGATCCAAGGTTGGTGGAAACAGGGCAGGGTGCCAACAGCTCCCAGGTTGGCTCCCAGGGTTGGCGGCCCCAGTGGGCCCACCTTTGGAGGTAGCACAGGGTTCCAGCAAGCAGAGAGGGCAGAGAGAGGAAAGAGAAGTTCTCACTGTCTCTTGTCGAAGAAAAGGCCACGCCCTCAAGGAGGCATCATCAGGCTGTGACCTGATTGACAGGTTGGACTCCGCCCTACACTTTCATACAAATCCAGGTTGATATAAAATCTCACTACCGCACTGTCCTATGAAAAATTCCATCGGGAAAACTTATCCCATCCATCCTATAATTCTGATCTTGCTTGGTTAGACTGCTTTGATTACACAAAACTCAAAGAACATTTAAAAATAGCGCATTTTGCAACCCTCAAGGATACCAAAACTATCATTTTGATGGGGTGTAAATCAAAAAGTGCAGAATTCTTTGCGGGAAGGTTAGAGAGATGAAAATCGTGCCTTCAGGCGCATATGCACCTAGATGAAGGAGATATTGGAAATAGTAGTTTCACATTTTGATACTGTTATCTAATAAAGGGTTCTATAATTTCATAGTAACACTTTTTGATCTAACCTCCTATTAATCTTGCTGGGAATGAGTCTAAGAATGGCAATTCCATACTTTTCTCTTTAGAGTGTGAAGTAATGATAGATCAGAAATGGAAAATCCAAATTGTCCTACCCTCTTGATTCTACTAACATCCTCTCTCTGGCCTTCTGTATTTCACTAATATGATTACCTATAAATATTGTGAGAATTATCTATCAAAATCATATTGATAAAGCTTTTTGAGCTCTTTGGACTATTTGCCGGATCAATAATGGCAAAATTCTTTCCACAAATTTTGCTCTGGTGTATTTGTGTACCATCACTGCCCCTTCCACTCCGTTTGTCTCTTAAAGTATTTTTTCTAATACTTTTCTATGCTTTTCTATGAAAAGCATGCACAATTTGGAAAATGTGGGTATTAAAATTAGAAGGAAAATGCTGATAAAGCCATTAAGTTCTTCCTCTAGGTTGTTGATGAAATCATTGCAATCCAAACAATATGCCAGGAGAAATCTTTAACCACAGACACTCAGGCTTCTGTTCCATTTGATTGGCATGTATGGACCGTTGAACAGGTAGCTGCACCCGTTGCCTTTCCGAGTAAAGGAAAACAGGTATTGCCTGGCAAGTTGCTTTGAGGTGTGGTCAAATCGGTTCCAACGCACAGTGACCCTGCATACGACAGGATGAAACACTGCCCGGTCTGTGCTAATCTCAACGGTGTTCTTCTATCTGAGTCCATCGATGCAGCCATGCGTCCGCTCATCTTGTGGAAGGTCTTCCCCTTTTCACTGCCGTACCCTTGACCCAGCAGGACATTCTTCTCCAGGTACAGGTTTCCCCTGACGATAGTACAAAGTGCGTGAGATGAAGGCTCGCCATCCTTGCCGCTAGGACCATTCTGGCGGTACTTCTTCCAGGACAGATGTGTTTGTTCTTTGGGCAGTCGGTGGCACTTTCAACATGCTTCACCGGCACCGTAATTCAAAGGCAGGTGTTGTTCTTAGATGCCATCACACGGATTTCCACGCACAGCACAACAGAACAAAGCACTGTCGGTCCTGCACCATCAGGTGCAAATGATGATGTTGGATTCAGAAATTAAACATTGGCATGTCTTGACTCCACTCTAGGTGTTTCTTCTTCATGAACATCATTATAGTAGATATGCAATCACAGCCATCATCTATAGCGTCATCATTTATATACTCTTCATATCCATCATTACCAATACGATTTCATTATGCCTGCTGTACAAAATAAAGGTCTGAAATCAATTGTACAACTATTGGGTGATAAAGGGAACATTTTAGGAGATTTAAACCCTGCTTTCTGCTTCCAAAGGTGTTCAACTGCAGCCCAATGTCTTGCTATAAATATCACACTCTGCTTAATTAGCCCCTCATGATTAAGGTCTGGGACTTCAAATGCTTACCTTCCTCTCCCCCAAGTTCCTGCCTTTTTAATTAAAAATATTTTTAATAATGTTATAAGGGACATCATAGTGTATAAAACCTTATTTGTGTCCACAATTACTTCCCAAAAGCGAGCCTTAGAATTGGATCATTGCATTAAAACCCACGACTGAGTCCATTCTAACTGATAAGCAATTCTGCCTCCTCTCTGGGCGCCAAGGCTGTAAATCTTTCGCCCTCGGAGGGGCCAGTGCGTTCAAACCTCACACCTTTGGGTCAGCAGCAGGATGTTTTCACTATTGCACAACCATGGCTCTTCTATTGCATCCGAGGTCATGAATATTTGAAGACTGTTGTCGATTGCGTTTCTCAAGGGCTGGTTTAAATTATAATTCACTCAGCAGAATATAAGCTTCCTGCTTTACTGTACCCTTTTTAAAAAATCTTGGCTCATGTATTTGCTGAGAAGTGGTTCTTTGTTTTGAATTTTTAAAAAATTGTTTTAACTCACTGTTCTAATACACCCCTTCTCCACTGTCTAAGAGCAGACCTTACATAGACTGGCAAAGTCCCTGAGCTAGCCTTGGAAAGATGTAGGAGTGGACATTGGACCACCCAGCTCCCACTGCAGGGCCGGCATTGAGCTCCTGACAGGAGATGAACAGATGAAAGCCCACGCTGACCCTCGGAGTGCTCGTGGATTAGCAAGAGAGGCGGGCATAGACACAGACAATGACGGCGCAGCTTGACCAGCACTGTGACTAACGATAGCCAGGGGTGTTTGGGGAAACACAGAGGAGAAAACAGCTTCAGGAAGATCCTGGAAGGACTCTTGGAGACGGGAGGACTCAGCTGACCAAAGTCAGCTTCTCCCTGACACCCCTGACTTCAACCGTGGTTCTTCATTAGAACACTGTTCATTTGTTTTCGCGTCTGTCCATCCCTGGGTGGTTATTTTGAGGGGAACTAGTCTATATTCCTAACTAGTCTAGTACGATGTCTAGTATGAAGGCTACAGTAGTAGGAATGCAATGACCATTTGAGGAACGAAAATGAAATTCTAACCACAAAGTTACTTCCTCCCAGGCCTTCGACTTGTCAATTGAATAAACATGTGTGGCTCTCCTTTTGATGATTAATATAATACTGTTCCTCACAAAGCCATTAGAATAGATAACAGGCAAAAGAGAAAATAGCAAGGGTTGCTGAAATGTATGAAGCAATAGGAATGCTCATCCATTGCTGGAGGCAGTAGAAATTGGTACAGCCACTTTGGAAAACTGTTTGGCTTATTTGCTTATGGTTGGCCATACCCCATGACCCAGCAATTCCACTCCTAGTATATTCCCAACATGAATACAAACCTAACAGTCCCAAACCACGTACACAGATGCTCAACAGCAACAATAGAATGGATAAACCTTTTATAGCATGATCACACACTACAAGGAGAATGAAACTCCACATGTTCACCAGTATGTATGGACGAATTATGTAAAAAAAACAACAATGTAGAGGGCAAACATTCAAACAGCGGCAACAAAACTCTGAACCCTAGACCCTGGAGTGCATTTGGACTCACTCTAACTCCAAATACACCGCCAATGAGTTGAATGAATTGATTGCGAGTCATAGGATCACACTCAGGGCAGAGTAGAACTGCCTCTGGATTTCCAAGACTGTAAATCTTTACAAGATAGGAAACCCTATAGGTGCTGGTAAGGTTCTAGTTGTTGAGGTATATTTTAAGCTTGTGTCTCATATGTACAGAATAGTTAAATAATACTTTTTAAAAACTAATATATCGTATGTAAGAGAAAGCTGGAAAACACAGGAATATTTAAAGTAGAAAATTTAAATCATCCATTGGTCCCCTATGCACAGATAACTATTGGTAATATTTTGTATTATTTCCTTTCAGTCTCTTTTGAAGGCAGTGTGCAAACGTTCTCTCTGAATTACTGAGCTGCTGAGTTATGTTCATTCCTATTTTATTCTACTCTCATTTTAAAATCATCAGTTATTTTTGCAAGTATGTCTAAGTTGCTGCAATACAATTCATCAACTATACAGTGAACCCTCGCCACTTCGCGCTTCGACTTCCGCGGCTTCACTCTATCGCGGTTTTTGC
>NW_022106471.1:9537842-9569058 GCF_000313985.2 Echinops telfairi
TCGGCCCGCCGGTCTGTCCCGCGGTGCGGCCTGGAAGGGGCGGCGGCCGCCTTTGACCTTGTGTGTTCCAAGGGCAGCCCGCGAGGAGGCCAGGGCGAAACCCAGGAGCGGCTGGGCTGGCGTCTCCCTAGCGCTCCGCGCCTCCGAGAAGGCCGACTTGGCTTGGCTTGGCTTGGCTTTGATCGGCCCTGGCATTTGGGGACAGCATCTGGGGAATCAAGTAGCGCCGCCACCAGTGCACCCCCTTCCTCGCCTTGGCCTTTTTTCTTTTCTCGCCTCCCTACAAGCCCCCTTCCCAGCAGAAACGAGGAAAACGATGTCGTTTTAAGGAGACATAAACCACTGTCCACGCGAGTGGCGCAGCCGTCACCAAACAAGACTCGCCCCTGCCCTGCCAGCTGGTCTCACTGCGTCTGGTCACGAGCTAGCACGATGACCAGCTAGCAGCCGAAGGACCAACAATAACGCGGTCTCCCCCAAGCCTTGATGCCCCTTGCCGGTTCATCACCCAAGCCCGCTGGGAAATAGAAATCTTTTCCTCTGATTTTAGGGAATTTCTTTGTCTTGTTAAAGGAGGCCCAGAAAAGCAGTCCCCAGGGTGGTACTTTGTCACCTTGATCACGCCCGTTCCCCAGATGTGATTCACGATTGAGCCCAGGCGGCACAGTGTGCTAAGTAAGCAAGGAGCTGCTAAGTCCAACGTAGGTGGTCCAGCCCCGCCAGCTGCTCTGGAAAGTTAGTCTCAGAAACCTGACAGCAGTTCTCCTACGCCCTACAGGGCTTCTGGAAGTCGGAATCAACTAGATGGCTTTCGGTTTATGATTTCGGAGGTAGCAAAACAACCCACCAAAAACCCATAATGTGAAAAATTAGGTTTTCACATTTCTGATGTTAAAGCTGAGGTTTAACAGATAGTAAAATAGGATGATACGAGGTCGTGATAGACGTGAGACGGCAGCATACTTTTCTAGAAGAGGCCAGGGAAGAAACCTTGGATGCTTTGCAGGGCACCTGGTTTGCTTCTGGGACAGCAATAGACAATAACTGCATGGGCATCCGTAAAACGTCATTTATAGGCACCGAAATTAGGATTACCTCTGCTTTGCCTGCATCATGAAACGTTCGTCAGTTTTTGTTTTATACATTGTACCACAATCCAATTTTTACTTTTGAAGAACCCTTCTTGTCCTGAGAGACTATGGTTCTTTCTGATAGCTTAATTTAAAGCATTAAATGGCAGGTCAAAGTGATTATAGAGAAAAAGGGGAAAATCATCTTTCCATCAAGGCTTGTAATTTTTCCTCATATTTTTAGGACAGTTTATCTCAAAATATGTATCTGCTCCTAAGTTGTTAGAATTTAGTCAGTTGTTGAAGCTTTAAAATAAAAATTTTAATTTAGGGCTATTCTCCCTTCCATAAGAGCAAAAGCTACTGAGTAACAGGCTTTGGGCTCAGACATCACCACAATTGAGCTTGGCGCAGGAGCGGGCAGTGCATCCTTCCGTTGTACACGAGGCCCCTATGAGTCAGCACCTAAACATGACTCACGCTCAGATAAAGGAAATCCATGCGTCATGAATAGCTGCACTGGTAATGTCCCTGTAACAGTCTGTTTCTGGTCAGTCTTTCCACGGTAACCGGCAATGGACGTGGACATATCTGACCTTCACTGGCTTCCCTGTTACCAGGAATCAGGCAAGAATTAGACATGGCCCACACATGCCCCATCCCTAGTTACCTATTCTGACACCCACTGTTCCCCCCACATCACTCTGCATCGATACTGAATTTGATAATTTGTTGCAATGGCCACCCAGAACTCAGTACTCGCAATGAAGGGAATTTTTTAGGGGAACCATTAAGTTACCCCAAGTCGGGATCAGCAGCCTTGTCTCTCTGCTTCTCAGCCACGTGGTAACCAAGTCTCTCTCCGGTTCTCAGCCTCTCAGCCACATGGTCCCATGGCCTGCCTTTGCCTCCATGGGCCAGGAAGCCAGCCTGCCTGTCACTCGGTTCCATGGTTCCATAGTCTATAGCCAAAGGAGGAGAAGGTACCCCATCATCTCAGCCCTGTTCCTCTGAGGCTCTGGGTCACAGCCTGTGCTGCCTCTGGTCTCGGTGGTCTCCGCCCCTTCAGACAGAGATGTTGAACATGTTCTTCCACAGTCCTCGGGGTTCCTCCCTTCTCTTCAAAGGGCCCATCCTGATAACCAGTGGGGAGGTAACAAAAATCGGCTACTCTCTCTATTAGTGTTACACATGCCCTGTTTGCCTAGGCCCACCCAGTCCGTTGGTGGGCGTTATACAGACTGGATAGAAGAGCCATATTAAGACATTGCATTCCACCACACGTTCACTTAAGCATACCTGGTATTTACTGTCATAAAGCACAATGTCAAGTTCTGAGAAGCCCCCAATTCAGAGTTCAATGTAGCCAGTGCTCAACCACGATCCTGTGCATGAGCAGAAGGAAAGGTTACTAATATGTATTGAGTGCCCACTAAGTGCCAGGCACAAGACTAGGGTGTAGTGTTTTGTATGATCTCTAATCCTCATAAAGAGTCCTGCTGGCATAGTGGGTTATGTATTGGGCTGCTAACCACAAGGTCAGCAGTTTGAAACCACCAGCTGCTCAGCAGAAGAGAAATGAGGATGTCTGCTGCCATAAAGATATACAGCCTCGGAAACTCACGGGTGGCAGTTGAGCCGGAATCCTCTCGATGGCAGTGAAGGTATTTTTGGTTTTTTTAAAAAAATTTAGTTAATGCTCCCAAGCAGCCTGTGGGGCCATTTTTGTGTTACCATTATCCAGATGAAGAAATTGAGGCTCAAGGAGATTAGCCACGGCATCCCAAGTATGGCATTGGAGACAGAGTGAGCTGCCAGCCTCGTGGTCTCCTCAGTGCTGAGCTGAGTCTGGAACTCAGAATGTGTGTCTTTAACAACTCTTTCCATGCACAGTTTAGAGTGCTAACTGCTCAGAGAACAAAGAGCTGGCGTGGGGAACGTAATCAAGGAGGATTGATGAGAAAGGGGGCCTTGAATTAGCCATTAGAAAATGAGTGGGCTTAGAGCAGCAGTTCTCAACCTGTAGGTCTTGACCCCTTTGGGGGTTGAATGACCCTTTCACAGGGGTTACCTGATTCATAACAGTAGCAAAATTACAGTTAGGAAGTAACAATGAAAATACTTTTATGGTTGGGGGCTCACCACAACATGAGGGACTATATTAAAGGGTCACAGCATTAGGAAGGTTGAAAACCACTGGATTAGAGTATGATGCTAAGGGGAATGTGCCTAATTATAATTTGGGGGCAGATTCATTTTGTATGAGATTAGTTTATATGTAAGAGACTAGTTTTTATGTCTCTATGTGTTCATTGTAGAGGCCGTTGACATAGACCTCTACAAAGGAGGTGATGGCAACGATTGCTATCTGTCCAAGAAGACTCGGTCTGGTACTGCACATTTAGTCTCTACCAGGAGTGCGTAGAAGTGCCAGCACACTGCCACGGCAAAATGATAAAGCAGCCAGAGCCCATTCACTGTCGGTGACTTAGAGCAAGTAGGGCTCACATTTGGAGCGTTGCTGGGCCAATCCTATACTTCCCGCTAAGGAAGGGCAGGCTTTATTGTGCACCAACCAGCATTTCCAATTTGTTCCTTTTCTCTCTCTCTCTCTCCCACAGATGACGAGATGGTCTCCAGTCTGGTGCTGCAGGTGTCCCTTTATTTTAACACGTACTTTTTCCCCTTTTGGTGGGTGAGCAGCATCATGATGCTTTACATGAAGGTAAGTCCGTGCAGCCTCTTCCGACGCTGAGGTCGCGTTCCATCACTGGCAGCGCGACACTAGCAGGATTGTTTTCATCTATAACAGGTCCGTTTTGCTGTATGTGACAATGTTAACCACACGTGTCTATTTTTGTTTTTTAGTATTCATTCTTGCCCGATTACTACAAGTTTATTGTGGTCACGATTATCATCCTAGTCACCTTGGTGGAGGTCATCCGGCTGTATCTGGGCTACATGGGTAACCTGCAGGAGAAGGTAGGCTCTTCTCTCCTTTCTGTCGGTGTGGCACACACGGGCCAGGGGAGTTTTACAAGGAAAGGGCAGCTAAATGTGGCCGAGGAGCAGGTGACTGCCGTTCACATTGGACTGGCTGCAGTGCTTCTGCGTGGGCCGCGGCGATCCCTGTGCTTAGTTTCCATAGGGCCCTCTCCTACAGTTGCCTGCAATTCTTACCATGCTTCCTCCTAATCTGAGTATACAATGGGAAAAGTATACAATGGGAGCTCACAGGTGTGCTGAGATTAAATGAAATGATTTACATATAAAGTACCAGAACGCAGAAGCACTGAAGAGCTGACAGTTCTTCCTGTGTGCCTTCTTGTTCCTGAAAACACTTTGTCAATGAGTTTGTTTCCTGATGAGGAAATTCTAAGCTAATTTTCTGGGCCACACACAAAGATGATTTTCCTCATCAGTTAGGTTCCCTAAACATTGGCTCTTTTCAGAGCTCAGGGATAATGCCTGGAGATTGCAATGGCTTTTCAAGGCCCTTCGAATGAGGACCCACTGGGCCTGTTCCGCTCTATCCCTGCTGTTTCCTAGCCCAAGCAGTCATTCCAGGCTGGGTGTTGGTTCCTTATCTTTGCTTGCTTCCCTTTTTGCCTCTTCTTCAGCTTACCCAACTTTAAAGGCCGTTATCCTTGAAATCTCTCTGGCACCTGCCCTAGTTGCTCTCTCATCTTCTTTCTGGTAGCATTTAGCCTTTATAGCCAAAGGTTGCTTTAGCTATTCTCTAAACTGGATGCAGTATTTGAGGGTTGTGTCATATAAATTAGTTTCGTCTTCCCATCTGGACTGTGGGTTCTGAGTTAGGAACCATCCCTTGGTACTTGTGAAATGCCACAGCTCCTGGCCCAGCGTGGGATGATAGCAGTGCCAAGTTCTTGCTAACCTGTGTGAATGACAGACTGTGCTCTATTGACCTTCTTGATCACTCTTCCTCGTGTGTCCTTGCAGGTTCCCGAGTTGGCTGGCTTTTGGCTTTTGAGCCTTCTGTTACAGTTGCCTTTAATTCTTTTCTTGCTCTTTAATGGTGGCTTGAAGAGTTTGCCGATGGAAAAGGCAATCCACATGATCTACACCCTCTTCCTGACTTTCCAAGTCGTTGCAGCGTTTCTTGCCTTGAAGAGAATGGTAAATCAACTGGCAACCCGTTTCCACCTCCAAGACTTTGACCAGCTCTCTTCAAACAGAGGGGACATGAGGATGAGGTCCTGTATCGAAGAGATTTGACTGAGAGTTCTTGAGTGATTAACCTGAAAGATTCTTCTAGAAGAATGAAAGAGGAAATCCTCAGAGATCCAGCAATGAGAAGAAAAAAGGCAACGCAAGTACACCGAAATGCCAAGGTTGGGGGATGATTGGACTTGGTCGTCACAGGACATGAAAGCCTCACACCCAGCGATGTTCACTCGATGTCGCTTCTTTTGCTGTTGGTGAATTTTCCCTGTGTGTAGAACTGTGTCTCTTGGTGGTCCGTGTACACCAGTTTTATTATCATACTTCCGATGAGGGGTGGTAAATAGAACTGTGTGCCTTTCTTTCAAACATCCCTGGTGTCCATGTCGTGGAGTCCCTGGATGGGGCAAACGATTAGCAGCTGTGCTAACCATCAGTGTGGAGATGTCTCTGAAGAAAAGCTTGATGATTTATTCCTGAGACACCAGCCTTGGAAACCCGGTGGAGCCGACTCTGCCCTGACATGCCTGGGGCCGCCCTGAGTCAGAACCAACAAGACAAGCCAGCAAGGAGTTGTTGTTGTTTTACCCACCCTTTGGCCTGTGCACCTGACTGTGATTCTTGCAGCACCTGCTAGCCATTGTTCTTGTGTACTTAGCTATATTTTAAAAGATCAAACAATCATGGCTGCTAAGGTTAGAGTCTAACTTAAGTCATAACTCAGACTGAGGTTAAAAGGGAAAACATGTGGGTTATCATGGTACTTTGAATGATTTTTATCATGAAATTGTCATTTCCATAAAACCATGTTCAGTATTTATGGCAGTGGTACGCAAATTAATTTTTTTACAATAAATTATAAATATTTATGTTCAAGTATGAACAGTGTTTCATTTTTCTGTCTTGGGTGCTTCTTTGGGGTTATGGGTTATTTTTTATTACATATTTTTTATTAGCATACAAGAGGATAAAAAAAATCCAGCGTTCAAGAGCTTTCTATGTTGCAGGCAATGCACTAAGCACATTAATCTTTGAGATCTCATTCAGTAGATCATAATTCACTGAAGAACTGCTTCATACCAGATAAATTCACAGGAGGTTTGATTTGAAACCAGATGCCTATGGTTTGTATAGTGAGAGCTATGACCACCCACGGAACTATCTTCATGATCCTAAATTGGCTGTTCTGCAAATATGGGATACCTGACTAAGGAAATTGAGCTATGACAAACTGCTTGGGTATGAACGGTTGGTGGATTGATTTAAGGGATATTATTTTCATCACAGGTTTTTTTTCTTCCCTACAAGGAATCATACCTTTAAGAGGAACACGTTTCTTCCCTGAAAGCCAATTGTAACCACATCAAAAACCATTCTTTACAAGTTTCCCTTTATGCACATCTAGCTCAGTTTAGGATTTCCACATTTTGCCTTGTTCATTTTTACATTGTCTCTTAGTTACCTAATGTGGCAGTAGCAGAAATAGCACAAGTGGGTGAGTTTAATAAATAAAAATCTATTCACTCACAATTCGGGAGGCTGGGAGTTGAAATCCAGGGTGCGGTTCTGTGGTCTATATTGGCTTCTGGGAGTTGCCGACAGCAGGTAAAGGCATTTGTCTCCCTTGTTTGTCTTCCTCTTCAAGTCTGTGTGACTCATCTGTCCTTTCTGTAAGGCAGAAGTAATTAGGCTTAGAAACCACTCTACTCCTGATGGCCTGATTAACATAGCAAAGAAGCCCGAGGTTCCAAATATTGTTCCGTCCACAGGTACAGGTGTGGAGCTCCAAAGTGTGTTTTGTAGGAGGAGCACAACCCATAATGCAGTGCTTCACTTTATAGACCAAATTGTGTATTGCTGATTTAAAAATCATCTACAAAGTTATACCGACAATTCTCCTCCAATGTACTACTCCAATGATGAGCCTGTTTCCTGTTGTGAGAGCTCATAAAAAACAAACAAACCCCCAAACCAAAATTGTTACTAGGTAAGGTATACTCCAATAATTTGAAATTCAACTGTTCTGTCTGAACAGTTCTCTAAAACTTACATGTGTTTGTGCTTCCAGGCACGAGTAGATAAGTGACTGCATAAGAAAACAAAGAGAAGCCTAAAGAATTGAGAAGGAAATAACTGAGAAATGCTTTTCTATTTCAAGATTGATCCCAGATTTTTATTTTAAATAGGGCATCTATTGCACTTAAACTCCTAATATTAGAATAGGAAATTAATAACTAAAATGTTAGAATTATAATCACTGTTTAAAAAAATTTTAAGACAAAATTTGGGGACAGGGCTTTATTATCATTTTCAGTTAATTTTACAGTCATGAATATATTGTTTAAAATGCAAATGTAAGGGCCTTCAAAAAGTTTGTGGAAATGTTCCCATTACCTTTTAATTCCATTTTTCCATGAAACTTTTTGAAGCCCTCTCAGGTAATAAGGGTAGGAAAAAAAGAAACAAATGAATCAGTCAAAAACCCAATCGAATTGTTTCTCTGCTTTCTTTGAAGAAAACCATGATCTTTGTTTCGGGCCAAACCAATGCTTTCTATTGGTGTTGGCTGGTTTCCGGTGTGTGTGAAAATTGAAGTAGAGAAGACATTGGCACGTCAGCACATTGGGAGTTCAGGCAGCTCCTGGGCTTAGTGTCCAGGATTAGCACATTAGCACGTGGCCCTTCATCACCTTCACTCAGCATTCCCCGTGCCTCACTCTGTCTGAACATGGGGGAGGGATGGCTGGAGTGTTAAATGCTTACACGCTCACCCTTGTCTACACACGGAAACAAGCAGTTTCGTGGGAAAGGCTGATAAAGCAACTCAATGAGAGGCCAGTGTACTAAGTGGGGGTGCTGCAGGATAACGGAAAAGACATCTAAATGAGGTGCATCTGGAAAGCCTCCCCAAGAAAGTGACACTTGAGATTTGAAGAACGAGCGGGTTCAGGGTTAAGAGACAGTGACTGAGTGCCGTTTTAGAGCTTGCAAATCGTTGGCAGGGCGGCGTGTGAGCCAAAAGGTGCAGGGCAAGAGAAAGAAGCCTGGGAGGAACTAGCAAGCTCAGCCAAAGATTGCAATATTATGCTGCATCTCCAAATGGTTTACACAGCGGGCTCTCAGGGACAGGGGTAGGTTCTAGAAAGATCTCCCCGGCTGCAGAAAATGGATGGAAAGCGTTCAACTAAAGGTCGAGCGACTCCCAACTTAGGAGAGGATAAAGGGGCCAGTAATTTTAATGTAATTACAGACAGGGTATATATCTTTTTTTCTTTCCTCATCCTTTTGGGGATGATATGTGATGGTGAATGAAAGGGTGGACTCACCATCTCACTGGCCCCTCGTTACATGTAACTAGAATGCCATCTGAAACAGTCTTCTAGTCATTTGACACAGCTTACTTAAGTGATTATTTACAACGGTTTATATTCAAAATTGATCTTAAATGAGAATCACCGCAAAATGTGAAGCGTAAAGGAGATAAATAGTAGAACTCCACTACCCCCAAAACAATGTGATTCAGCAGCAAAAGGCAAGCTTTCTTGTAGCTTTCCCATGGTAAATGCTTCTTAAAGACCCAACAAATCATAGTTCTGATCATAGGCACTTATAATTTTACAGCCCACTTTACTGAGAATATTGCCGATATTTGCCCATATCCCAGATATCTACATAACCGTCATCACGCATGAGTGTAAGGAGCCCTGGCAGCATGGCGGCTTATGCATTGGGCTACTAACCAGCATGTCAGCAATTCCAACCCACCAGCAGCTCCGAAAGCTAAGCTTTGCAGCCTTAGAAACCTAACGGGGCATTGTCTCCTGCCCTCTCGGTGCGATACGACATGGAATCGACTAAAAGGCAGTGAGTGTTAATGGTTGTAAAATATTCTATCAATGAGATGGATCACTGTTGGATGTTTGTGTTGTTCTCTTCTCTTGCTTTTATATGCAACATTGCAAAGAACATCTCATGCACACAGCCTTTTCCATATCTTCTTTCCATTGATTAGCTGGGTTTTCAGAAGTACAGTCTCTGGTTCATAGGCTATAACTATTATAAGGCCCTTTGATACATAGTGCCAAATTGTTTAGCTCCTTCCTGCCACTCACCGCCCACCATTTCTAAAGATGGTATAAAGAGAATATTGATGACAGACCTTCGCTGCCCATTTGTCTTTGTGTCTCTGAGTAGCTGCCACAGGAGCATGGAGTCTCCTGAGGGGAGCTGGGGGCGGGGGTGGGCGGGGCTCAGTGGGAATCTAAAAGCTGTGAAGGGAGAAGTGGAAAGAATAAGAAAAAGAAAATTTTTTTCTGAATTCAGAGAAAACTGATAAGGGACAGGAAAAGGATTAGGCAAGCTGGTCACAGTCAGCAACAGTGAGATGTGACACAATAAAAACTGGGTCATTGAGTGGGGACAGCCGTAGGACACAAAAAGACTGAAATGAAGTAAAGCTCTGGATTACTTTGTTCTTGAATATTGAATTTTTTCAGAAGCACAGAGCATGAAATATTATAGTGATAAGCCAAGATTGAAAACATAGCCAAGAAAAAGAGGTCTTTAAGGGATTGTTTAAGATGTACTGAAGGAATAATTTGGCTTGGTCTTAAATAGCTCAAAAAGTAAATTGATACAAAGCTTTTGCATAATAAAGTAGGCATGGGTGCAAAAACAAAACAAAAGGACAAAAAATGAGGGAAACAAAAACAGTTCACCTTGTAAATTGGTTAACGTGTCTAGTGTTAGATTTTGGTCACAGAAAACCTTTGTCAAGAGATTAAAATGGTGTGTTTTATATAAACGCAATAAACATTAATTTCTTATAGTTATACTAGTCTCTTTAAGAGACTATTAATTTAGGGATCTTAAATTAACAACAGAGAAAGACAGGTAATGCAGTGTTGTAAGGATCAGTCTAAAAATCTTCCATTGTCTACTTCTTCAAGGTTTAAGCATTTAAAACCATTCAGACCTTAGAAGATGTGCTTAGATAAACAGGCTTGACTATTACATTTAAATGAATTCGATAGATTGCCATCTTTCTGACAATGAGGCTGGGCACAGATGTGTCATCTTTTAAAATCAATGTCAAGAAAGGATAAAACGCTTGAAAATAAGACACAAACCAGAGGAGCGCATGCAACATCTTCTATGAAAAGTCACATGCATTTGGAAGTGTATCAAATCAGCAGTTCAATCTAGAGTAGTTCAACAGCAGAATGCCTTGGTCTAGAAAGGGCCTTTACCAGACTTCCACCCAGTGCTCCAAGATGTGAATGCAACGTGCCGGCATGGACTAGGGAACCAGTGGAGAGTTCTGAGGGGTTGGCCCCCATCCCAACTCCGTGAACACCTGCCCCTCCCCCCAGAAGAATTTATATCAGAGGACAGCAGTGAATCTGCACTCCCAGAGAGGGACTTATCTGATTGGAGCACACGGGAGTAGATGAAGGGGTAGGAGAGAGTGGAGCACATCCTGGCCCACCAGGCCTTGAGGACGATGTTCCCATTTAGAGCAGCAAGTCCACAGAGAGGACCACGTGGCCGGCCCCACTATGTGACATGACGCCCCTCACTGACCCATAGCCCTATAGGGGACAGCACCGGAGACACAGTGTGGGAATTGCACCCAATCTGATCCCGCCACACCGAGGCAAAACACTAAAGGGGTGCAACAGAACAGCAAGGGAACAGAGCCATGAGGTCCCCAGGGAATGCTGAAGGTGGACTTTGGGACCAGGGCTTGGTGCCCCAACTGGACTGGACTAGAAAACACTCCTAAAGGCCAACAAACAGTCCTTGAACTAACTACGAAAAGAAAGAGAGAGAGAGAGAGAGAGAAGGAAGGAAGGGAAAGGAAAGGAAAGGAAGGAAGGGAAAGGAAAGGAAAGGAAGGAAGGAAGGAAGGAAGGAAGGAAGGAAGGAAGGAAGGAAGGAAGGGCCTTTAAGCCCCATGAAGTAGACTATCTCTCGGCTCTTCGTCCTTCATTGCTTCATTGTCCCGTAGGACTGAGTGTTTAGCACTCGGGTACATTAAAAAGATAGACTTTTAAAAACAGTAACCAACCAAAAATAGCTTTGTCTTTAATTTTTCAGAACGTTAATAGCACTATATTCAGCTGATAGGCATGTGGTATTATTGATTCATCTTCAAAGGTTTTTAGTTCCTGATGTTGTTATTTATATTCTCATTGAAAATATGTTGGAGGCACTGCTCTGTATTTAGCCCCAAAGAGGAAAATAAAGTGTTGATATTCAAGTGATATACACATTTAATATTTCTTTTACGAATGCTTGATTCATTGGTGGGTTGAAAAACAAGAAACAAGCCCAAACTCAGTGCCGTCGGGTGGATCCCCCCTCAAAGCGACCCTGTAGGACAGGGTAGAACTGCTCCTGTGAGTTCTGAGCCTGCAACTGTTTATAGGAATGCAAATGAGAGCGTGGACATTTAGGAATTGGTTTCAATAGATCTCAAAAAAAAAAAAAGATAATTTATTTGGAGTCGGTTTTTGCAATCCCCAAAACTGTAGCTCCCTATGGTCAGGAAGTAAGGCGGGAGACCCGGTCTCCGCTGACTGTTCAGTCATTTCCAAACCAGAGTCACAAAGATATTTTCATGCTTTATCTTTTTAATGTGTTACAATCTTGTTCTGCAAAGTCTGCTACATTTAGTTAGCTCTAACAATATGCCATCCACTGAGCTTTGATAAGGAGCCCTGGTGGTGCATTGGGTTAAGTGCTGGTGTTAGTGATTCAAAAACAAACCCCACCAGCCGTTCCTTGGGGAAGAGATGAGGCAGTCTGCTGCCGTAAAGATTTCCAACTCCAGAAACCCTATGGAGCAGTTTCTGTTCTGTCCTACAAGGTGGCTGGGACCCAGAATTCTCAGCAGTGGATCTGATCGATGCTTTGACTCCACGGCAAAAATGATTAATCGGAGCGAACCCCTGGTCTTGCGGACAAGGCCTAACAGCAGAGACAAATTCAGGGAGACCACAGTGCCTTGTGATAGCATGTAACAGAGTTATGCAGAATATGATGGTAATTGAGCACTCCTGCATACAGGCAATATTGATGATTTCAGACAGATGAAAGAGCAAATGGAAGAGGTACTCACTGCCATCAAATTGATGCTGACTCATAACTGCCCTATAGGGCAGGCTACCACTGCCTCGTGAGTTTCCAAGACTGTAACTCTTTATAAGAGTAGAAAGCCCTGTCTTTCCCCTGTGGAGCAGCTGGCGATTTTGAACCGCTGTCCTTTCAGATCTCTATGCCACCAGCACTCCCTTGGGCAGAGGGACGCACATTGGAAAATATACGGCCTCAACAGACAACAAATGCAATCCGGTGGTTAACGTGTAAGATGTGTGGAGGAAAAGGCTTCAGATGAGTTGGAAAGACCAGTAGCTGCCAAAATGTTTTTGTTGATAGTTCTCATAGAGTCAGTTCTAACCAGTGGTTACCCCAACCCTGTGTGTGGGTTCCAGCCACCATGTTTTGGTTAGTAATCAAGTGTTTTAACTATTTGTACCACCCAGAGACTCCCTCGGGGTGTTAACAGCTTTTATGTAATGTCTTATGATTGACTTTGAACTTTATGCTGCATGCTATGAATAACATATCTATACTTAAACAGAATTTGAAGTCATCGTTGCCATATTTGAAAACAACAAAAAGCTAAAGGAAAGAGCTGAAACTTGACAGATGATGCAAACACACTATAAATAAGGAATCTCACAATAGGCTAAAGTGCTGGCCAAAGCTATTTTATACACATAGCCCACAGTGCATAATTAGGGAGCCCGTTCTTTGCTACTTGAAAGGAAAACTACCTGGGGTTCTTAGGAGATGACAAACAGACAAGTATTAATAGACAGGGACGAAGCAGAGTATGAAGGATAATCTCAGCATTCTGCCCTGTTGCTATGATACATTTCCCTTTGGCTTTATAGTTCCACCCTATAGTTATGCTTATTGAGAAAACAGAAACCAAAATCATTATGACACTGTTCTCTTTAAAATTCGTCGAAATTCTCATCTCCTGCAGGACAATCCCCAAATTCCTGAGTTTGGAACATGAGCCCTCTTCCCATCTGTCTGGTCTCTTCCCTACCCACACCCCATCATCCTGTGTCTGCAGCACCTCCCGGCACCATGCTAGTTTTTGCCTACCTACCTTTTCTTTCCGTACTGTTCTCTCTGCTTGAAAAAAAAAAATCTTATCCATGTGCTGGAAGCCTACACCTCCTTTAATGCCTTGCTCAACTGTTACATTCTCGGAGAATTCCCCATTGTATTCTGCTTCCCAGGCAACTCTTGTATTCTTTTCTTATATCTCTGCTAACCATACTACTGCATCTAAAATAACTTGTTATGTGTATTTTTATATACTCAACTCCTGCTACTTCTTTGTAAGGCCTTCTTGACCAGAAGAAGCCATGTACTTCCTATGCTTAATAAGTGTGTAATAAATATTTGGTAAATAACAGAATGACTGAAATTAGTTAGGAGGAGTCCGTGGAGGTGTGGTTGACAGCACGACCTTTTATTAAAACCTTGAGGCAAGAAATGGGTAAACAAGCGGCCATCAAGTTCAGAAGCAACAAAGCCCACATGGAAGAAGCACACCAGCCTGTGTGATCACGAGGTGTCGAAGGGATCAGGTATATGGCATCATCAGGACAAAAAATCTTACCATAGTGAATGATCAGGGGAGTGTGGAGTGGAGACCCAAAACCCATTAGTAGGCCACTGGAGATCCCCTTACAGAGGGGTCTCAGGGAGGAGATGAGCCAGTCAGGGTGCGATGTAGCAACGATGAAAAATACAACTTTCCTCTAGTTCCTAAATGCTTCCTACCCCCTCCCCACTATCATGATCTGAACTCTACCTTGCAAGTCTGGCTAGACCAGAGGATGTACACTGGTACAGATAGGAACCAGAAACACAGGGAATCCAGGGCAGATGATCCCTTCAGGACCAGTGGTGTGAGTGGCGATACTGGGAGTCTAGAGGGAAGGTGAGTTGGAAAGGGGGAACCGATGACAAGGATCTACATGTGACCTCCTCCCTGGGGGACGGACAACAGAAAAGTGGGTGAAGGGAGATGTCGGACAGGGCAAGATATGACAAAATAATAATTTATAAATTATCAAGGGTTCATGAGGGAGAGGGGAGCGGGGAGGGAGGGGAAAAAATGAGGACCTGATGCCGGGGGCTTAAGTGGAGAGCAAATGTTTTGAGAATGATGAGGGCAATGAATGTACAAATGTGCTTTACACAATTGATGTATGTATGGATTGGGATGAGAGTTGTATGAGCCCCTAATAAAACGATTTTTTAAAAAGGCAAGAAATGAATGAGATAAATACAACATATTTTATATTTCATATTCATTCATAAATGGCATTCTAATTATAATTTTATATTCTGTAATTCCTAGCCTTTATCATTCCTTCTTGGTTTTTAAACTCATTTCTTTGCTTCATGGACTCTTGACCCTAAGATGTGTTTACTCAAATAAACAAACTCAGTGACATCAAATTGATTCCAACTCACAGCAACCCTATAAGACAGGGTAGATTTGCCCCTGTGTTTTTCCGAGGCTATAACTCTTTATAGGAGTAAAAAATCCCATCTTTCTCCTGTGGAGACGCTGATGGTTTTAAACTACGGACCTTGTAGACCACAGCCCAACACATGACCACTATGCCACCAGGTCTTCTCCCAGGCTTGATTAGGAGGCATTTTATTATCTTCTTAAACAAATACGATGGTTACCGGTGTTTATAATTATGTTGTTAACTGACTGATGTATTATAGGAGTTACCCCAGTCTGAGTACCTTGGGTATTGGCATAACACCTGCCCATCCTAAAAGGCTAGATCCATGCGGAGGACCAAGTTATAACTGCAGAAGTCACTTGTAAAGCTAAACTTGAACAGAAGAAAATCAGGTATTATTTCAAGAGAATGCTTTTAAAAGCTAATATAAGAAGTAAAAAAGTATGTATATTGGTACAAAATCATAGAAAGTTATATTAAACAGAAATAATAAAATGTGAAGCTGTTCTTTCTCAACATATGCTCCATCGAGGCCTATGTATTTCGAAAGGCAGTGTTTCTACCTCTCTTCACCTGGTGGTTCTGTGGGTTAGAGGTTGGGCTGCAAATCAAAAGGTCGGCTGTTCAAACCCACCAGCTTCTCCAAGGGAGAAAGATGTGTTTTTCTGCTCCTGTAAAGATGTACAGCCTCTGAAACTCCAGGGAAGAGTTCCAGCCTGCTTTCTATGGTCACTCTGATCAGAGTCGACGCTGCCACCGTGGATAACCCTTTCCAGAATTCTTTGTCCTCTGACTGACACCGAGTCAAAATGACCATTCCTGGCATCCTTGGGGTACTCAAGATCTGCTCCTTTGAACTTTTACTTGAGTTTGGGGAATGAAAGGAAGTCTGAAGGGGAAGAGAGAAAAGTTTCCCAACAAAATTCTGCTAGGACAGCCCTTATGAACCTTCAGGATTGAGTAGATATTTTGTCCTGATGGAAAAAATTCCTCAGAGCAACTTCCCTGGCCTTTTTCTCACCAAAGCAGTTTGCAATGTTTAAAACCTTGTTCCTAATAAGTCCCTGGGATCCCCCTGTGTCCTTGAAGAAAAAACTATACCAAGATTACCCTTTTGGGATCCCCCAGAGAGTCCCCATCATCTTCTGGGCTGACTGGCCTCTATGCCTTGAAGGTAAATGGCCCAGCAGACCATCTCAGAAGCCAGTTGTGTTTGGACAGTATTTCTGGAAGGCCCCCTAATCAGGCGGAGACGAATGTCTGCAGCCCTCCGTTGACCAGAGGCGTGTTTAAGCACATTGCGTGTGGAATAAGCCAGGCACGGATGAACTGGGACCCGCGTGGCAATGCTGTTTTCACTTACTCTGATATAGACAATAGGAGCCTCTCTTCTCAAAGAGGTCACCTCTAGGTTTTAGTTATTTGTGTGTGAGATAGATCCATGGTCTAAGGAGGCTGGCTTTGTCTTTGGTGTTGGATTTAGCACAGGTTCGTCCTTGACTCTTTCATCCAGAAGATCCATTTCGTTAGTACTCACAGCCACCCCCCTACAGAGTAGAGTAGAACTGCCCCTGTGGGTTTCTGACGTGGTCAGTCTTGGCCCGAGGAGAAAAACCCAGCTTTCTCCTGAGGAGCCGCTGGCAAGTTGGAATTGCTGCCCAAGGCCAGCCACTGCTACGTACCAGACACTGCGCTCGGGCTTGATCCGTGTCTCCTTCAATTCTCATGGCAACTCTGTGAGGCACACATGGTTCCCATTTCACAGAAGTTAAACTGGGACTCCAGAGAGGTTAAGACACTTGCCCAGGGTCACACGGGAGGTAAACAGAAGACAGCACTTGAATCTATGCCTGACTCATCATTTGAATCTATGCCTGAAGGCCATCATGTCTGGTAAAGTGGAAGGGAGGTGAACAAGAGGGGGACTGTCAAGGAGATGGAGAGACACAGCAGGCTCAGGCATGCAACGATTGGGAGGATGAAGCAGGACTGGACAACTGTTTCACTCTGCTGTGCTTCGGGGACTGGTCTCTCCTGACAACATGTCCAAAGCACGTGAGATGAAGTCTCACCATCTTTACTTTCCTAAAAACCAAAACAAACCCACAAACATGCTCTGGCTAAATATTCTGGTTGATTTAGATCTGCCCAATTTAAAAGCCAAACAGGAAAAACCGGTGCTGTTTCTAGGAACTCTAGGTCAAGGAAGGTAGTAAAAAAGTGGTCCACTATTTTCAACTGTTAAAAATCGATTCACCTATGGGAAGGCTGCCTATGCATCGGAATTGGCTGGATGGCAGTGAGTTTTGGGTGAGAAATGAAAGGCCTGAACAACCGCACTGGATGTTTCGTTTGCTTTGGGTTGAAATGACTCCAGGTTGGAGCATTGTTACCAATCCCTTTATGTTGATCAAAGTTGCCGGGCAGTTAAAGATGCTGTGCGTCTGATTCATGTTTTAAAATGGAAAAACACTTTGATAGGCTAATCAAAAGGGTCTAATTAAAAACTAATTAAACGTTGGCTGAGGTAGGCCTTCGTAAAAAGTTGAGTGCTTTCTGTGCATTATCCGATCTACTTCTCCAGCGGCTTGGTAATGGCTCTGTAATCCTTACGCGGATTCTCCGGTGGTGTCAGTGGTCAGCTGTTCAACTACCGGATGAAAGGGTGGGTGGTTCCAACCCAACCAGAATGCTTTGGAAGACAGCCCATGGGGCTGCTCCCAGGAAGTCAGAGCCTAGCCAGCCCTGTGGAGAAGCTCTACTGTGCATACTTGGAGTCACTGTGAGCCAGAATCCATGCCCCTCAATGGCAACCAGTGACAAGATAATGTTAGCATTCTAAACTTCATGATGTCACATCACATTCTATCTGACACACGAAGGGGCTGCCAACAGTTTGTGGGAAAAGTTATCTGAAAGATAATGGGATTCTCTCACAAACATTTTGAAGCCCACTTGCGCTGTGTTATTTCCCATTTTATATATGAGAAACATGGTGTATTGCCGGGCGAGGAAATGGCACAAGGGCCACCTCTGACCTCCTCGGCTCCTGTGGCCCATCACCGCAAGACAGAGGTCAGACACACCTCCACCTTCCATTCCATTTTACCTTATCCTGACACCAGTACCTCTGCCACAACACTCTACTTCCATGATCCAATATTCTATAATTCATTTCAGTGGCGGCATTACATTCACAGACAAGGGCTCATAATTACAGAGTTCGTTAGGGAAGTTAACAGGTTACAATTCAGGTAAGACTTGCTTAGGATACAGTCAGGGTACTATTCAGTCAGGACAGTCTCCTCTCAGTGCCAGCAGCCAGGCCTCTTGCTGACCCTCAGCCATTTGGCCTGGCCTCTACCCTACTCAAGAAATTTTACGAAGTTTTTTTAGGGCTGCCAATAAATTCCCAAAGGGCACGCTACTTTGCTATCATCCAAAGGCAGTCAGCTCCAGCTCGGTGATCAGCAAACCCAGCTCCCTGAACTAAGTGCCCACTCCCCAAGCCAGCCTCCTGCTCAAAAGCACGCAGCTTTTACTTCTCTGGGGCTTGCTCTGTCTCATGCGGGGGTTCTTGGTTCTGTTGCTGCCGCTCCCCTGCCACTCCTCCGATGCAGTCTTCTGAATCATGGAAGTTCACGGTGCAAGGATCTCAGGGTCCAAAAGACACGCTCCACTCTGGCTCTTCTCTCTTTGCTAGTAATAAGATCCCTACTTAACTGCTTCTGAGATGGTTCATTTTCTACTCAGCAGGATGGTACTCACAATTAGCCCTGTCAACACTTACGCACAGCTGAATCACATGATCAGTATCTTCCCCCACCCAAACCTATCAGGAAAGCCAAGGCCATAGTAATACGTGCTCTGGCCTAGGTCAGGGGTCAACAAACTGCAGCTTCCAAGCCACATGCGGGTCTTTCAGTACATACATGTGTCTCTGAGATAAAATTGAAAATGAAAATACAACAATCATAGTTTCATGTAAAAAATATTTATGCAGATAATATGATTTCATTTGTTTGTAACAATATGTTTATGGCTCTCAAATAATTTTTAAATTGTTCTGATTGGCTCTTCCAGCTCAAAAGTTTGCTGGTCATTGGTAGACCTGGAATGCAGGTGGAGGTATTTCTGATGCGTCAAAGCTTTATCACACTGTTCCTTCTACAAATTAATTAGGGCTTTAGTGGCTGGCTGGCATGGGAGATTCTGGGATGAATAGGGTACCACTCCTGTTTTCAGGAGGCTCCCAATGTAATACAGTACTTTTTAAAACTGGAGGGGTCGCAGAGAAACAATAAAGGGCTATTTGGATTGGGGATCTCTGGGCCTCCCTGGGCCAGGGTTCTCTCAAGCACCCAAGGAGTCCAGCATGTGGAGCACCTCTGTCCCTCCGGACCCAGAGAGCAGCAGAACTCGTCAAGCCACTGGCGCGGCACACAGCCGTCCCTCGGAATCAAACGGAAAGCTCTTTTTTTTTGTAAAGCAAAATTCCTGCAAATGCAAACTTGTAACTTGCAAACGGAGGGCACACAGGAAGGAGACAAAGTAGAAAAGTGATCAGGCATATGGGCAGCCAGAAAAAAAGATTCTGAATTAAGTTGTCTACATGCTGTTCTGGTTCTATAGTGATAGGCCTGGTTAAAATGTGAGGATCAAAAAATCCTAAGAAGAAAATCTTTGCTGCAAATCCCAAACTTTTGGAATCCTTTACAGCTCTCCGAACCTATGACTCAACGTGGGGCCTTAAAATATGAGGCGCTGCTAGGTCGTCCCTGTTTTCACCTCGGCATTTGTAACCATGTCTTTCTTTTTCATTAGACTTAAATGTTCTCTGAAGGCAATGTTTGGCCCTATAAGAGGAATTCACTGATTCTGGGATTTCATCAAGACTGTGGAGTTCCGATGTCCAAACTTACCTAAGCATATTTTGGGTTTGTTTTTTTTTAATCTCTTTATTTTTAGTGGAGTGAAGGGTGAGGCATGTAAGTACTTGGGCTGTTATTACGCGGTTCCTTTTCACACAAAATCTTAAAAGCCTCAGGCCTGCCAAATGTCCTTTGAAAACTTCAGCTTGCTGGGTTATAAAAACAGCCCCAAACCTCCAATAACCGCCGGCCCCACTGCCTGAACTGGAATACGCCAAATAGGTCTTCCTTTTGCAGAAAGTCCAAATCAATGTGAAGAGAGCAAAAGATGTAACAAAAACACAAGGCTAACGCAACCCCCGCCCCGGCAGGGTCGGCACCTGACCCTCCACAATGACAAAAACAATTCCCTGGGTGTGGGGTACCAACCTCCACAATCGAAGGGGTGCAAGAGGGTGGGATGGTGAGGGGTAAAATGAAAGAGACATCAGACAAGATAAAGCATGCAAGCTCTCACCTCCAGGATGGCCATGATCTCTCAGCAGCCAGATCACACCGAGAGAGAGTATAGATTTCCAACCAAAGCTTAACTACACTCTAGGGGGTGGTGGGGGTGGTGTGTGTGTGTGCAAGCCCCCTAGGTACAGGTAACTACATGCATAACAGGAAGGGGTACAATTGGCATACTCGAGACAGGAAGGGGACAAGCTAGGGGTATACATGCAACAGGAAGGAGAGGCACTAGGGGGCATACATGTGACAGGAAGGCACAAATGTAACAAGATGGGCTGGCTCTAGAGTCAAGGTGGGAGCCTAACCTTGGTCCTCCCAGAGTTGGCTTGACCTTAAGTGTCTTTGGGCTCTCCTTCAGGGGAACAATCCATTATCCTTCTCAGAAGGGAGTGGGCTCTACTTAGGGTGGGACAGACTATAGGATCTGACTGCTCTAGATGGCTGATACCCTTCAGGCAGATCCCTTTTAAGCAGTGGACCTCCACGTGTATAATCAGCACCTTAGATTTGGCATATATTATGGGGGGACAACCTGGGGAATAACTTTTCTCTTGCCCACACCTGTGAGCCAGTGGAGAGCGGATCTGCATACTCCCACACCACGGAGAGGTGCTGATGATTCCAGCAGAGAAGGCTCCACCTTCGACTCCCTTCCAGACCAAGAGTAAAGCCAGGGAAACGGAAAATGCACTAGGAAGTGCACTGGGCCTCTCCATTGCTTCCCCTTTCAATGTAGTTATTTGTTTGTTTGTTTGTTTGTTTGTTTATTCACTTATTTATCTATCCATCTAGCTAGCTAGCTATTTATACAATCATTTTATTGGGAGCTCTTACAGATATCATAACATTCTATGGTTCAATCACATCACACAGTATTGTATAATTGCTGCCACAGTCAGTTTCAAAACATTTTCTTTCTTCTTGAATTCCTTGATGTGAACCTCCTCGATCCCCTCTCTCACCCACCCTCCCTCTTCCAGGAACCCTTATTTTTTCAATTGATGATTTTTTAAATTAATTCATTTGTTTATTGACATATTCTGCTTTCATTTTAATTATTTGAGACGGTAATACTTTGGAGTCAGAAAATAAAGAATCAGAATTACCGTGACTTACCCTCTGGGACAAACCCAAGCCCCAAGGATGTTTGACCACAATTGCTTCCTAAGGTGGCTGCGCCACACACACCAGGATGCGTGGCCGGGCTGCCAAACTCCAGTCCACGGGTAGAGGAAGGCACCTTTGTTCTCAAGTTTAATTCAGTCTTAACAGTACAAGCCCCTGCATTGACTCAAAGAGAAACAAATACCCTGATTGGGTGTTCCTGGGGGTGGGGTGGTGGGTGGTGGGGGTGGGTGGGGGGGGTGGGGGTGGTGGGTGGGGGTGGTTTTATAAACCTGGCCCCTGGAGCAGAGAAGTTGACTAAAGTGGGGAACTCTTGGATTTGATTCCAAGAACAGAACCCAGTAAAGGGAGAGAGGGTGTGCTGGCATGCAAGGGCTCATTGAAAATCTTTGAAATCCAACCTAGGATTTCTATTTCTTTCCTTCCTGATGCTCCTAGGCTCCAACTCCAATTCCTGAGCTTCCTAGTCAAACGTAGCTTGCTGGGGGAACTTCATAAGTGGGTTCCTTACACTTGAATGGCACTAGAAGAATCCCAGCCAGAGTTATATAATTGCCCTAAATATCATATAAGCTTTCTCGTGTTGTTTTCCAAAGCTCATCCACTATCAAAGAGAAATTTGCCCAAATACTTATTGCTTATTGGTGATGATAGAAGTAGGTCGTGATGGGTTTATTGTGCCAACCCGGCCAATAGAAATAGGTGGGCAGAGATTAATCAGGTTGCAGTTTGATTGGGGGGCAAAGAGATAAGTGGCTCTGCAAGGCCTATCCCTGTCACTCTTGCTCGCTGGTGACCAGACCAGAGTGCTGCTGCTTTAGCTGGTTCTCTGCCTCAACCTGTGTGCTACACCACCTGTGGGCCAAGCCAACCCATGGATCATGTCACTAGAGCTGTGGCTCCTTTGAAACCTGCTTCACCATGCGGCTGGTACATACGGTGCTTGAGCTGAGGCTGGTGGATTCTGTCGCTTTACATTGAAATCCCATCCGGGCCTGTTTTGCGAAACTCCTGTACTAGGGAAGACTCCGCTGTCTGCTTCCTTTACCTTGCATCAAAGCCAACCCCCCTTCCCATGAGTTGAAGGACTTCTAGTATATTAATTTTCCACAAAAGTGAGTTGAACTGAGCCCTCTGTACTGCTGTGTGGACTAATTAGCTGTTATATTCCTTCTCGCTGTATAAACCTATCTAGCTAGCTAGCTAGCTAAATAATCATAAGTGTCCTGGTTTTGTTTCTCTAGAAAACTGCCTAACACATATGCATTATAAATTATAAACAAACCCGTTTCTCCTTTCTGGAACATTCTACAAAGTTGGTTTTTTGCCTTCTCCTTCTATCACATGAATAAATATGAATGGCTTTGTGTTTCGGTGACACCTTTCTGTGTTAAACATGTCATCATTTTCAAATCCACCAGCAAGGTCAAAACTGAATCAGGGAGAGAACATGACATGGCCAGGACAAGGTCATGTGAACACAAAACCTGGCCGTGTAAGAGGTCTACAACTTTCCCTATACCCTCTTCCTTAATACATATTGTCATCCAAAGCTATACCTTCAACGTGAATGGAACCTGGCATATATAGTGGGGACCTGTGCAAATCCTGTTTATTTGAGTCATGGTATCTCAATTTCCTTAGCCATTAACAGGAATAATCCCAACCACTCCCCTATCTCACAGGTATTTTTAGGGTCATACAAGGCCCATAAAAGCACTTTGTGGGGAAAAACAAAACAAAACACCGTGTGAACTTCTGCAGTAGGATGAAGCTTTATTATTATGGGAGGCAGATTAATGCCCCCTCCCCTAAAGATGCCCTTATCCTAACCTCCAGAACTTATGAATATGTTGGCAAAATGGAGCTAAGTTTATAGATAGATTTAATGCTGCTAATCAACTGCCCTTAAAATGGATTGTTCTGGGTTATCCAAGTTGACCCAAGGCAATCACGGGGTCTTACATGTGGAAAAGGGAGGCAGAAGAGGCAGTGCCAGAGTGAGACAGGGTGACAAAGCCGCTGCTGACTTTGAAGGTGGAAGGGGCCAGGAGCCAAGGAACGTGGGCGGACTCCAGCAACTGAGAAAGACAAGGAAGTGGGTTCTCCTTGAGTGTCACTAGATAAGAACCGTGAGGCCCATTTCGGATTCCTCTGAAACTATTTTGTGGTTGTGACTGTTGTTGTTAGGGATCGTCAAAGTGGTTCTGACTCACAGGAGCCTGCACCATCCTCCCAACTGTTCCTCTGTCTGAGGCCATTTGCAGCCACTGGGTCCCTCCATCTCACCGTGGCCCTTCCTCTTTTCTGCCCTCCCTCCACTCCACCTGGCGAGCTGTCCTGCAGAGACTAGTCTCCCCTGACAGCACGTCCAAAGCATCGAAGACGAAGTCTCGCCATCCTTGCCTCGAAGGACCACTCTGACCATTCTCTCTAAGATAATGAATGGGGGTTGCATTAAGCCACTAAGTTGGTGGTGCTTTCTCACTGCCGCGATAGGTAAATATTACAGTTATTTAAATGGCTGAGCTTGCTGACTGGCAATCTCAGTCGGGTCATGAAGGCAGTTGAAGGACCTTCCGTGAGTTACTCCCCCACTGTCTCCCTTGCAGGTCGGCAAAGCAATTCTGAGAAAGGGAGAGAGACAACAGGGCTGGCAGAAGGATGGGAGCAACCCGGAAGTGGAAAAGCTGCCTCGGGGTACCTTGAGTGGGACACCTGCTAGAAATGACAGGAGCCCTATCCTTAGCCCCCTCCACCATCACCAGGGGGCGAGACTGCCCCTGTGCCCCTTGCAGCCTGAACGCTCCACCCAAGCCGCCTCCTTCCATCGTTTTTCTTTGGTTTCTTTTTCACCCTTCCCATCCCTCTCCCTCCCCAGCCCACTCTAAGCCCATTTCCCTGGGAGACAGAATTGGGAGCTGCCCAAGAGCGGACTGTGATGGGCTCCGCAGACTCCCCAGGGCTGCCGCTGGCACACAGGTTCCAGACTCACAAACAGGGAAGCGACTTCATTCTGCTGCTGCCTGAAGATCGTTCATCTCATCAGAGGACCCCAGGGACAGGAGCCCGGCAAATGCCAGATTTTGACATTACGTTCCTCCGGCTGCACATTAACATTTTATTTTAATCTCAACCCCAAAGGTTGCTCAGAATGAAAGGCTAGAGGGGTTTCTCCAGGTGGATCTGAGCCAAACTGATTTTTCTGTTTGCTCCAGGCCCGAGTGCCCCTGACCCCCCATGTCTTATCATTAGAATGAAAATCGTACCCTCCAGAGTCCCCTCCTTCCTGCAGGTTTACAGGGCCCTGCACCTCAGCCAGGCCTGCTCCAAGCCGCATCCCTGGTACAAATCCCTTTTGCAAAACAGCAGAGCACATTTCAGGACATTGAACTATGCAACCATGCAGTTAGCTGACGTAAATTTGGCAAAGCATCTGGTCATACAAATAAATGCCCCCCCCCCCCAAAAAAAGGTACTGTTTTTGAAATT
The DNA here is from genome assembly GCF_000313985.2 of Echinops telfairi. Classification (NCBI taxonomy): domain Eukaryota; kingdom Metazoa; phylum Chordata; class Mammalia; order Afrosoricida; family Tenrecidae; genus Echinops; species Echinops telfairi. Next base: position 9,562,671 of record NW_022106471.1, read on the forward strand.
AAACATTAACTGCCAGGGGTTAATTTGGCACACAAATCTAACCTACTGCCAACCTACTGATTTCCACAAGTAGCAAACCAAGAGGACAGAGTAGAATTGTCTCATGGGCTTTCTTTTTTTAATGAAATTGTGAATTAGGTAGGGGAGTGGGGCTCATATTTCAGACCATCAACTCTGCGTTCAACTGTTTAAGCAATCTCATCCACTTCTCCCCACCCTCACCCCTGTATTCCAACCCACCCTCCACTCCTGATTTCTCTTCTCCTTCTTGGGGTGCTCCATCCTCCCTCTCACCCAAGCCAATAGCTGTCAACCTTCCAGTCCATTGCTTCAGCTTCCCTTTCTTGCCCTCCCTCTGGCCTGCCAGTCATTGTCTTTGTGTTTATCCTTATAGGAGTGGTCTCAGACAATATTTGTCCTTTTGTGATTGACGGACCTCTCTCGGCGAAATGTTCTCCAGCTCCATCTGTGTCATGAGGTGCTTCATGGTGTCCTCGTTGCTTGTTAGCAAGGCGTCGTCTTGCACTGGGTGTATGTACCCAAGTTTCTTTATCCGTTCTACTGATGGGCATTTGGGCTGTTTCCAACTTGTTGCTGTTATGAACAGTTGCTTCATCTGCGATGAAGATGGGAGTGTGCATAAGCATGGGAGTATAGATGTCGGTTTGATGTAGGCCTCTAGCTTCTTTAGGGTATATACCCAGCAGAGGGATTGCTGGCTCATATGGAATTTCTATCCCCGGTTGTTTGAGGTAGCTCCATACTGCTTTCCAGTTGTTGTACATATGTACAGACATACAAGCAGGGTAGGAGACGTCCAATCTTCCCGCATACTGTCCAGCATTTTTTTAAATTGGGCTGTCCAGAACTGTAATCTTAATGGAGACAGATTATCACAACTTTTTCCAGTGGAGCAGCTGGTGGGTTCGAACTGCTGGCCTTTTGAGAGCTTAACGCCTGCACCAGCAGGGTTCCTAGATTTGGTGCCAGGCGACTTGAAAGAGCATAAAGAAGAGCAGGCATTGTTCAAGAGGATGGGGGTGCTGAGGTTCTCTGGTCATTTGTCCGTGGTGGGGCCACCCCTGAAATAAGGAACATCCTCTGTCTCGTCTTCAAGTCACCGGCTTCCACTTTTTGTAAATGCGTGTAATTATAGAGGCCAGGAGCAGGGTATACTGAACATGGCGCAGCTTAGCTCAGTGGGCAGGAAACCGGGGAAGCCCCAGATAACCAGACCACTTTCCCTCAGAATGAGGCTGCGCTGGCCTGCGATGGGAATCAGATGGTAGTTAAACCACCGCAGGTGCTGAATGTGGAAACACGATTTAATAGTGCCAGAGATGCAAGCCACTAGCCAAATCACCTTCCCTGAGCAGCTCCTAAAGCCAACTCTTAGCAGACTTTGGCATTTTACTGCCTGTGAGCATTCAACTTCTTTAAAAGGGTACACATTAGAGGAAAGATGGAGTGTCATGTTAAAGGTGGATTCCTCGTTCCCTTGGATCTTAGATCACGTATCTTATGTAAAAGTGTTACGCCAACTTGTCTCTTGCAAGGCCAACAGATTAATGGAAGGACAATGCAGAGAAGACAATCGAGGTGGAAAATATATGTTCATTCGTCGACCCTTCAAGCCACTTCCATTTGCTTGAATTTTCTTTGTGTTGTAATGTCTTACTGAGGGTCAGAAAGGCAAGTTTGTCATAGCATTCCCAAGCACGGGAGTCAGATAATATGTATAAAAGCAGGAAGGTCAGGCAGCACGTTTCCAAGGAGAGGTAGGGAAATGGAATTCCTTTCCCCACTTTTTCAGAAATAGGCGGCCCCTGACAATGAAAATTATGAATCAATTAGGGACGACACCATGATGCTCTTCTTTATCCCGCTTTCTTCCCCTCCCAGGAAATTTTACATAATTTTATGTGGTTTGGTTCTAGGGTATGACCATCCTTTTTTGGTTAAAGTCCAAGTATGCCAACAAGATGGGAACTAAGATTAGAAATGGGATTTTTTTAAACCCCACTTTTTATTGCGAATTACATGAAGATTTACAGTACAGATCATAGTTTACATTGAACAATTCATTCACATTTTGATTCATACTTCTTTGGTCTTCCTTGTTTGTTGTCCCCCTTTACATGTGTATGAGGTGACTGAAAATACCATGGCTTAATTCAGGCACACCTTGCAAGTCTTCATATTCTTGCTATTCAACTCTTTAAAGTGGTTTTGCACTGAGATTTGTCCAGTGCAAAATGACATGTAAATTCTTGATTGCTGCTTCCATGATTGTGGTCAAGCAAGATGAAATCCTCGGCATAAGCCTTAGGTAGAAATAGGATTTTAGTACTCATCCATACAGACTTAGAGATTTGATAAAATATCAAAGTATTCCAACAGAAGCTGAAAACTGTAAAGGAGTTATGCAGAGTATGGGGTCCGAGTAAACTATAAACCAAAGTCCGCAGAGAGTAAAAAAGAAAGGTTAGAACTGGGGAGGCAAACAAAATCAAAACATGTATTCCCTACATACAAATAGGGGAACTTAGCAATGAGCTGCATGTAGGCTATATAAATTAAAGTCTATGTGGCTTAAATTTGAAATCACTGACTGCATTGCCATTGCAACCATTAGGACTCATTGCAACCCTACAAATCAGAGAAAAACCTGCCCCAAAGTTTCCAAAGCTATAATCCTTACCACCACAGATTGCTACATCTTTCTTCTGTGGTGCAGTTGCTGGGTTGGAACCACTGACTTTTCACTTAGGAGTCAAGCGCCTCTGGGCTCCTTCAATTAACTAGAACCCACTGCCATTGCGTGGATTCTGACTCATAGGAGGGAGTAGCATTCCTATAGAAATCCTACAGAACAGAGTAGAATTCTGCCATCGGGTTTCCAAGGCTGTAAATCTTTAGGGGAGAGAAAGTCTCAGCTTTCTCCCACAGTGTCTGCTGAGTCTGATCAGCCATCTTTGCAGTAGAAGTCCAGTGCTTATCTGACATCACCACCAAGTACACAAAATTTGACATTGAACTTCAGTCCCTGGTGGTACCAGCCACATCTCAAGTGTTCCATGGCCACATGTGACTCATGAGGACGACATCGGATGGCTCAGCTACAGAATCTTTCTTCTGCAAAAATTCGACTGGGTGCCACTGCCCTAGACTGGGTGGAGATCATCTGGTGATGCACCAAACTGCTCACTGGAAAAGATGCTGGGAAAGAGGCAATAAAGACAAGGCCAAGTTCATTGAAGATCGGAAAGGAAAAAGGTCAAGAGCGACATTAGGCACTAAGCCTGATGTGATAAATGGTGGGGGGGAAACCAGATGTTCTCCACTTGTTTGAAGAGCAATTGCAGGAAGCATGAATGCTAGTTACAAAGAGCCTCGGGTTGGAAGGTCACTGCTGCCGGAAGAGACTAGGAAGGAAACCTGTCAAGTTTGTATCCTGGGAAAGGTTTACGAGCAGGGTAGCAAGTTGACATCTGCCGCTGAGTACTGGGGAATTGACTAGAATGAACCTTGCCTTAATCATCAGCTGCTTCGACTTGTTCATGTCCATAAACAGAGTGTGCATATGATTGGCATAAGTATTGCTGGAGGAACCTCATAGGTTTTTTTCTTGTTTTGGTCCTTTATACACATGCCTTTAAGCCCTGAGTTCACCCTGGATCTTGACCGCCCTATTTGGCCATTTTTGCTTTATCTCCTTTGTTTCAAAAAGGGAATTAGAAAATCTCACCTCAGACTTCCTTTTGAGCAATCAAGATCGACTCATCCATATTGAGAAGCTACAGAGACAACTCCCGGTAACCTAAGATGGGCTGACTAAAACAGGCACGGAAGAGGGATTACAATTCCTAGGGCTTGGAATCAGATAGTTCTGGATTTGAGTTCCAGCACTTCCTCTTACTAACTAGGCAACCTTGGGCGAGTCGTTGAAGCTTTGGATTAGATATAACACTCTTGGTTCCAAGTAACATTTTTAAAAAGAAAAATTGGAAATGTATTCGTTTATGTACCTGGAAAACCCAAGGTTCTCTCACGACACCCAACCTCTGAAATCAATTTGTTTATTAATCTCCTTGGTGGCAACTGACAAATGCCCAACCTGAGTTGTTTAAGCACATAAGGAATTTATGGGTTCTTGTTTATGTGAGTGGGGAGGGGTGCTGGTGGTGTACTGGTTATGCACTGGGCTGCAAACCACTAACCGCTCCTCAGGAGAAAGATAGGGCTTTCAACTCCCATAAATAGTTACAGACTGGGAAACCCACAGGGGCAGTTCTACTCTGCCCTATAGGGTGGAGATGAGTGGGCCACGACTCAATGGCAGTGAGTTTGATGTGAATAGTGTGATTGAAGACAGCAATCTGTAGGCAAGGTTCAATTTAAGAACGATCATGCGGGGTGAAAGAGACCCCAAATCTCAAATGTAATTTATGGAGAACATTGTTTTTAGGTCTTAAATAGGACAAAGACAAGACAAAAGAGGAAAACACATCATTTGGATGAGAGAGACCACCAGCTGAGAGTCATACAGCACCCAAGGGTTTAGAGAGTCAGTGGCTTAACTAGGACGTGGGAGGACGAAGGGCACTGCCACGGAGGCATGACTGGTGGCAGATGAACACATCACAGCTGCAGGCAGGAGGGCAGAAACGGGCAGGGGACCATGATCGGGACCTGTGTACTAGGCTACACAGGAGCATTTACAAGACTGGTTCAGAGCCCTCCAACTCATGCTCATGTCACCCTAGCATCAATGTCCTCTATCATTGATCTGGCATTGGCTTGTATTTACCCCAAGTTCAGTGGCTTCCTGGGGGTCAAGAAAGGATGCCTCAAACGTGTGGCATATTGGCCTTAGGAGAATCCACGAGCTGATCAGCATACTGCTAAGCAACAGCCTAGAAGGTCAAGAAACCCAGAGAAGGGAGATTTCCTCTGGAGAGAGTAAGACCAGGGAAGCAGAACCCACTTGGCCAGTCAGCTCAAGTTCTGCATTCCAGCCCCTTGCGTTTCCTTAATTCCATTCAGGTAAGGCATCAGCATTCTCCAAACCCACTGTGTGGAAACACAATGGGTAGGAACTGGGGAAATTCCCTAGGAACCAGTTACCTGGGATTTGTCCTCACACTCCCTCAGGCCTTCCTCCTTCACTACTATTGAAGCAAAACCCCACCATGTTTGTCATGCCAAAAAACCACATCTGGTCACACCCATTGGCTGTGAGTGTGAAGTACATCTAAGCCTACATTGTGGACACAGTCGGCCTGAAGTTAGAATGAAGACCAAGAGGAGGGAGAGCAGGCACCAGATGCGTCTGCTACGAAGTTCAACCCAGGGATTGCCTTTCCTCCTCCTCCGTCCCAGGACCCCCTCCCTGCCTCTTCCAGTCTTATCCCAATCTACTTCCACCGTGAAGTCCTCTCAGATTAGCTTATCAAGGAGTGTGTCCACTCCCACTCTGTACCTCCCACTTCATGTCATTTTTGTGCTGTGTTTTGCATATTTGTTTTATTTGTTCTCCTTCACCAAACTGTGAAGTTCTTAGATGCAGTACAGTGAAGCGCCCATCTGGCGTGTGGTAGGTGCGAGTGCAGTCCAGGGATGCTTTCTGCAGGAAGTCCCTATGGGCTCTTTCTCTTTGTTCCCCGGTCCGCAACCAGACTTCCGCCCCAGCCCTCTACCTTGTGCCCGGCTCATTGCTCACAGCTAAATCGCTCTGTGAGCAAGAACTGCATCACCGGCACCCTCACAGCCCATTGCTACCTGTTAGTGGAATGAATGAGAAAGAATGTGTGGTAAAGCACACACACAGGTTGGGCTGGGGCTCTCAGTCTGAAAAGGAACTGCCCTTACTTAGGGCTCAGAGCTCAAGCTCAGAGTTGGGGTCAGGGCTATGGGGGTGCTGGTTGGGAGATCAACCTCTAGCCTGTTGCCTTGGGAATCAGCCTGGAATATGCTGCCCTTGCTCTAGACCAGTGGTTCTCGACCTTCCTAATGCCGCGACCCTTTAATACAGTTCCACACGTTGTCGTGACCCCACAACCATAAAATTATTTTTGTTGCTACTTCATAACTGTAATTTTGCTACTGTTATGAATTGTAATGTAAATATCTGATATGCAGAATGTATATGACCCTGTGAAAGGGTCATTTGACCCCCAAGAGGGTCGTGACCCACTGGTTGAGAACCACTGCTCTAAACAGACAAAAGAGGAAAACACATCACCCGGATGAGAGAGACCAGCAGCTGAGAGTCATAACGGCACCCGAGGGTTTAGAGAGTCAGTGGCTTAAATAGGACTGAGAAGAGAATTGGTCAGGCCTTATTCGGTGCCATCAAGTCAGCTCAGACCCAGAGCCACCCTGTGCA
>NW_022106471.1:9569162-9598778 GCF_000313985.2 Echinops telfairi
CCCCCCCCCGCCCCCACTGACCCTCTACTTTTTCAAGCATGATGTTCCTTTCCAGGGATGAGTCTCTCCTATAACATGCTCCAAGCATGTCAGATGAAGTCTCACCCTTCTCGCGTCTGAAGAGCCTCGTGGTTGTCCTTCTCCCAAGACAGATTTGTTTCTTCTCCTGGCAGTCCACACTACTTTTAGATTCTCCACCAACACTACAATTTCAATGCAGTAATTCTTCCTTCGTTCACTGTTTAACTTTCTCATGCATAGGAGGTGGCTGAAAATGCCATGGCTGAACGCACACACACCTTAGGCCTCAAAGGGAAGCTTGTTCTTGGACAATTGAAAGAGGTCCTGTGAAGCAGATTTGCCCAGTGCCATACACAGGGGACTAGAAGTCTGAGTTCAGGATCCCAAATGCTTGGGGCAGCTCCAGGCAAAGGGTTGCTTCTTCTGCTGGTCCTGGGGGAAGGACTTGTCTCTTCTGAGCTTCTGCTCCTGGGTGAGCTTCATGTAGCTTGCTTATCTCTCGTCCCCAACTCTTCCTCTTTATTTGCTTGTTCAATCTCTTTTATATCTCAAAAGAGATATAAAACATTAATGCTATCTTATTAACAGAACAGAGAAAGCCCATTCCCCAAAGGAGTTATAGGCGCAGGCATTGAGATTAGAATTTACAGCAGATCTTTTTGTGGGACATAATTCATAACAATGGGCAAAGAGAAAACATTAATGAAGGGTGTGTGATCACAGGATCTGCAGGGGGTAAGGGGGGCTTAATGCCACCAAAGCCCCCTCAGCAGTATAGAGCCTACCCTCCCTCCTGAATTGTCCACTCAGATTGACTCCTGAACCCTTGTTTGAGAGATGCCCCCAAAACTGTTAACTTCTGTGCAGGGCATGTGCCTGGCCATGTGGGAGAAGTCCCAGGAGACCTGAGATGAGACGCTGTCAGCATGAGGTGGCAGGGCTGGCACAGAGCTTCCATGTCCACAAGGCTAAAGTCAGAGGTGAGGCCAAGAGGGATGGAGATGGAGTACCACATGCATCCACCACTCCTGCCCAACCGCAAGTGTATCCAGGTGTAATTATGTGGTGAGGGGCCAAGGAGTGGGCAAGGCTGTAGATGAAACACAACTGGCTATGTGTTCATGATCACTGAGGCCAGAGGACAGCTTCGCTCTACACTCCCCTCCACTTTCCCACATGATTGAACATTTTTCATACGAAACAGTTTCATTAACCAGGCTCAAATAATTAACGTCAATTCATGGGGCCTTTCAATATCTTTCAGTGCATGGGAAACACAGAGGAACCCGCTATGTAAGATGACAAGGAAGCAACCCGATGAATCTAAAAGGTGGCCTAGTCTGAGGAGCAATTGGCTTGGTCTCCCACACAAATCAGGACACTCATCAGGGGTCATCCTTGATTACAAGACACTCCACGGAGACAACACTCTGAAGCGCTGTGGCGCCTTCACTGGAAATGGAATTCTTTGTGGGACATTTCAGCGTGGTCTGGAGTTCTCACAGGACGAACGTACTATCGAGTGAGAAGTGGTAGCATGTGAGTAAAGTAGAAGGCATTTCTAGGCACAGAAAGGGATTAATGTTGCTGGGGGTTTTTTTAGTTTGTGCTTGTCTACTTTCTGTCATTATACAAGGCAAAAATAGAGGTGTTTTCAAAGTCAACTTGACCACCCTGCTGTGCACAGTGTAAACATTACAACAGTGATCATGATCCTTACTGATTAAGGCCCTCACACATACATTGTACAAACACATGATGCAAGTATTGCCGACACCATTTCACGGCGGAGAGACCTGAAGCTCAGAAAGGTCATTCAAATTGCCCACGGTGGTGGCAGAGTCAGGACGTACATTCAGGAGTTAACAAAAACCAAACTGAACCAATCGACCAATAGCAGATTGCCATTGAGCCAATTCTGACTCATTTGATGTTCTAATGAAGCTGTCCTAAGCAGACACGTACCAGGGGTTTCCCCAGGGCTCTCGGCTAGGTCAACTCTGCAGAGCAGAGATTATTATACCATCCTGGGGAGGACTCCACTCCCTCCCTCACTGCGATTGAGTTGATTCTAACTCTTGGCAACCCTTTAGGACAGAGTAGAACTACTCCTTGGGTTTCCAAGCCTGTACTTCTCTCCGGCAGTAGAAAGCCTCATCTTTCTCCTAAGGAGTGGTGGGTGGTTCCAAACCACTGACCTCTTGGATCACAGTCCAACACATAATCCAGAAAGGCAGGACCCCTGGTGGGAAGACAGAGAAGAGGAAATTTCTTCTCACAGGGGTTGTGGGGGAGTGGAAGAGGTGGGCAGGATTAGAGAAAGCTTCATAGAAAGAGATGGAGCGGGGTGGGGGTGGCATTTAGCGCTCTAAAGAATGAAGAGTTCTGAGTGCAGGAAGTATGGGCGTGGAGGGGGTGGGCATTCCAGGAGGAGAGCAAGGGCAGGTGTGGACTGCGAGAGTTTGGGGGGAAGCGCGGCAGGGAGGGTCATTTGGACTTTCTCTTTCCAGCTGTCCTTGAACCCAGGCATCCCGGAGCTCTCCCATCCAGGAAGCTCACTCAGGGGTAGGAATACAGGAAGGATGGGAAGAAGGAGAATCAGAGGCTGGGAGACAGGAGAGGAGATTGTGGCTAAACCCGCCCAAAGGACAAGATACTCGAGCCAAGGGAAGCGATTCAGTCACTCAACTCAGGAAGGAACCCTTTTCTACCTCGTTACAAATGTAAACCAAGGGTGAGGTCGTCCAGCGCTCACATGCTGGTACGCCTGTGCATGCTGGGGCTTTCTTGCTGAACGCAGTTCTGCTCTTGGACACCTGGCTGGGTCCCCTAGCAGCTGCCCAGGACACTGTTCTCCAGACTTCCTCGTTCCTGACCTCTTTGTGCAGGAGCAGCAAGGGGGTCCGTGCTGCTTGCTCCCTCCCCTGCACTGCAGGTGACAGGCCAAGGTGGAGGGAAGACAAATGATTTCTGTTTGGAGCTCCCTCAAGACATTCTTAGGGATGGGGAAGCTCATAGGCTCTCTGACCCTCCCTTTCCACTTGACTTCTGACTGTTCTTCTTTGGGTCTCAGATTCTACCACTCGGGTCATTTCAACCTGGGCTCATGAGATTCCTTGAACCATCTTTTTGCCCGGTAGGTAACTCTTCCCAGTGAAGAGTGGGCGGTCTCATCGCCCCTGGAGGGAGGACGGAGTGGGGGACCAGAGATAAGGACCCAGGCAGGAGGGCAGGGGAGCCTCACAGAGAAGAACGATGCAGGGGTGGAGGGGTATCTGGGGCCAGCTGGAGCATGTGTGCTGGGATTATTCTCAGTGGGGTGGAGGGTTTGGGACAGTGGTACCTCAAGGTAGAAGCAGACACACAAGGGATACAGAAAGGCCCTCTGCCCGAGTAAGCTCTCCGGTTCAGGCTCACTCTCTCAGACCCTTCCTGCTGTGGGTCTCAGTGCTCATGGGTCAAGGCCCGGCCCGGCCCAAATCCCCGTGCTGGCATGTCAGTGCCCCTGCTGTTCAGCCTCACTCTGATAGCCTCTGACCTCACACACAGGCCCCTCTATCACTCTTACTCAAGTTTCAGGACTTCTGCGATGCTGTGGACATGAGGAGCCCTGACACCACAAGGCATTAATGCCTGTCGTGTAACCTTCAAGGGATGGGAGCCGATGGAAACATGACTCTTCTCTTGGTCATTAGGTGGACCACCCTGAAAGAGATTTTACGCGCTCCTCAAAAAGTCTGGGGTGGGATTAAGTCCCAGTTCAGATATTTCCAAAGTGGGTGCTACCACCCCCTGGAGGGCACTGGAACAATCCAGGGGGGCTGCAAAAGCAGATTTACACTTATCCTGGATTCTGGGCTAGAGTACATTTTTAATTGCTGGGGGGCGGAGAGGTGTTGATAAGTAGCTTCCCCTCCCCCACCCCCCTGAAAAGGAGGCAGTAGGCTGATTAAGTGTGGGAACCTATGCTCAATGATACTCATATTGCTCAGTGATGATCTCAATTCAAAATAAAAATAAAAACAAAGAAACAGCTGCCACCCAGGCCATTCTGACTCATGGTGGCCCCATGGCGGCCGTGCCGAGTAGAACTGCCTTGCGGCGGTTGGTGACAGTGACCTTCTGAAATGAGTCACCAGGCCTTTCTTTTGAAAGTGTCTCTGCATAGGATTGAACTCACCAACCTTTCATTTAACATGCAAGCACTTAGCCATCCGCACCACCCAGGGACTTCAGTGATCCGTATAACCTTATATGTGGCCAGACACCCTATCTAGCCTACATGTAGCAAGTATCACCCATCTTCTGTGGCTACTGTCCCTCCCACTCCCCAGCCCCTAGCTTCTGCTCACTGAGGTCACCTCTCAGGTAAACGTCCTGCACATAGCTCTTCATCTCAGGCTCAGTTTTCGAGCCATTGGGACTCAGGATAGGAAAACGAACATCATGGTACAATCCCCAAATGTGCAGGTCTCCCCAGAGCTCCGTCTCTGCAGGCGATGCCCAATGTACCATTCAGGGACCAACAAAGGCATCCTGAGAAGGATGTTCAAGCTTTAGAATGGCCAACGAGCGGTCAAAGGGAGTCCTGCACTCTCTCAAGCCCCCGTGCAGGCTCCATTCCACCCTCCCAGCTACTCCAGACCACCCTGCACGCTTGTGCTTCTTCTTTCCCATCTCCTTCATCCTATGAGTGTTCCTTAGCCTCTTAGGAGCTCTGGTGACATGGGCAGGTTGAAAGCTGATTGCTCACGGCCAACAGCCAACCACTCTTTGGGAGAAAGGTGAAGTTATGTGCTCCCATACAGGGCTGCAGCCTTGGAAACCCTAGAAGGGGTCACTGTGAGGCGAAACCAACTCCATGGCAGTGGGTTATTTAACTTCTTTGGTTTAAATCTCACACACACATGTGGGCTTTAAAAAGGTTTGGGGGGAAATGGAAGGAAAAGATCATGGGATTTTTCCCACACTCTTTGTGGAGCCCACCAGTACACCTCCTGGCTGTCTGAAGAAGCAGTTCCCTTAATTCTGCATCATCAAGGAGCCTGCAGCCATCTTTTTTGACTGGTGATGATGAGGCTGAAGGACTCTGTGGTAGTTACATAATCGGTGTCAATTTGAGCGGATTAAGAGTGAAGGGGTGGAGTTGAGCCTGTCAGTCAGGTGGCAGCTTGATGAGCTCATTTGGAGACGCTAAGGAGATGCATAGCTCATTTGAGGTGGGGCACAGGCTCACTCCCTGGGAAACATTGCAACTGACAAGACACATGGAACGACACTAGTGCCCTGAGTTGGAGAAGCCACGTGGAGACACCCCCCCCCCCAGAGCTGTGATGCTTATAATGCTACTGGATCCACAAGACTTCCCACCCACTGGCCCCTGATCTTCCTGCATTCGGCGTCATTGCATGTATTTCGTGAGTCTGAAGAGGACTTTATAGATTGGTATTGGACATATGGGCTAACATTGGACTTATGGACTTGATCTGGACTGGGCTGGGATATTTTCTCACTATTCAATTGCTCTTGTATATAAAGTTCTCTCAGACACATGAGTGTCTATGAATTTGTTTCTCTAGTCTATCCAGTCTAACACAGAGTCATAACCAGAAAAGAAAAAAAAGAGAAAACGTCGCCTTCAATCTGCTCGGACTTGCGGCCCCCTGTGTGTGTCCGAGTGGAACTGTGCTCCGGTGGGCTTGCGGCGGCTGCTTTTTCACAAGGAGAGCTCTTTCTCCTGAAGTGCCTCTTGGACTTGTATCGGTCACCTTTCAGGTAGCAGACGAGTTTGCCGGTTTCATCTCCCAGGGAGAAAGGACTCCTAGCCCCTGTAAACGGCCTCCCCAGAGCTTGCCGGGGAGAGGGGAAGCCTGGCCTTAGGCACCGTGCCTAAACAGAAGCCCACACAAGCCTGCAGGGAGGCTGTCATTCACCAGCTCCTCCCAACCTTTGACATACCAGGGCATAGAGCAAACAGGCATTTTTATACCGCATATGCAAGTTCAATGAGTCCTGGTGGTGGATAGGTTATGCACTGGACTGCAAACCACAAGGTTAGCAGTTCAAAACCACCAGCCACTCATTGCAAGAAAGATGAGGCTTTCTACTCCAGTCAAGAATTACAATCTCGGAAACCCACATGGGGCAGTTTTACCGTCCTAGGGTCGCTATGGGTCAGAAATGATTCCATGGCAGAGTTTGAGTTCTACAAATCAATGGATGAAACTGCTGCCCCCCAGGGCTGAGGGGCACCCCATCTTGTTTAGCACACTGTGGCCACCTGCAGCATACCAGGCTGTGGGACCCCTGTGGGGTGTGCGGGCAGTGGTCAGTCCAGGACCCCCAACCCTGAGGTGGGTCTGCAGAACCCATGGAGAGCTGGCTCCCTGGTCTCAGCATTTGTTTAAGGTCGTTCTGCGCATTCTTGTCTCTCCCACCACCTCCCTGCCCCCGGCACCATTCCATCGGCAATGGGTTGCTCTCAGCGGTTCATCGGCCTCAGTGTGCACAGCCTCACCTCCGCCAGCTTTGTTCCCGAACCTGGCTGTCTCTCAGAAACACGGACAAAACCATCCAGCTGCAGCCACAGCTGTCGCTGAGTCCCCACACGGGCATCCAAGTGGCCGCAGGAGCATCACACAGAGCCCGGAGAGCATGTGTTTCCTCTTTCTTCTGCTCACAATTGACAGGCTCCGAGGAAAAGGAGCTGCGGGGCTTGGCAGCAGGGCAGGAGGTTCTTGTTAACAGCTTGCCTTCCTGTTTATACGGGGCCTGGCAAAACTGTTAATTCCTCTCACGGAGGTGACAAATGGGACACCCTGGAATGCCAGGGAGCTGCAGCCTTAGAAAACAGCCCTGGAGCAGGGAGGCTTCTAGAAGCAGAGCCCAGAGCCTGGAGATGGGGGTGGGGTGGGGCTGTGTGTAGCTGGGGACATTGGGGTTCCCAGGACTGCACCTACACAAGGAGTCCTGGTGGGGCTCAGGGGGTTCCTTGATGGACGGTTAGTGGAAGTTCAGCAGTTCAAAGCCCAAACCAAACTCACTGCTATTGAGTCAATGCCAACTCATAGCAACCCTGTAGGACAGGGTAGAACTGCCGCTGAGTGTCTGAGACTGTCATGCTTCACTGGAATAGAAAGCCTGTCTTTCTCCTTCAGAGAGGCTGGCGGTTTTGAACTGCTGACATTGCAGCCAGCAGCCCAAGGTAACCACTCTGACACCATGGCTCCTGTCAACACAAATATTTCTCTTCCATTGTATTAACATGCGCAGCTAACTGCAAGGTCAACGGTTTGAGCCCCCAGTCATTCCGAGGGGGAGGATGAGGCTGTCTGTCTCCACAAGGATTTCACGTCTCAGAAGCCCAAAGGGCCGTCTGCTCTGCCCTCTCGGGCCACTACGAGTTGGAATCGACTCGCTGGTAGTGGGTTTGGTTTGAGTGTTTGGTTGCTTAATTCACTCATGGCTTCATGGGACAGTTTCCGTTTCAGAGTTACAAATTCTTTCTAGTCATTCATTTCAGGGGGTTCTCCAGTCTCCCTGGACCCAGTACGACTGGTTTCCACGTGAGTTTGAAATTCTGTTCCATATTGTGCCTCCTTTTGATCAGGATCCAGCAGATGGATCCTTGATCAAAATGGAAATGACCAGTCGGGGCCATCCGTTTCTTCTGGTCTCACAGTCCCAGAGGTGGTAAGTTAGAGGAACAATTGAACCTGGAGTCCATTCCCTACGTCTCCTTCCTCGGCTGTTTCAGGCAAATAAGGACCAACAGGTGGCTGGCTGCCTTGAAGCTTTTAAGCCCCCAGGCACCATTCATGGAGCCAGGATGTGGAACAGCAGCAACCAGAGACCAAACTCACTGCCCACTCCCGTGACCCCACAGGGCAGGGTAGAACTGCCCCTGTGAGTTTCTGAGTCTGTGACTCTTTTCAGGAGTCAAAAAGACCTGTCTGCCTCCTCTAGAGCTGCCGGTGGTTTCGAACTATTGACCTTGCCGTGAACAGCCCAAGGCGTAACCACAGTGCCACCTCCCAAAGCAGCCTGGTACGGTGAACCTCTTGAAGGCGGTGTATTGAAGGCAGAGGCCGATTTTTTCCATGCTGGTGGGGCCCAGTATCCGACAATGTCAAGTAGGCTCTCATTATTCAGTTCCTGCATTTCCTCACACTCAATTCAACCCAGGCCAGAGGCCCCTAGTGGCGGAGATTTTCTGTAGGAATGCTGCCATGCTTCTCAAGGCCTGGAGGAAGACAGTGTGGCTTGTTCTAGGGAGAGGAGTAGCCTCCGAGGGGGTGCGTGGGAGAGCATTTGCACACCCCGGACACAGTGCTGCAGCTGCCAACGTTTCCAAGAAACAGGGCTGTTCTCCACAGATAGCAATCACCCGTCCGCTTCCTGGGCCATGTGTGCAGTTTCTAGCAATGGAACCGGATACAAGACCGACTGTGTTGGAAGTTTTCTCTTAGGGAAACAAACAAACAGGTTTTTCCTGTCCTTGTAGGGTTTGGTTTCACAAGGAGGCAGTAAGATGACAATTTATACAGGGCCTGCAGAGCGGTGGCATGGTGGGTAGGCAAGGCCAGCCGTTCAAGCCCACCGACTGCTCTAAGGTCAGCGCAGTTCTACTCTGTCCTATCGGGCTGCTATGACCTGATATGGACTCGATGGAAGTGGATTTGGGGTTGCGGTTTTGTTTTGTTTTGAAGGCTATCTGTTCAGGGCCTTAAAGATTTTCAAAGCTGGACAGGCAGGGTCTCCTGAAAGTGATGGCCAAGGTCTCTCTACCCTGTCACCTTGGACCCCCACCTCATCCTCAATGTGACCATAAAGTGATGTCCCAGCAGCGCTTTGTGACTGTTCCAGCACCCTTCCTTCCTCCTGCTGAGGCTTCCCCCTCAGTCTTAGGCAGCTCTGTTGCCAAAGTCAGCTCCAACCCTTGGTCTCTTCTGAAAGTCACCGCAGTCAGTACCCTACTCTTGGTCCTCCTTTGTGATCCGTTCTCGAAATCACCAGGTAATTAGTTCAACTAGCATTTCCTTTACTCATGTGTTCTCCATCCACCCACTTCCAGTCCTGGCAGTCCCGGGACTATCTGAGCTGCCTGCTCACTCACTCACTTCGTCACCAAGTCAGTAAGAAAGAACACAAATCAGACTTGAGTCAGAAAAGGCTCAGAGAAGCTGAAACCCTGAATGCCTCCACTGCCCTCTCCCTCATAGGATGGGGTGAGGAGCACCTTTGGGCTCTGTTTCCATGAGGCCTTGGGTGTGAGTCCTCTGATGGAGTTGCCTTCCCTCGTTCTGTGCTGTGGGGTGTCCTTCCAGAAGCCCCAGGGCCACCGGTCACCTCTGCTGCAGTCTCTACTATGTTCTTGGCTCCCAAAGACTGCCAACCCCAGATGGAGCAATGAAGTTATGCACCCTGGCTTCTGGCTGCCTGGCTCAACCCTCTCAGGGCCCAACTTTTCTCTGCATCAAGGAGGGGATATCAGTAGTACTGATGAGTGGTGCAGTGGTTAAGGGCCTGGCTGCTCATGAAAAGCTTGGGAGGTCGAGTCCACCCTGAGGCATGTGGCAGAAAAGCCTGGTGATCTCTTGGGAAAAATCAGTCATTGAAAACCCTCCGGAGCACAGTTCTCCTCTGGCCCACGCAGGGTCACCACGAGTTGGGCCTGCTTCAGCGGCGGCTGCTTGCTTCATTTCCACTGAGCTGCTGGGAGGAAGGAGTGACAGACCAGCAAATGCTGGCTACTGTTATGGAATATTCTTTCATTGGTGAGGAAGGTAGAGATTACCTGTTCTCTGGAGGTGAGAAGCCACCTGGTTTGCCAAGTCCTACATCTTGAAACTTCCCTAGATTTGGTTCTTGTTGATAAAGGCAGTCCCGGTCTCCCAGCGAACTTCTGACCCCAGTCCCTCCTGGGATTTCAGCTGCAGTTGCTTGCGTCTCCCAGAGGGGCCATTAGGGCCAAGTTCTAAAACAGAACCATCACCAGGACATGGTCTATTTCTTCTTCTTCTTTTAAAAATCATTTTATTGGGGGCTCATACAGCTCTTATCATAATCCACACATACATCCATTGTGCCAAGGGCATTTGAACATTTATTGCCATCATCCTTTTCAAAACATTTTCTTTCTACTTGAGCCCTTGGTATCCGCTCCTCATTTTTCCATCCATCTCTCCATGAACCTTTGATAATTTATAAATTATTTTTTTTTTCATGTCTTACACTGACCAATGGACACCATCTATTTCTAATTGTCTTGGATGTGCTAGTCTTGTTCTTTGAGCCCTGTTGGCATAGTGGTTGCACGTTGGGCTGCTAACCATAAGGTCACCAGTTTGAAACCACCAGCCTATCCATGGGAGAAAGATGGGGCTTTCTAGTCTTGTCAAGAATTATGCTTTCGGAAACTCACAGGGGCAGTTCTACCCTGTTCTGGAAGGTCACTACGAGTTGGCATGGACTGGTTGGCAGTGAGGTGGTTCTGATTTGGGGATCCTCCCTAAGGGAAACCATTCTGTTTGTATATTTATGTCCCAATTAGACCGAACACGGCTCTAGACATTGTTTGAGAGATCCACTAGAACCTGGAAGACCCCAAGAGCAATCTACTGCTTCTGTTGCCTATGTTCCTTGAGATAAGACAGAGCCCTGGAGGGATCCCCTTAACCTTGGACATCTTGGGTCTGGAGGAGATAAATATACCCTCCTTGGGTTTTTTGTAAGTGAACGAGTGAAGTGACAATCAGCAGGACTTTCAGAACTAGCCTGTGCCACTCCTTGAGGATTAGATGGGGCCCAAATACCTTTCTTTGCAAGACAGAGACAGGAGGCGCCAGCCAGAGCCCTCCCGTATTTCCTCAGTGACATGCCAAAATAATGCAGAGCCCAGAGTCTGCAGTTATAAGGGGGGCACAGACCACACGGGCTTATGATTCAAGTCTTCAGAGGAAGCCCTGAGGCCCTGCTGTGGGTCTCCGGGGCCACCCTTCTTTTACTGAAAGGGAGCTGCTGTTGGTGGCATCTCTTAGTCCCTCTGGCACTTCGGAGCCTTTGCTGGAAAAAGCCATTTAGATGAGCATTAAGTCTTACATTACCCTTGAAGAGACCGGATGAGTGATAAATGAGGGAATGGGTCCTATTTCCACAAAGAACTTTAAATTCCTTCCACTTCTCTAAAGGGGGGGTGGTGGGGGTGATGGCGTAGTGCTTGCTTGTTGGCCTGCTAGTTGCAAGGTCAGCAGTTTGAAACCACCAGCCTCTCTCTCCCTGGGAGAAAGACAGGGCCTCAGAAACCCTCAGGGGCAGTTCGACCCTGCCTTAAAGGGTCAATGTGAGTCCGCATCAACTCAATGGCAATGAGTTTGGTCTTGGGTTTATATAACTAAGCAGGAGGAAGACAAGGCTTGCTACTCGAGTAAAGAGTTACAGTCTCAGAAACCCACAAGGGCAGTTCTAGTCTGTCCGGTAGGGTTGCTATGAGTCGGAATCAACTCAATGGCAAAGGCTGGGTTTTCTTTTGTTTGTTTGGTTGGTTGGTTTTCTCTGAACCAAAGGTCTGTGTTCCCACCTCCACGCTCAGCTACCCGTGGGGGAGGCTAAAGCCAGTCAAGTTCTGTGAAGGCCCTCCCTGGCCCAGCCTGCAGTGCAGGGTCACTGAGTCAAGTTCTTGCACGGATCTGAGTCAGCAACAGTGTGCTAATGGGCCCAAGAATCCCTCTGCCCAGTGGCCTGAAATGCCATACACTGACGACACCGGCAGTCCGTTGAGAAAGGCTCAGACACCAGGTGCTCTGCTGTACCCGCCCTGTCAGCAGACAGCGATGAGCCAGCCCCCACCTACCATGCCTGCTGTGTGCCTGCCCTGAGGTCCAGGTTCAGCAGCCCCTTGTCAAAAAGACCTCCCTAAATCCTTCCATCTTTCAAGACACATCCCAAGTATCTTCTCCTCCATTGCACTGCCAGCCAGTTGATTCCAACTCATGTGACCTTATAGGACAGAGTAGACCTGCCCCTTTGGGTTTCCAAGACTTTAAAGCTTTGCCAGAGTAGACAGCTTTATCTTTCTCCTGCAGAGCCACCGGTGGATTCGAACTGAGGATCTTGTGGCTAGCAGCTCAGTTTGTAGCCCACCACACTACCAGAACTTCATTCATTCAGAAGAGGGGCATGTATTGAGCACCAACTGAATTCCAGGGAGTTGACGAGGCAGAAGTACATGACCAGGAACTACCCGGAATTCAAGCCAGATTCAGAAGTGGACGTGGGAAAGGGGATATCATTACTGGCATCAAGAAATGTTTCACTTGTGTTTTCTTGATTATTCAAAGGCATTGGACTGTTTGGATCACAATCAACTATAGATGACACTGAGAAGGATGGGGACTTCAGAACAATGACTTCTGCTCCTGCAGAACCAGCACACGGTCAAGAAGCGGTTGGGCAAACAGAAGAGGGGCATATTTCATAGTTTAAAATCAGGAAAGGTATGCTTCTGGTTTTATCGTCTCACCATACTTAATCCAAGAAGTTGAACTATATGAAAAATTAGGCAACTAGATAAAAAAGGATCAGAAGAAGGCTTATTAACAACCTGATAGATGCAAATGACACAACTTTGCTTGCTGAAAGTGAGCAGGACTTGAAGCAGTTGCTGATGAAGATCAAAGTGTGCAGCCTTCAGTGTGGATGACACCTCAATGTCAAATCCTCCCAACTGGACCCATTGGCGACATCACAATAAATGGAGAACAGATCAAAGCTGTCAAGGATTTTCTCAATGCTCATAAAATCAGGAGCCGAGAAATGAAAAGACTCATTGCACAGGGTCAACCTGCTGCACAAGACCTCTTTAAAGTGAAGAGCCAGGGTGCCCCTTGGAGGACGAAGGTGCACCTGCTCTAAGCCACGGTATTTCCAATCGCTTCACGTGGCTGTGAGAGTTGGCCATCAAATCAGGAAGACCAAGAAGAATTGGTACATTTGATTTGTAGTGCTAGAGAAGATCATGGAAAGTACCACGGACTGCCAGAAGGACAAACAACCTGTCTGGGAGGAAGTACAGCCAGAGCGCTCCTTAAAGGCAAGGATGGTGAGCTTTTGTCTCATGTACTTTGTTAGGAGAGACTGGTCCCTAGCAAAAGACATCATGCTTGGTAGAGTCGAAGGGCAGCAAAAAAGAGGACAACCCTGGATGAGATGTATTACTATCGTGGTTGCAACAACGGGGCCCCAGCGTAACCACCCTGGTGAGGACGGTGCGGGGCTGGGCAGTGTGTCATGCGGTTGGACATCGGGTCGTGGTGGATGGAAAGTGGCTCTGTGGTACCTAGCAACGAACGTCGATGAGTTCACTGGTCTCTGCGAGGTTAGGAGCATTGTCTAAAGTCACAGGATGAGTTGCTAGCCCGTAAGTGCTCTGGCTGCTCTGTGTTCATTTTATTTCCCCATGGGGCCACTTAGCTTCCCCAAAGGTGAGCAAGACACTTGAACTTCTCAACATAAAGCTTGTGCATGTGAAGTGCCTGGTAGAGAGAGGTGGCTGGATGGTTGCTTGTGGACCTCTCCCTGTTCCATAAACCACAGGCCAGGGGGCTGATTCTCTTGGGAGCCCATAACCTGCTGCTGAGAGGGGCCGTTTCCTCTGATTGCTCGGGTCCCCTACTCGAAGTCCCTTGGTGTGACTTCCTATGGAGAAAGCCTCTGTTCAGCCTCTGGAAGGGGACATGGGGACATGTATCTTTGCAAACAGCCTTTGCTTGCTCCAAAGGTACTATTCTCAGGAAAGATGCAGGTGAGAGGCCCATAGGACAGGAGAGGTTTGCTCTTCTTCCTCAGAGAGAATCCAAGTTACCCTCATCTCTGTTATTTATTTATGTTCCTGGTGAGCCATTGGTGAAGAATACCATGTAATAAGGCCAAATGCCCCTACTACGGGGTAACGATCCCCACAATCAAACAGGTCCAAGAGGTGGTTGTGTAATTGAGGGGTAAAGTTAAAGAGACATCAGACAAGATAAGGCATGCAATTGCTCACCTCTGGGATGGCCATGATCTCAGCAGCCAGATCCATGCAGATAGAGTGAATATATTTCCAATCACGGCTTATATACACTTAGGGGACGTGGAAGCCCCCCTGATTACATCATAACCATGGCTCTGTACCACAGGCATACACACAACAGGAGGTGGAGGAACTAGGGGTGTACACACAGTAGGAAGGGGAGGCACTAGGGATATACAGTGACAAGATGGGCAGACTCTAAAGTTAAGATGGCAGCCTAACCTTGGTCCTCCCTGAGTTGGCTCAACCTTGTCTTTGGGACAGACTATAAGGTCTGATTGCTCTAGATGACCGATAACCCTCAGGAAGATAACCCTTAAGCAGTTGACCTCCAAGTGTATAGTCATAGACCATGTGTTAGCAAGCAACATCTTAGGTTTGAAATATATTATGGGGGGACAACCTTTCTGTATCCCACACCCTACCTCTTCAGAACTTCTTTGAACAGCCCCGCATGATGGGGCTATGGTCTGACAGGTTATCATGAGAGAGGAAAGTGGGTCAGTGCAGAGGGCTCCAGGGTGGACCCAGCCCCCAATGGTGGACCACCAGTCACTGTGGTGTCACCAACACCCATGCATGCCTGGGGCTCTGGACAAGGTCGGGCCTGGTTGTCATTTGGTCAAAGACAGCTGTGCCCTTGAACTGTTCTTCTATAGACACAGCTTTCCCTGAAAGGTGACAGGCCAAGGGCCAAAGTATGCTCGTGGGTTTTGTTCCTCAAAGGCTGCCGCACCAGCCAGGGATAGGTAGGACTCACCCAGACCCTTACTGGAGATGTGTGTGTCCTCTGTAAGGTGACCATGTGAAGGTCCCATTTGACTCCCTCTCCACAGCCAACCCAGAATTCTGAGTTAGGAGAGACTGGGAACAAGGCCTCAGAAAGAACCCATCAGGGAGGAGAAGCAAGTAGGGAAGTGCTTGGAACAGAGACAGAGGTGCCCCCTATAAGTGGTCAGTTTGGGGGTGGAGGCCCACTAATAAATTCAATGTTGGTTTACCCAATAGGCCAGGCAAGAACTCACTTAATTGTGTCCCTTACTCTTCTGTAGTGAACAATTTCACATTTCTTTCACCACCTCAAAGATTCTGCTTGTCGACCATCTAGCAGAGACGCCAAGCCACAAGCCCACATAGAGGATGCACACTAGCCTGTGCGATCATGAGGTGTCGATGGAATCAGTTAACAGGCACCAGAAGACCCAAAACAAAAAATAAAACATATTGTTGAGAACTAGAGGGGTTGGAGCAGAGACCCCAAACCCATCTGTCGGCAATAGGACATCCCCTCACAGAAGGTTACGAGGAAGGGATGAGTCAACCAGGGTGCAGTATAGCACCCATGACACACACAATACTCCTCTGGTTCTTTGAGGCTTCCTCACCCCCCACGATCATGACCCCAGTCCTGCCTTTCACTGAGTGCTAGACCGGAGCATGAACACCGGTACAGAGAATAGCTTGTGACACACGGAATCCAGGTCAGCTACACCCTCAGGAACACAAATGGGAGTAGCAATGTCAGGAGAGTGGGGCAGGGGCAGGTGAGGAGAGAAGGGGAGGAAGAAGGAACGATCGTCGGGGTAAGATATGAAAACAATAATAATTTATAACTTACCAAGGGGTCCTGAGGATGGGATGGAGGGGGGAAAGAGGAGCTAATACCAAGGGCTCAAACAGAAAGTAAATGTTTAGAAAATTATGGTGGCAGCATATGTACCAATATGCTTGATATAAGTGATGCATGGAATGTTAGAAGAGCTGTCAGAGCCGCAGTAAAATGATTTTTTTTTAAAAGATTCTGCTTATAAGTACGGCTGGCATCTGTCTCCTCTCAACCCCACTGCATCAAAGCTTCTTTCCAAACGTAGAGTGTGACAGGGACGGAGCGCCCAGTGAGCCATGTAAGCAGGGGCTTACCTGTGCTGTGTGGTCCATGGTGTCGTGTGAAACTATTCGCTACCGATTAAGAAGTAAGCCCCTGCTCACCTCCCTCACGGGGTCACACTCCTGATCCCTCGGCACAGTGATTAAGTGCTCAGCTGCTATCCCCTCCCCCGCTCGGTGGCTTGTAGAGATCAGGGACTGAAGGAAAGAATCGTCCAGCTGCTCCTTCAAAGATCGTAGCCTAGGCAACGCTGTGGGATTCTGTCTTGCAGGGTTACTAGGCTGCTAACGTCAAGGCCAGCAGTTGCAATCCACCAGCCACTTCTCAGAAGAACGACGAGGCTGTCTGCTCCCATCCCATTTGCAGGGGAGGGGAACCTCTTTTTTTCTGCCAAGGCCCATTTGGATATTCATAACGTCATTCACAGACCACATACGGGTCAAACATTTCATTAATTCACGCCTGAGCGTTACAGTCTTGGAAACCCACGGCGCGGTTCCCCCTGTGGGACTGGGGCTCTGTGCATCGGCCTGGACTCAACGGCAGGGAGTTTGGTTGTAACTTGATGGCTGCAACTGCTTCTCTTGGGTGAGGCGCGTGACGTTAATTGGTATGGGTGACTTCTTGGGCCTTGGAGGGTGGACTGGCCGGAAGTTCCCCGGAAGTTCTACTCTGTCCTAGACAGTGGCTGTGAATTGGAACCCAATCAGCAAGAGCCCCTGGGACTAGATTCTCTCAAGGACGGAGGAAGGGAAAGAGACTGTGAGACAACCTCACAGTCAGTCTGCAGGGAGGACCCAGGCTGGCCCAGCTGCCGGACAGTCAGGAGACTCCCTGCTTCAAGGGCACTAGCTGCAGTCTCTTTCCAAAGGCCAGGAAGCATGGGCCCGCAAGAAAGCCTTGGGGCCTCCTTTCCCACTTTCCTGTGCCTAGGAGCCAGGACAGTGCCACCTCCACCTGTCCCTCACCTCATACATGGGTAACCATCACCTCCGGTCTTTCTTTCTTTGGGGTTGGTTTCCTTCAAATAAAGGCTCTTGCAAAGAACTCTGAGAGTGAAGAAGATGAAAAATCCTAACATGGGAGGGTCACACCCTCATATGTTTCCACTTCACAGCGCAATTCAATCTCCGGATTCCTCCTTTTACCAAAAAAGCAAGCAAGCAAAGAATTGACTGTGAAGAAGCTCAGCAGGAAGCTAGAGTAGCCGACACAGTGACGTGAGAAAAGGAGGATTTAATCTTAGCAACGTTGACGCCTCCCACGATCACACATGTGAGAGGGCCAGGTGACTGTGCACAATGTGGCCCGTTTGAGGGAAGCGTGGGGTCCTCTCTATAACTCCACTTCCAGCAGGCCAGCGCCTGAGGCTGGAATATGCCAGCCACCAGCCCAGGGACTGCATTCTTGCATACTGGGAGTTGCCTGTGTAGCATGCAAATTTATGTAAAATGCAAGTTAAACCTGTGCTTGAAATAACAGAAAATGTACTGGCACGTTTTCTGGAAAAACAAAGGCGTTGGCTGGCCCGACCTTCTGGGAAGGCACTGATAGGCAATAAGAAGGTAGCTGCCTGCCTTGGCGGGTGCTGACCCTGGTGGGCAGGATGAGGTTAGGCCTCTTCCAGGCAGGGCTCCAAGGACACCTAGCTCTGTCCTGTGAGGAGTTCCCTGCCCCCCTGAGGGCTCCCTCGCTCTGTGCTCTTAGAGCCATACCCACAATCCCCCGTCTGCTAAATCAGACTTGCTGCATCGAGAAAGGCAAGCATCTCCCGAGGCGCTCCCGTGCATGCGCGCCTGCTCTGTCCTTCCTTGCAGTGTGGAGTTTGGCTCTCCCTCCGGGTCTCGCCTCTGTTCAGAGGTTT
Organism: Echinops telfairi; assembly: GCF_000313985.2. Classification (NCBI taxonomy): domain Eukaryota; kingdom Metazoa; phylum Chordata; class Mammalia; order Afrosoricida; family Tenrecidae; genus Echinops; species Echinops telfairi. The sequence continues at coordinate 9,587,007 of NW_022106471.1, forward strand.
GTCCAGGATGAATACAAAACCCAGCCAAACCCATTACTGTTGAGCCGATCCTGACTCCTAGTGTCCCTGCCTCCTAACGACCCTGGAGGGCAGTAGAGCTGCCTCCATCGGGTTTCTACCGTGGATCTTCCAGAAGCAGACTACCTTATCTTTTTCCTGCAGCGGGGAGGGTGGGTTTGAACTGTGGACCTCTGGGTTAGCAGCTGAGTGCTTTTACCACTGTGCCACCAGGCAGCCTTTAGCAATCTCTTCAGCAGAGGTCAAATAGGGGGTGTGACAAAAGCAGTAGGAGCTCAAGTCAGGGCCCCAGACGCCATGCTGGGTTTCATTTATTTCTTCACAGGTTCATTTTTTTTTTGCAACTATATAAGACAGAGTTGACCCGCCTCTACGGAGCATGTAAGTCTTGGTTACAAGTTGGGCTACAATTCACAAGGGTGCAGTTCTATGCCACGAGCTGCTGCCCGGAAGAAAGACGAGGCTTTCTATTCCCATCCATCGTCACAGCCTCAGAAACCTGATGGGGCAGTCCTCCTGCCCTCTAGGGCCGCTATCAATCCTCATCCACTCAATGGCAGTGAGATTTCTTGGTTTTCTTTTAGTTTATATAAGCAGAAATCGAGGAGCCCCGGCGGCGTGGTGGTTATGTGTTGGTCTGCACACCATAAGGTCAGCAGTTCAAAACCACCAGTTGCTCCACACGAGAAAACAGAGGCTTTCCACTCACATACAGAGTGACAGTCCTGGAAACCCACCAAAGTGATTCTACCCTGCCCTTTGTGATGGCTATGAGGCTGAACTGATTTAATGGCAGTGTTTTTGTTTTTGTGTGCAGAAGAGGCTAATTTTGTTGTTGTTGCTCACAGCTTTTGTTGGAATGCCACATCATCACTCTGTGGCATGCGTGTTTGGTACCAGTCACAGCGGCTACCTGAGCCTCTCCCATCCATCGAGGCTGCTGTGCCCCACTGCAGAGTGGATCCCGAAGCAGCAGCCCTACAGGGCAGTGGCAACAGTCCCATAGGGTTGCCAAGGAGCCAAGTGGCGAACTGCTGGAAAACAGAGGAAGCCGTTTGTTCCCATCAAGATCTAAAGCCTCAGAAATGCTACAGGGACTTCTGTCCCTATAGGATCCCTATGGGGTCTCTTCTGTCCTACAGGATCCCTATGGGCCAGAAGCAACTCAATAGCAGGTTTGAGTTCATCTTTCTTTTTTAATAGATTTATTGGCATATACGTCACGTAACGTGCAATTTAATCATTCAGTCCTTTCCAGGAGCGTTGTGCAATCATCACCACAATTTATTTCAGAACGTTTTCTTCCAGTACTTAGGGGACAAGTGTGACTGTCCCTTGGCCTTCAGGCTAAGTCTCTCTGAAAGCCTGACAGGGCGTGGGCGGGTAACCTCTAGGACCACGTGTCCCCGCCGGGCAACCTGGCACGTCCCCCTGCCGGGTGGCCCGAGTGAAAGGAAACAGGCTCTCCAGGCTCAGCCAGGGAGTGGGTGGCTTCTGGCTGTCCCCACAGGGTCACGTGGAAGAAAGAGCCCCAGGACGAGGGTCCATTTGTCCAGGGGGGGAAAGGAAGGAGGCTTTCATAAAGAGAAAAAAGGAAATCTCTCCCCTCCGAGCCCTCCACCCCTTCCCCACCATTTACCAAGGGCGCTGCAACACAAGATTTTGCCCAGCCCTGGGGCCCCTGTCCTCACCCCATGTGTGCTGGCCCTGGCCGACCACAGCACAGAGGGCACCTGAGGATCCCAGTCCTCTGAAAGCCAGCCCGAGTCAACAAGCCCCAGGTTTCACAATTAGCATCTGTTCTCTGATTAGAAAAGAAAGAAGAAAGCCCATGGCAGGGTGGCACACCTGTCCACAGGTTCCTGTGGGAAGCTCAGCGAGTGCCCAAGGCCCTGCCACCTGGCTGGCGGAGAGCGTTTGAACCTTTGCGAATGCTTGGCCTGGAGGTCTGAGGAGTCAGGGAGCCAGAAATGCTCAGCTCCTTCAGCCCTGAGTCATCCCCACCCAGTCCTACAGTCAGAGAACAGAAGCCCTGTATTTCAACCAACGGGCCTGGGAGCATGAGCGAGGACTCAGACAAGGCCCTCGGCCAGCACGCTTCAACAGCAGCAGCTAAGCAAGGGCAGAGCAGGGTTCTGCCAAGAGCCAGAAGAGACCTTGGGTTGGCACCTGGGTCAGAGGCCCCACCAGGAGTCTCCATGGTGCTTCCAAATTCATGTATTTATGGAATGTGAAGGTGGGAAGGGACCGCTTGTGTGGCTTTTGCAAATTCCCACTCCTGTCTGGGCCACGGTTGGTTTGCTTATCTGCACAATGAAGAGGGTGGAATGGAACTGCAGCTCTCCACCCTGTTTGCACGCAAAGACCCACCTTCAGAGGTGACCGCACTGGGATTAAGAGGTCTAAGATTGCTTCCAAGTACCCCAGGGGCAGGGCTGGGGGAGGGGGTGGGGTTAAAGATGAAGTAAGACTGGCCAAGCGTTGAACATGGGGTAAGCAGGATGATAGTTCAGGGGAGTTTTTATGCCTGGCACTCTTGTTGCTTTTCAGAATAAAAAGTTAAACAATGACATACGGGCAAGACGCCCTGTCCCATGGGTCTCCCCAGGACCTATTAAATGGGCATCTTCAGGGGCCAAGACGCTGCCACTGGCGTTTTTTACAAAGGAGTTCTTGGTGACACTAAAGTCCAGTCAGGACACACCCTCCAAGGTCCCACCTGCACCTTCAATCAAACATGGCAGGTCACATTCCCAGGTCGCTTGAGGTGACTTGGTGCAGGGAACCCTACGAGACCTTAACTCCAAATTCTCCGTCTAGGCCTTTGTCAGAACCAAAATAAACCAAACAAACTCACTGGCAGTCAAGTCGTGGTCAACTCATCGCAACCCCATGGGGCCGGGTGGAACTGCCCCGGTGGGTCTCCAGGATTGGCACTCTTTACGGGCCTCGAAAGCCCCATCTGTCTACCTCGGCATGGCTGGTGGTTTCAACGTGCTGACCTTGCAGACGGCAGCCCAACGGGGAACCACCACACCCCCGGGGCTCCTTAGGCCTTCCTCCTGCTTCCCAAAAGGAGCCCTGATGGCACAGAGGGAGAAACGCTGGACTGCTTGCCACAAGGTCAGTAGTTTGAAACCACCAGCCACTCCAGGGGAGAAAGATGAAGCTGTCTACTCCTGCGAGGATTCAGAGACTCAGAAACCCACAGGGACAGCAGTACTCTGTCCTACAAGGTCACTATGAGCTGGAAATGACTGATGGCATTGCGTTTGCTTTCCGGTTTGAGTACTGCTCCCTAAGGCCGCTAGTGCCAACTGAACCCACTCAGGAGTACTGAGAGGCTGCCCCCCGCCAGGGCCAGCAGCAGCCCTGGGCAGGACCAAGCTCGCTCACTCAGAACACGTGAGCCTCCTTTTCAGTCTCCTCCTGCGCATGCCCATCTCTCTGAGCACAGCAAGTCACATTTTCGCTGAATTCTGTTTAACTCCCCCCACCCACCCCAGCAGACGCAGAAGGTCCCTGGACTGTTTCCCAGCATCCTTGTGCTCCCTGTTACATTTCAGCATCTAGGACCTGGACGCAGTGAGCAGGCTCAGCCTGGGTTTCCACTGAGGCCCTCGGGGTTCCACCTGCGACCACAGCCTGTCACCCCAGACGATGTCTCCCACTACCTTCATCCTCCACCAGTCACCTCTCCATCTCCTAGCAGCCCGGTTTTCCCGGGCTCTCCCACTGATTCGGAAGTCTTCATTCCACACTCCTGGGGAACTGTTCCCTAGGGTCCTCTTCGCTCAGATGGTCCATCCTGTGCTGATGGCAAATCAGCTCTGCAGGCGGGAGTGGGGAGCAGGGAGCCCGCTATTCTGGGCCTTTCTGAAATGCAGAATCTTTTACATTCTCTGGGAAACTTTTTCATAAAGGCTCTGCCTACTGCTGTTCGGCAGCTAACGAGGCTCCCCATTTGGCAGTTGAAGCCCTTCCCCGATGCCTTTCCTGCTTTGTTGGGTATTGTGAGCTGCCATCAAGTGGATCCCAGCTCACAGAGGGAGGCCTGGAGCGGGCTGGGGATCTCAGGACTGGGCTCCACCTGGTTCTCAATGGCTGAGTTTTCAGAAGTAGGGCACTAGGCTAAGGTGACCAGATTTTAACATTGGTAAAGCGGGACACCATTGAGGGAGGGGGGGGAGTTCATGCTATAAAACTCATCCTGGCGAAATAGCCGCATGGCAGCCGAAAACTGTATATTCCCTTCCCATTCTCCCACCATTCCCTAACTTGTCATGCACTCTTTCCAAAAATCGGGACTTTTTTAAAACGCCGCGGGACGCCGGACAGATGGTTAAAAATCGGGACTGTCTCGCCAAAGGTGACTAAGCCTTTCTCTTGAGGTGGCCCTGATGTTTTGGTCAGCAACTGGGCCAGTGGCCTGTTGACATTGCACAGGGAATCCTGATCCTCCACGCTGTCCAATCAGTTCCAACCCAAGCTGTGACTGCTACATAGTAGGATAGGGGGCTGTCCCTCTCTATGCCTAGGGGCCCCTACAGGAAACCAACACAGGCTAAGGGGGCATGTGCCAATTCAAGCCCCAGCCAGGTGGGCTTAATTCAGCCAATGGGGTCAACCAGTCCCGCCAACCACGCCTCCCAGCAGAGGGCCCTAAAGGCCAGACCTGGAGACCACAGGGCTCTTTGCCACCCGCAACTCTGCCTTCCACTCGGGTGCCACGGTCTCTCTCCAGCCTCAGCCCCCCACGTGCGGGTGTGCAGTGCCCAGAGGGTGTCTGTGTTCAGTTAGTCAAGCCTGGAACTTCTTCTGTCCTTTATAAAAACCCACTGGGATCAGAAACCAGGCTTCGGCGTGATTTCTTTCTCGTGAGAAGCCAAGAACCAAGGTATTTCCCACCGTGACCTTTCAGAAGCAGATCCCAGGCCTGTCCAGCCAGGTGCCCCTGAATAGCCCTAACCATCAGCCTTTCGGCTCATAGTCAAGTCTGTAACCGTTTGTAGCACCAAGCCACCCTGACAAATGTATTCCTTATTATTTTTAAGCTTTCTACTGTGGTCTGTGTTCCGAGGCACATCTCCAATCTTTCTCTCTTGAGCTCCGCTGATGCGGCGCTTCTGGCTTAGAACGGATCGCCCTTTTCTCTATCGGCCACGGCTGTGTCTGAGGAAAGCCAGACACAGCACGAACAGAGCTCACATCTCTTCAGTGCTTACTGAATGACCACCACTAAGCCCCGCTAGACCTCAGCTCCCCAAACTCCTCCCCAAAACGGGGAGGGTCCTTTTCTACTTCCTGTGCATTTTGAAATAATGCTAGATTTCCAGAAAAGTTGCCCCCAAAGCAGGGTGTTCTGCTTACCCTTCACCCAACTCCCCCCAATGTTAACTGTCTACATAACCGTAGTCTACACGTTGCACACAAAGAGTCCTGGTCGCCTGGGGGTGACCTATTGAGCCACTAGTCACAAGGTCAGCAGTGCGAACCCACCAGGTGCTCCGTGGGGGAGAGATGAGACTTTTTTTTGCAACCTTAAAGATTTAAAGCCTTGGAAACCCAAAGGGGCAGTTCTAGCCTGTCCTATCAGCTGAGTCAGAATTGACTGGATGGCAGTGTGTGTGTGTGTGTGTGTGTGTGTGTGTGTGTGTGTGTGTGTGTGTGTGATGGCTGGGTGTGTATGTGTGATGGCTGTGTGTGTGATGGCTGTGTGTGATGGCTGGGTGTGTGATGGCTGTGTGTGTGTGATGGCTGTGTGTGTGCATGTGTGTGTCGTACACTACTACTAACTCTGACCCTTACCAACTTTCCACAGATTGTGTTTTCCTACAAAATGTCATTTTTTGTTCTGTTCTAATCTCCACAGTTAGTGGCCATGTCACCTGGGTGTCCCCCACCCTGTGCACAGTTCCTATCTTCTCTCAACACTAGCACCTCTGACGAGTTAATGTGTAGAAACTTCCCAGCCAGTTCTCTCACAGGGAGGTTCAGGTGGTGCCCCTTGGGCAAGAACAGAACAGAAGGGACGCTGTGTTATCAACGCGTCTCCCAGGGCTGTGTGCTCGCCGGGTACTCCTGCCTGCACCCGGGGCTCTTTCCACTCCCCACATGCTGTCCCAAGAAGCCTCTTGTCGCCATCCGAGTGCCCGATGTGTGATGTCTGCCCTTGACACACTGTTGGTTCCAAGAGGGCACGAGCTCTGCCTGTCTGATGCCCCTGGATGGCTCAGGGTCTGGTCGTTGGAGGATCGAGGCAGGCTGACAGGTCAGCAGGAGGAAGTAGGGTCAGAAGAAGGTCCAGCTTCTTCCTGGTCCCCAGCCGAAAGCGCAGGAGGAGTGGGGTGAAGCCATCTGGTACTACCTCCCAAGTTTGCACATGAGGGTGACAAGGTCTCCCCTGCAGGAGAGGGGATACCTCCAGGAGTATTTAGACTACAGGCAGGTGAGGGTGGAAGTGTGTGGGAGACGGGCTTCATCCATTGCATGCAGATTCTCAAGTGCAAAGCGGAGATACTGAAAGAGCCCTGGTATGTGTGTGAGGGAGCATGTGGCGCTGGGCCAGGTGGCAGCGGAGCCTCGGGGAGAACTGGGGTCTGGATGGAGCAGAGGTTTGTTTGCTGTGAAGCCATAGGTGAAAATATGGAAAAACCGCCTTTGGAGGCCAAGTTCAGGCTTGAGTTTCCAACTCCTGCATTCTCTGCTCCTCCAACTATCAGGCCACTGGCTGCTGCCAGAGCCCGGGGGGTCAAATGTCCAGGAGCTGGGCCCCCTAGCCCCCACCCCTTCACCCCAGGAGGAGGACAGTGGAAGTAAGAGGAGTGTAAAGTGTGCCCTGAACAAAATTGCATCAGGGATGTTAAAGGAGAATTCTTTTTGTTTTGTTTTGTCTTTTTGTTTGCTTTTTAATCATTTTATTGGGGGCTCGTACAACTCTTATCACAATCCATACATACATCCATTGTGTCAAGCACATTTGCACATTTGCTGCCATCATCGTTCTCAAAATATTTTCTTTCTACTTGAGCCCTGGTAATCGGCTCCTCATTTTCCCCACTACTCCCCCACCCTCCCTCCCTCACCTTTGATAATTTATAAAAATTTTTTTCAAGTCTTATACTGTCCAATGTCTCCCTTAACCCACTTTTCTGTTGTCCATTCTCCAGGGAGGGGGTTATATGTAGATCACTGTGATCAGTTCTCCCTTTCTCCCTCACCTTCCCCTTCCCCTCCTGGTATCTTTACTCTCATTATTGGTCCTGAGGGATTTATCTGTCCTGGATTCCCTGTCCTTCCAGCTTTGATCTGTACTAGTGTACATCTTCTGTTCTAGCCAGATGTTTAAGATACAATTGGGATCATGATAGTGGGGAGGGGGAGGAAATGATTTAAGAACTAGAGGAAAGTTGTATGTTTCATTGTTGCTATACTGTACCCTGACTGGCTCGTCTCCTCCCCACAACCCTTCTGTAAGGGGATGTCCAGTTGCCTACAGATGGGCTGTAGGTATCCATTCCACACTCCCCCCTCATTCACAATGATATGATTTTTTTTGTTCTTTAATGCCTGATACCTGATCCTATTAACACCTCGTGATCACACAGGTTGGTATGCTTCGTCCATGTGGATTTTGTTGCTTCTCAGCTAGATGGCCACTAGTTTATCTTCGAGCCTTTAAGACCCCAGATACCATATCCTTTGATAGCCAAGCACCATCAGCTTTCTGCACCACATTTGCTTATGTACCTGCTTTGTCTTCAGCTATAATGTCGGGAAGGTGAGCACCATGGAATGTCAGTTTAATAGAACAAACTGTTCTTGCATTGAGGGAGTACTTGAGTAGAGGCTCAATGTCTATCTGCTACCTTAATACTAAACCTATAAATATATGCACATAGATCTATTTCCCCATCCTCATATATAAATATATTTACATATGTGCATGCCTGTATTTAAACCTCTATAAATGCCCTTTGCCCCCTAGTTCTTTCCCCTATTTCTTTTTATTTTCCTTTTGTCCCACTATCATGTTCAGCCTTCATTTTGGATTCATTTATTCCTCTCAGTTACTTTGCCCTTGATCAAGCCCTACCAGGCCTCTTACACCCTCCTCACCACCAATTTTGGATCACTTGTTGTTCCCTGTCCCTGGGTTTGTTAACACCACTTCCTTTTCCCCACCTCCCCCTCTCCCATGTCCCCTGGGAACTGTCGGTCCCATTGTTTTCTCCTCTGGATTGTTTATCCAGCCTATCTCATCTAGATAGACCTGCAGAGATAATAATATGCCTAAAAACAAGACAGAGCAAAACAAAGCAACAACAACAACAACAAAAACAATGACCCAAAAAAAGGCTGTAATAGTTCAGGTCTGTTTGTTGACCTTTAGGAGTGTTTTCCAGTGGAGTCTGATGGGGCGCCACGCCCTGGCCCCAAAGTCTACTTTTGGTATTCCCTGGGGACTTTGTTGCTCTGTTCCCCTTGCTGTTCTGTTGCATACCCTTAGTGTTTCACCTTGGTGTGGTGGGGTCAGATTGGGTGCAATTCCCACACTGTGTCTCCAGTGTTGTCCCCTGTAGGGCTATGGGTCAGTGAAGGATGTCGTGTCTCATAGTGGGGCTGGACATATGGTCTTCCCTGTGGATTGGCTGCTCTGAGCAGGAATGTCGTCCTCAGGGCTTAGTGGGCCAGGATGTGCTCCACTCTCTCTTCCTCTCCGTTCATTTGCTCCTGTGTGCTCTGATCAGACATGTCCCTCTCCCTGAGCTGTAGCTTCAGTGCTATCCTTTGAATTGTATTCTTCTGTGGGGAGGGTGGGCTGTCCACGTAGTTGGGATTGGGGCCAGCCCCGACTCTGAGAATTCTTGTGGCTTATCTGGGAGACCTGCTTTCAACTCACAACCGCTCACCTCACAGCGGTCAGTGGAGGCTTGTGTGTTGGTCGCATGCTGGACAGGTTTCAGTGAAACTTCCTAAGATAGACTAGGAAGAAAAGCCTAGTGATCTACTTCTAAAAATCAGCCAGTAGAAACTGATCCCAACAGCCCAGTCCCCTAGCGCATAGCATCACTGTAAATTCAGGGCCAACTTGAAGATTACGAATGACAAGCGGAACCCCAAAATGAACCGCCCATAGCAAAAACAGGAAGCGGTGGTGCTCAGTATGAATGTGTTGAGTGTCAAACCGAGTGGATGGTATTTTGCCTTATAACACAGAAAAGGATGGAATCGGTTTTTCCCAGAGAGAAGGACCTCCCATCTCAACTTGTCATGAGGCGAAGGCAAAGGGACTCTGGGAGCCCACTGCTAGCCTGCAAAAGGCACCCATGGGAGCCCTGGTGTGGAAGTGGTGGTGAGAGGGTAACATGCTTGGCTTCTGGGCCCGAGGTGCCCCTGGGCAGGAGGGACATGGAGGACGCTGCCTTTGGAAGGTTCCTGGTGGTGCCCGGCGCCGAGAATGGTGACAAGAGGACAGCTGCCACCCAGAGGAAAGGGACTGATTGTAGCGAAAACAACTCTATCTAGGAACAAATGACTAAACAGAAAGGCAACCTCTGGCCTGCAATGCTCGTTCTCTGGTACCCCTGGGGGGCTCTGAGCAACTTCTGAGTCAAGTGGGTGACGTTGAAGGACGATGCAAATATGCTGTTCTGGGCAAGGTGGGCTGCCCGGACCTGGTCGCAGGTGAGGGGCTATAAAGGTGAAACTTTACTTTTAATAAAAGGGGTGGGGATAGGGTGGAGGGGCATGAAGGAAAGAGGAGGCAATGGCCCTCCCACCCTATGACAAAAATGTGGGAACCCTGTGACAGAGAGAACAGTAGAGGCGGAAACAAAAGCCCAGCACCCCATTTTGACGCAGGCTGCCTCTAATGGGCTCACCTCAGTTAGTAAATCGCAGTAAGGCAGAAGAGACGGAAGAAGCCTCCGTTTCCTCTGTAAAACACGTCCTGCAATCTTTTCCGCCCAAAGGTTGGTTGTGAGAATTGAAGAGAATCGTAGCAGGACTTGTAGATGGTTTTCTAGAGTAAACGGTCCCTCGGCTATATTCTATAGTAGAAGACAGAGGCTCTGTGTACTTGCTGGCTGAAATGAGCATGAGCCCCCTCCACCCGTGTGTGTTGTATTGAATCGTGTACCCCCAAAGTATGAGTTGTAAATCCTAAACTCTATGCTCGCAGTTATGATCCCACTCGGACGTGGGGTTTCGTCCTCATGTTAATGCACCAGGATTAGTGTGAGAAGTGTCTTAGTTGACCCCTTTCGATTTATGAGAATAAAGACATCAATTAGGCAGATCAACTTCAAGCAAAAGCCAGAAAGCCAAGACGGGAGAAGACAGTTGGCATGCCTCATGGAGATCACCCAGGAGTCAGGGAACAGAAGGTGAAGAGACGGGCCCCCCAGCTCAGGGGTTCGAGAACTGCCGCTCACTCTCCCGCCATGTGTGGCTCTTTCGGTACGTGGCTGTGGCGCCAGAGTAAAATTGGACGTTTTTAAAGGCTATTACTTAGATCACTGTCATTTCATTTGATTGTAAAAATATAGTTATGGCTCTTGAATGATTTTTAAATGACTATGAAGGACAGAATGGGCTCCTGCATCTCAAAGGTTTGCCGAGCCCTGCTGCCCTAGAGCTAACACACCTGAGAAACTGAACTTCCATCATCTAAAGCAGTGGCTCTCAAAAACAAACAAACAAACAAACAAATAAATAAATAGATAACTTAGTTATAAAAAAAAATAATAATACAATTAAAAAAAATAAAGCAGTGGCTCTCAACCTTCCTATGCCGAGACCCTTGACTACAATTCCTCATGTTGGGGTGACCCCCAACCATACAATTGTTTTTGTTGCTACTTTAGCACTATAATTTTGCTACTGTTATGAATCATCATGTAAATAGCTGATAGACAGAATGTATTTTCATTGTTACAAATTGAACATAATTAAATCATAGTGATCAATCACAAAAATAGTATGTAATTCTATACTGTGAACTATTTATTTCTACTGACCAATCAATGAAATTTTGTCTTGAAGCATGGTGTAGCATGGGTAACAGTCTTCACGCCGGGTACTGGTATGTGGGTGTATCTACATGTGGGCGGGCCCGCTGGAGACGGATAGAGGAGCGGTGTCTCAGTTCCTAAGACCATCAGAAACATGTGTTTCCTGTGAAAGGGTCATTCGGCCCCCAAAGGGGTCAAGACCTCACAGGTTGAGAACCGCTGGTCTAAAGCCTCTCACCGGCGGAATATCTGTTACGGGGAACTGGGGCACGTGGTCTGACAATGTTTCCTCGTTGCTTTGCTTACTAAGGGAAACTTATTGGGATCGGAGCAAAATCCAGTACTTGAAGATGTGTACCGCCAGACAAACGATAGCAACAAGCTGACAGTGACATGTGAGCTAATTTTGAACTTTCTCTCTTCTCCTCGGGCTAGATCTTATGCAGGGCATAAAAGAACCAGACAAACCACTCGTGCCACCAAGTGAAGGCGGACTCATTTTGAGCCCTGTGGGTTCCTGAGACGCTAACTGTTCACGGGAGTAGAAAACCCGGTCTTTCTCCCGAGGAGCTGCTGGCGGTTTCAAACTGCCGACCACGCAGCTCACAGGGCAGCCCGTGCCCACTCGGCCACCAGGGCCTCTTCTGCAGGCTGCTGGGGAACGATGACGCATTACCATTTGTGAATGAGAGTGGAAGGTGGCAATGTGTGAGGTGGTGCCCTGTGGAAGTCTCCTGCT
>NW_022106471.1:9598878-9614565 GCF_000313985.2 Echinops telfairi
GAGGGGGGCCTCTGGGTGGAGGGGGGGCTGCGTTAAGTGAAAACGTCGCTGCTCTGGGTGGTGATTTGGTCAAGAAACTTGATCAGGAGAGCAGAAACGAAATGTGGGCTCCTACTGACATTGAGAAAGGTGATGTAGAGGGACGTGCTGACACTTCAGAGCCCCAAACAGTGCGTTAAATCCAAACGGTGATGTCCACTAAGAGCCACTGAGGGTCATGCCAAGACCACGTCTCGCCGCCGCACTCTGAAGAGCTCGTGTGGCTCAGCATGCCCCTAGGTTAAGGTAGGAGACAGGACCCCTTGGAACCTCAATGAGATGGTGCCGGTTATTCACAAAAATACCCCACTGGCTCCCAATACATGTGATCTCATTCCCATGGACACATCTCATGGAAGTTTTTCCTGTTTACGCTCTGCCATTCAGTCAGTGCTGACTCAGCAACCCTATAGGACAGGGTAGAACTGACTCTGGGGGGTTCTGGGTCTGTTTATTGGAGCAGAAAGCCCTCTTTCTCCCTCAGAGGGGCTAGTGGTCTCAATCTGCTGACCTTGAGGTTAGAAGCCCAACACATAACCACTACACTACCAGGGCTCCGAGATTTCCTATATAAGGAAGTAATTTTCCAACTATCTTATAACAATTTTCAATTCCCCAATTGTATTGACAGGGAAGCACAGCCCCAAACTGCCCGTACAGGTTTGCTGTGCCAACACTGGGCATGTTGTCTAGGAGTTGCAAGAGCCTCTTTTAAAAATCCAGTTGATCCTGGGCATTCTACCTTTCAGTGCCTCCGGCCTAGCATTAAAATCCAAACGTTCACCATTTAAGGAGCCCTGGTGGTGTCGTGGACCGTGCATTGAACTTCAACCTGCAAAGTTGGCAGTTTGAGTCCACCAGATGCTCTGAGCAGGAGAGACGATGTGCTCCTATAGCCGCAGTTCTCAACCTGTGGGTCGTGTCCCCTTTGGGGGTTGAACAACCCTTTCATGGGGGTCGCCCGATTCATAACAGTAGCAAAATGACAGTGATGAAGCAGCACAAAAATCACTTGATGGTTGGGGGGGTCATCACAACATGAGAAACGGTATGAAAGGGTCATGGCCCGAGGGAGGTTGAGAACCACTGTCCTCCAGGGTCATTCTACCACTGGTCGGTCAGTTTGCCGTACTGCGGTGGCTTGTGTGCTGCTTGGATGCTGGAAGCAAATGGAGTTCATCTGCCGTGCAAGGCCTCTTGAAAGTGTCGCAAACCAATGATGTGACTCTGAGGACCAAGGTGAGCCTGACCCAAGGCATGGTATTTCTCTGGCCTCATAGGCATGTGCAAGTGGGACAGTGATGAAGAATCGATGTGTCTGAATGATGGAGTTGGGGGAAGGATACAGACAGTTCCACAGACGACCAAAACCCCAAACACATCTGTCTTGGAAGAAGCCCAGTCAAAGTGCTCCTTAGAAGCAGGGATGGGGAGACTTTGTATCACGGACTTTGGGCATGTTGTCAGCAGAGACCAGTCCCTGGAGAAGCGCGTGGAGCGTGGTCAAATAGAGGGGCAGCAAACGAGAGGAAGGCCCTTGAATGGCTGCATGGACACCGTAGCTGCCGCACTGCGCAGAAGACAGGGCCGCATCTCGATCTGCTGCACATGGGGTCGCTGTGAGTCAGGGCCCCCTCCCTCTCTCTGAGCAATGCCACTAGAGGGTCAGTGTCTCTGGCAGTGAGCTAGATGGCTGTGGGTTTGGGCGTTCATCATCTGGGTCGTTGTGCCCATGTGCCAGGCCCACCAGCGTCACCGGCATCGCCTTTTCATCTTTAGGGTGTAGGAGGCAGTAGGTCACGCTATCCCCTTTTTGCAGCTGAGGAAATCCTTCCTTGTAAAGGGGAAGTCATTGGCCCAGAGCCGCAGAATCTAGGGCTTGGTTCAACTCTGACAGCCACTGAGAATGCAGACTCAGTCTCCCTGCAGATGGGACGTCCTGCTACAATGTTCTCCCTGGGAGTCTCATCCAGGGGGGCAGCTGTGGAGCCTCGCCTGACCCACTGGCTCCAAGCACACCAACGGCCTCACCAATGTCCACACCGACTGCCGCTAAGGCCTCCCTGTGCTGCCAGTAGATCTGGCTTTCAAAACCTCGAGTTCTCTCCTTCGCATTTTAGAAGAATGGGTTGAATGAGTTCTCACAGTCATTTCACGTGGGAGCCAGCAGAGCTTAGAAGGGTAGAGAAACGTCCCCATTGTCTAGCAGTTAGTGACAAAGTCCAATCTAACCCCCAGGTCCTTTTCTGATGCCCCGTCTGGGCTTCAGTCTCTATCATCTCTGACACTGAGGAAATCAACCACGGGGGTCACACCGGTGCAAAAAATAAGAGTCTTAGCTCCTTTTCAATAGAACGACCATTTCGGGATTCTGAGCATGGCAGTGGTGCAGCTGGAAGCTGTGGGGGACACTGTCCCCTGATCAGGCCACAAACTGGGACCAACTAGATCAAGGTCTTCCTCACTGGATGGCAGAGAAACGGACCTCGCTCTCCCTGGGCATCCCAGGGGCCCATTCCCACCTCCACCTCCGGGGCACCATGCACACAGCGGAACCAGACACGCGTCAGTCAACAATCTAAGAAAGTGGGGGGTAAACTCGCTGCTGCAGCAAAGTCTTCCAGCTTTCAGGGCACAGGAAACGGATACCTCTGTCCTCACCATCCCCACCCCCTGTCTCCAGTCCACTCCCTGGGGGGTTCTCCGCCCTCTCAAGGTCTAGTAGAGCAGAGGGGCGCTGCTTTGGGAAGAAGCGGGCGCACGTGGCGGTGCTGATCACACGGTGAGGCAACAGTTTCCCGGGAGGAAACTTTGTGCGGGGGACGCTGACCCCTGCTGGCCGTGCGCGGGGATGCAGCGTGCGCAGAGCGGGTTTCTTCCAGTCTGGGCTGGTCTCTGAGCAGCCACCATCCTGGCCCACCCCGTATGAAGGGCTTGCACCTCAAGTGCCCCCTCCACCTCCCTCAGCCCCTCTCAGCTCTGAAAAGCCATCGATTCATTTTTTTAAATAGAGACAAAAGGAGCTAAGAAGAAAGCGGAAAGAGGCTTGTAGTGCAGGGTGTTTTAATGAGTGCCTTGGTGTTCCTCTAGTCTGAAGCCTGCCGGGGCTTCTTTCCAGTAAGTTGCCCTCAGGATCGTCAGCCTCAAACCAGGAGCCAGAGAAACTCTGTTCATGTCACTGTAATGGGCCCAATAATGCAGCACGCACACACCCTTTCCCACTAAACAAACCAACAAAGCACCTCAGCTCCTAATTCCTGGGATCTGTAGTGATTGCCTGTATTAGCAGCGCCATAGGGATGCTATAGGTACTATAGTATAGGACACGGTTGAACTGCCCCATAGGGCTTCCGAGGCTGAGAATCTATATAGAAGTGGACGACCACGGCTTTCTCCTATGGAGTGACCAGCTGGTTGGAAATCCTCACCTTTCCCCGGGCAGCTGAGCTAACTGCCCCCCACCAGGGCCCCTTTTGTTAGAAGAGGGATTGCAGACGTGAACATGCTTAGGCTTTAAAAAAAAATCATTTTATTAGGGGCTCATACACCTCATCACAATCCATACATACATCAATTGTGCAAAGCACATTTGTATATTCATCGCCCTCATCATTCTCAAAACATTTGCTGTCCACTTAAGCCCCTGGCATCAGCTCCTCATTTTCCCCCTCCCTCCCTCTTCCCCCTCCCTCATGAATCCTTGATAATTTATAAATTACTATTTTGTCATATCTTGCACTGTCCGACGTCTCCCTTCACCCACTTTTCTGTTGTCCGTCCCCCAGGGAGGAGGTTATACATACGTAGATCCTTGTAATCAGTTCCCCCTTTCCACCCCACCCTCTCTCCACCCTCCCAGTATCACCACTCACACCACTGGCCCTGAAGGGATCATCCGTCAAGGATTCCCTGTGTTTCTAGTTCCTATCTGTACCAGTGTACATCCTCTGGTCTAGGCAGATTTGTAAGGTAGAATTGGGATCATGATAGTGAGTGGGGAGGAAGCATTTAGGAACTAGAGGAAAGCTATATGTTTCATCGTTGTTACACTGCACCCTGGCTGGCTCATCTCCTCCCATGCTTAGGCGTTTAAGGTGGAGAGGTTGTCCTGGATCCCCGGGTGGGTTGGAAATGAAATCTCAAGTGTCCTTAGAAGAGGAAGGCCGGGGGAGACTTTATTGCCGGCAGGGAAAGAGATGACATGGCCCTGGAAGCAGAGAGAGGTGTGAAGATGCAGCCCAGCTACCCTTGAAGAGGGAGGAAGGTGCCACAAACCAAGGAGGGCAGGGAGCCCAGCTCTGTCAGCTGGGAATGGGCATGCACTCTCCCCTTGTGCTCCCGGGAGCAGCTCAGTCCCATGCACACCTTAATTTCTAGGACCCAAAGAAACTGGCCCAATGGCAGACTTCCGGTCTCCAGAACTATGAAAGCTTCACGTCACCAAGTGTGTGATCATTTGTTACAGCAGCCACTGGAGACGACTAACCTAGCCTTCCACCCTCCCTCAAACTCTATGGCAGGCACCTGAGACAAAGCAGTTTAATGGAAGACAGTCCCCCACCCCGCCCCCAAAGACATTTATAATCTTCCTCTCTCTGGGTGTTAAAAAGCAGGGGCAAGACCATCCAGATGAATAGGCAGTGGGGGTATGACGTCACCCCCACAGTGAGATACCACTTCACATGCCCCAGAATGGCTGCAATCAAAATAGACAAGAGCGAATGTTGGCACGAGTGGAGAGTAACTGGATCCTTCTATTTTGCTGAGGTGAATGCAGTTGAACCTCAGACCTCGATGCTAACCCGTTCTAGAAGGAGCATCACTATGCAATGCAGCCAAGTTCCTCAAATCCATATTTCCCACAAGAAATAACCGAAAACATTAATCCGTTCTTGACCACCACGTTTTTACCCTAACGTTGCTTTTTTATACAACACATTACACAGACATTTCAAAGTAAATAAGTTCATAGTTAAAGAATATAGTTTAAATCAGAAACACAGTATTAAAAAGGTTTTTCACAACTACAGTATGGCCCATCCCTTGAGATTGACGAGAATCTGGATCTGTGGACACGGATGTGGAGAGGAGGGATGGAGGGAGAGTCACTGTTTGGAAGGCGAAACCCCTGGCTGGCTTTCTCTAACAAACAGTCTGTCTCATGCAGTCTGCTGTTGGCGTTTCCTTAACTGTTTTCTAAAAGGACTTACTAAATTATCATCAATATCAATAACATGGTTAACCAGTTCCTTATCATGATGATTCTTTTCAAAAAACTCTTTCTTAGGACCCATGTTTTTTTAAATCTAAAAACAGCACAAAAAGCCACAGAAAACTAGGAAAATTATAGCAAAATGCTTGGAACACAGCTGCAAAAGGTTTAAACAACGCATACTAACAGCACCAATTAGCGCTGAGTGACCGACACACGAACTACTTTTGCTTACAAGAATCACGTGCGTCAGGTCAGATTCTAATATTTTGCTCGCGCTCTGAAGTAAAATTTTCTAGACATTTCGTGTTGAAATCCGATTATGTCTAGTACTGATGCGGTCGAGTACCAGGGTTCTACTGTATAACAAGCTCTAGTCTCTTTGGAAAATCGTCTTAAGAAATGACACATAAGGTGCTGTCCTGCCCAGCATTCCACTTCCAGGGGCAATAGAAAAGCGGTCCAAAGACATGCATGTGAACATTCATAGTCATTGTCGCATCTGAACCGTGGAAATGACCCAGGTGTCTAGCCGCTAGCGAATGGATCCACCCACGGTGGCATCCATCACGGAAGATTCAGCAGCAGTAAAAAGGAACCGACAGTTGACCTACCTTACACGGATGCATGAGCCTCATGTACGGGACGAAGCTACCCACACCGGCCACCTAGGATGTTTGTTGACGTGAAATGTCAAGAGGTGACACATCCAGAAAGCAGATTTCGTGGTTACCGGGGAGTGGAGGGTGGGATGACTGAGAACCACAAGGGCGTTCCTGGCATGTCCAACAGGGGAATGGGTGAGGCTTGCATGGGCGCACTTCCCCAGGTGAATTCTATATCATCAGGGATTCCACGCGAGCCGGAACTCGATGGAACTGCTGGGTTTTTCCAGATCCAAATTTTCTGCCTTGGGCAGGGTCCAGTCTTTCTACTTGGTTAGCACTTGTTTTAGCATAAAATACCTGACTTTTCCTTCTCCGAGGGATTTCTGCCTTACACAGGCAGTCCTGTCTGTGAGTTACACCTCTGGAATGCTGATTTTAAAACCAGGCAGTCAGAGCCCTGGTATACTAATGACACCTCAAACCTTCTTCTTCTTTTTGTTAATCAAGAAGGGCTCTGTATAAAAGATTTCAAAACCCAGATGACGGTGGGAGGCCGGGTGACCCACCAGATCTGGAGGCCATGGTCCAGCACTTCTTGGGCTCACGCTGGCAGGGACAGCTTGTGGACAGACAGCTACCTGGCTGTGAAGGGGTGTTCCTTTGCGCTCTTAGGAGCAATGGGAAGAAAGTCAGAGTGTTCCCCTTTCCACCGTAGCCAGGCCTCCACATGGAAGCCAGCACATGCTCCCATAACTACAATCCACCGAGCAGCACCCCTGGGCCGAGACCTCAGGTTCCCACCTGTCCGGCACCTGGGCCAATCTCACACCTGCTACTTACCTCAAAGGGGCTTGAGACCTCCCACCCCCATACCTCGGCCTGTGTTTTCCCCTTCCTCCTCCCAGAAGGGCCCTGGACCTCATTCCATCCAACCCTTCCCTAGCTCTTCCTCCAGGGGCCAGGCTGCCCTGAGAGAGGTCAGGATGTGTCTCCGGTGCAGGAAGCAGGGGTGCTGTCAGAGCTGCCCAGCCTGCTTGCCCTGTGTCTCCCCAGGATGTGAAGTTAGCGCAGACCCACACCTTACCCAGCAGCTTGACTTCAAGTGCAGGAGACGCTGCCACTGTGGCTAGAGTGTCCCTGAAATGAAATTGTCTTCAGAGGACGCGGAATGCAAGCACCCAGCCCTCAGTTGCATGTCAAATCCCCCACCCAAGGTTAGCTGGGTCGAACGAAAATCTATGGCGTGCAGGAACCACATTGAAGGCCTCTGGCCTCCTCTCCAACGTTCCTCCCACACCTGGGAGTGCAGGCATGCAGCAGATGAATGGTCCCCTGTTCTACCTAAAAGGCAAACCGTTGAGACCCCAACATTAGTGTCGGTTTAAATAAAGATCCAACAGTTTTGTGTGTGTTTTAGTTTTGTTTAATACAAAAGGGTTTCTTTTATCGAGGTCAAGCTGCAGGGCTCCAATGGCCACCTGGAACCTATAGGTTCCAAACAGATCCCTACAGTGATCAAATACAGCTGAGGGTAGAAAAAACCAACAACCAAGAAAAGGAGAGGGGCTTGCTGAAGCCAAGTTCACTTTCTCAGCCACATCAAGATGGAGATGAGAGTGAGGTCTATGCATCACGGAACCCATTCACTTTCGTGGGTCGATCCAAGGTGTTTCCCTGTTCCCCAGGGACCCCCTGTGAACTGTGTTCCTCCTCACCCCCAGGGTCTGGGTCCCCCAGGCCAACCCTCAGACCTATGCTGGGAGTACAGCCGAGTCTCAATGCAAGACCCAGAGCACACACACCTTCTCCCTGGGGAGAGCCTGAACCTACACACAGCTGGGATCCCAGGTAATGTGGGTGACACACAGGCTCCCCAGCTCCCCATGCTTTGTGACGTGACAGTGTAATTTGAGCCTCTTGCCTACAACAGGGGCCAAGACAGTCCTTTCTTTCTTTCTTTTTTTTAATGAAAACCAATGATTACAGCTTTTAATATTGATCATACCTCAACATAAAGAAAACAAAAATATTCGAAACTGGACCAATCAATAGACAACATCGTGATAAATGAGAACATATTGAAATTGTAAAGGATTTCATTTTACTGGACAAGTGTCCAGTAAAACATTTCTTTAACATGTTAAAAAGCAAAAAACCACGTAGACTGGTGTTAAAATAGCTTAATGCTCAGGCAGGTGGGCTAACTTTAAGATGACTTGAGGGGATATTTTTGAGTGAAGAAGAAAAAGATTCTAATATCATTCCAGGTAACTGAGTGTACTTCTTTGATACAATACCCAAACTTGACAAATAGTAGTTCCATCAATACCTTTTTTATATTGATACATTAAAATTGTACTCTTTCGCTTATAATAGTTTTTAGTAACAGCACTTTGAAGATATTGGTTTACTCAGTAGTGCAGCACACATTACTTCTAACTGTTGGCAGATGACGTTATTCAAAAAATTCACGTGTTAATGTCACCGTGTGTATCAGCAGAAGAGAAGCTGATGTCACAGAAGTGTTCTGCATAATCCTAATTTCTGCACAGTAACTTACATTCTGTCGTGACAATGATTGAACACTGCCACTTGTTGACGGTCCTTTCTTCCACGTCACTGCTTCTAAGCAGGCCCAGAAAGACAGCAGATGAGTTCAGAGTCGCTGTGCAGGGCCCTGAACAGCTGTGCCTTCTTGTCCTGAGTCCCCTCTGGAACCTCACAGGTAACTTGAGCTGGTGGGGGGTGGGGGGGGAGGGTGTTTTCAGAGATTCCTGAGGCTGAAAACAGGTGCTCTGGGCAGACACTCACCTGGTGCTGCCCCCAATGCTGAGGCTCCATCTTCTGGCCTGAAGCCACTCTAAGCCCACAGGCTCCGTGAGCCAGAAGGCAGTGAACGCAGCAGCTCCAACCTGCAAGGCCGTGTCCTTAACAGGCAACTCAGTTCCTGGAATGAAAAAAGGAGACTTACTTTATACCCTTGCCCTCGGGCATAATAAAAAGTTTACCCCCAAATCCCCCAAACCACAAACCCCTGTAGTCATTGGGTCAATTCCGACGCAGTGATTGTGGATAGGGTTTCTGGGCTGTGGGTTTTGATGGGAGCAGATAGACTCTTCTTTCTCCCTTGAAGTGTCTGGTGGGTTTGAATGACAACCAAGGTCCCTGGGTGGTGCAGGCCATTTGCGAGTGACTTCCGATTTAAAGGTTGGTGGTTCAAACCCTCTCAGCAGTGCTGGGGAAGGCCTGGAGGTCTGCTCCCAGGAAGATAAAAAACACCCACACTCCCGGCCACTGGATCAATGGCAAAGCACAGCAACCGATAGGACAGGGTAGACTCGCCCCTTTAGGTTGTCTAGGCCCTCCGTGATGATGGGAGTAGAAAGCTTCATCTTTCTCCCATGGAGTGGCTGGTGGTTTTGAACGGCTGACCTTGTGGTCAATAGACCAACTGGTAACGCACTATGCCACCGGCCAAGATTACAGCCAATTAAACCCTGTGGCCCACTTCCGCTCTCACCCATGGGTGGTCCTGAGTCAGGTCACTCAAGGGCAGTAGGTGCGTTGTGCCGAGGGCACCCCTCCCGGTGAAGTCAGCTCCGTCTCACGAGAGGGAGGCGCAGTCCCAGCCAAGGGACGAACTCCCCCAGCTCCTCACACAGGTAGCCGCTGACGGGTTTTCCTTTCGATAACCTTCCAGTCTCCCAACTCCCCTGGTGACACTGGGTTCCAGCTCATCAGAACCAGTCAAGGCTACCTCCGTGTGGTACTCAGCGCAGTCATGTCAGGTGGGTCTAACCACAGCAACACCAAAAACGCTATCCCTCCTCCCTCGCTATTCAACTTCTATTTCTACTGCTGTGAAACAAAGTTGAGTTCCCCAAAGTAACGCCAAAATAGCCATGACGGTGACACCGCAGGTGTCCCGGTGGAGGCGTGGTTACGCATTGGGCTGCTAACTGCAAGGTCAGCAGTTCGAAACCACAGACCGCTCTGTAGGAGGAAGATGAGGCTTTCCCCTCCCGTAAAGAGTTACAGTCTCAGAACGCACAGGGGCAGTTCTACCGTGTCCTATCAGGTCGCTATGAGTCGGCGTCCATGCGATGGCAATGAGTGAGTGTGATATCAGATCTCACCTCCTAATCCTAACTGGTTTTCCCCTAACAACACAAGTCACAGCTCCCCCAGGCCAGAGCAGGAAACTAAGCTATGAAACCAAGCTGTATGTCCCTGAGGCCACGAAATAGTTAAAGAAAGCATTCTGAGGTCAAGGTCCTACTTTGAACAAATCTAGTTCAAACACAGCCCAGTCTAAAGCCACCATCCCAAGGGCTTCATCCAGCACAGTCTAGACCAATAGGAAGCCCAAAGCAACCAGCTCCATCAATATGTGGCTAACGAGACCGGGACCAGCTGCAGCAGTGGCATCCACAGGATGCTTCACTGACTGGTTACCAGGCCTTTCTTCTGGGTAGACTCCACCCGTGCAGTAAGTGAGCCTGGGAAGCGTTTGCACCACACCCAGGGCCTCCTGCTAACTTTAGAACGGTTCAGCTATTTCTAGTTTGGACAGGGTTGTGATGATGCCTCACAAGCAGGTATTTTCTGGGCCGATCAGAGACCCTCCAGAGCGCTTCCCCAGCGGGGCACCAACAACTCCACCAGTGCAGGCCCCAAACTCGACGGACTACCAGTAGCCTGAAATCTTTAGATGTTGATGGTGTTTGTGACCACCATTGAACTCAGCATCTCTGACCACCACACGTCAGTCTGCAAATTCCTGAAGCAACAAGGGCTCCCCCTTCCATATTTCCCTGGCTCCTCCCATCCCCACCCAGTGCTGCTTACATGCCAATGCTCCGCCCAGCACGTTCTCTTTCATTTTTATTTTTAACTGGACTTAATGGTTATTTGAAATGAAAATGCTTAGGGTAATAGGAGCTCAATTTATCTGATGAACCAGCCAGAAGACCCCTACCCTGAATGTATCAGCTCGGAGCTTGGAAAGGCGATTAAAGTAGGCGAGTCCACACCCACGGCCCTGGCTGGTGCCCTTCTCCGCCATGATCCTCCGGTGCGTCAACTCCAAACCGGTACTTTGGGCTTCCCCGTGCCACTGGGCCCCCTTAACGTCAGTGGGCTCGAAGCATTTGCTTTCCAGCCCATTCTCACTGCCTTCAAGTCGATGCCACCCCATGGCCACCATCTAAGACCACCTGAGGGGAAGAAGTGCCCCCGTTGAGTTTCTGAGTCAGTAACTCTTTATGGGGGAAGGAAGCGCTGTCTTTCTCCCTTCGACTCATAAGGTTGTAAAAAATAGAAATAAATGACAATTTTAGCTGCTTCCCTTGGAGTTGCTGTTCCGCGCCCCGGTGGCCCAGTGAGCTTCCTCCAGCAACAACTCTGCCTGGCGGCCCAGGAACGTTGTCCCACAGGGAGACGTGGCGAACAGGTCCTGCCCACATCCACTGCACCACTTGCCTCTGCCCAGCCGGAGATTGTGGGGAATGTCTGCGTGGGGCCTGCAGCAGAGCCGCCCCGCCCAGCACAGACAGGCTCTGGAAGGCCTTGCGCTACCTCTGGGCCTCCTGCAGGGGTGGCTGCGTCTACTGTGACCCAGTGGTGACACAACCCTGCAGCATTCTTCACTAGCGGCAACCTTTGACAGAGGGTGGGTTTCGCGTGCCAGCCCTCGCCCCTCAGACCTCCAGGCTCCATCCTTTTGGATGCGCAGGAGATCGTGTCCAGCACCAGGGATGCTTGCGGTTGCCAGCGCTTCAGGGCAGGCACCCGACACCAGCCAGGCAGAGGCCCGTGTTTGTCAGCAGTGTGTATCCAAGATCATTCTGTGCCCCTGCCTTCCCGCCAGAACCCACGGGCCAGTTCAGGTGCTTGTGGGTGGCTGGGCACGTTTCCTGTCCCTGCCTTCGCCTCCCAGTGTGGGAAGTTCATTCCCTTCTGAAAAAGAATGATAAAGGAAATCTGTCTTTTCTGGACCGTCTACGGCAGGACTGCTTGGTGGTCGTGGTGGTGGGAGCCTTGTGTTAAAGGGGCTTGGGCCACAATGCAAATTTCAGGGTCCCACTCCTGATTTTGTGGGTCTGAGCTTCTGGGCAGCGGAGTCCAGTCATCTGCCTAATTAGTCATCTGCTGGAAGTAGGTCACCGACAGGGACCTGCCAGCGGCATCTGCTGGATTTAGAAGAGGATGTGGGACAAGGGTAAGGTGACCAGACGTCCCGCTTTTGGCGGGACAGTCCCGATTTTTAACAATTTTTCCCATGTTCCGCGGCAGTTTTTAAAAGTCCGGATTTTTGAAAAGAATGCATGACAAGCTAGGGTATACGGTTTTGGGCTGCCATCTGGCTATTTCGCCAGGATAGGAGTTTTATCAATGGTGTTCCGCTTTACCAATGTTAAAATCTGGTCACCTTAGACAAGGGACATCACTGCTGGTATCAGATCGATCTTGGCTGAAAGCAGAGGACACCAGAAAAATATTTACTTGTATTTTATTGACTAGGCAAAGATTCAGCTGTGTGGGTCAGAACCAGTGATGGATAACATTGGGAAGAAGGGGAATTCCAGGATACTTCGCCGTGCTTGTGTGGAACCTATACTCGGACAAAGAGGTAGTCATTCAGACGGAACTAGGGGAAAGTATGTGTCTCGGGGTTCGATCCTCTCACCAGACTTATTCAATCTGCATGCTGAGCAAGGAGCCCCAGACACTGGACTGTCGGAAGAGGAATGCAGTGTCAGGACTGGAGGGGGATTTGTGAGCAATCTGAACTATGTAGGCGACACAACCGTCAAGGCTGAAAGTCAGGAGGACGTGAAGCCCTTGGTGAGGAAGAGCAAAGCCGGCAGCCGGCAGCTGGGGCACACCGCAGCATCACGAAAACAGAGACCCTCCCAACCGGACCAGCAAGAACGTCAGGACAAATGAAGACAAGTGGACAAGGAGTTCACTCGAATCCACAATCAATGCTCATGGAAGCCGCAGTCAAGAGATCAAATGACATATTGTCCCGGGGAAATAGGCCACAAAGCCCATCCTGAAAGTAATCAAAAGCACGGATGTCACTTTAAGGACTAAAGCATACCTTTAGTATGTTATTTTCAATATGTATGTTGGTGAACGCGGACAGGGAGTAAGGGAGATCTCGGAAGAAGTGATGCCTTTGAATGATGGTGTTGGTCAAGAATATGAAACGTGCCATGAGGTGCCAGAGGAGGACCAAGTTCGTCTTGGAAGAAGTACAGCCAGATGCTCTTGAGAATGGAGGAGGGAGAGACTTTGTTTCTCATGGTGGGAACATTGTATCAGGAAGGGGCAGTCATGGAGAAGTGTGGGGTACCAGCTTCCACAATTGAAAGGGCCCAAGGGGCAATTGTGTAATTGAGGGGTAAAATTAAAGACATCAGGCAAGATAAAGCAAGTGAATGCTCACCGCTGGGACCGCCATGACTTCAGGAGCCAGATCCACACACAGAGAGAGAATATATTTCTAACCAAGGCTTCTATACACTCAGGGGGCATGCAAGCCCCCCGAATTATAGGTCACCACATACATAACAGGAAGGGGTTGTCCAATAGGCATATGTGTAACAGGAGAGGGACGAGCTAAGGGTATACACGCAACAGGAGAGGGAAGCAGTTCGGCAAACATGGGACAGGAAGGCATGCAGGTAACAAGACGGGCGGGCTCTAGAGTCAAGGTGGCAGCCTAACCTTGGTCGTCCCTGAGTTGGCTTGACCTTAGACATTGGGCTCTCCTTCAGGGGAACACTCCATTATCCTTATCAGAAGGGAGTGGGCCCTACTTAGGGTGGGACAGACTATAGGGTCTGACTGCTCTAGATGGTTGATATCCTTCAGGAAGATAACCTTTAAGCAGTTGACCTCCAAGTGGACAGTCATTGACCGTGTGTTAGCAAGCAGCACCTTAGGGCTGGCATATATTGGGGGGACAACCTGGGGAATAACGTTTCTGTTTCCCACAGCAAAGTCCATCATGGTTGCTAACGTGGCAAGTCAGTGAAAAAGAGGAAGACCCTGAAGGAGATGGACTGACACAGTGGATGCAACAATGAGGTCAAGTACAAAAACAATTAGGAGGCCGGCCAGGCCTAGGCAGTATTTGGTCTGTCAGATAGAGGGTCGCTGAGTCGGGTTCTACCTGCCTGCACCTGACAACAATTGCCCTCCCCTAAGGTAGCCCTTTAGTTCAATTAAAATCGGCAACGTTTGTCCATTGAGAAGAAATCGTGCATCCAAGCTGGTGTTTGGAAGAAGGTTCTAGTAGGGGCAGGGCACAGTAGGCCCTGGGCCCCAGGGAGGAAGGGCTTGCTGCCCAGCTGCAGGGCATGCAGTCAGCAACCCACGTGTCCTCTCAGCTCCTGCAGGGTCAGTGGAGAGCTGCCTCGCAAGGCCATGGCCACACACAGTGACTGACCACCTGGCTATCGCATCGCTGTGTGCTATGGAAGTGATTCAGACTCACATCAACTCTCTAGGACAGACAGACTACCCCAGAGGTTAAGCGCTTGGCTGCCAACCCAAAGGTTGGTGCTTGAAGCCCACACAACCACTCCATAAGATCAGGTGACAGTGACCAATCTAAAACCCAAGCTCACTGCCATGGAGTCGATACTGAGCCCTAGTGCCCCTATAGGACAGGGTAGAACTGCCCCTGTAGGTTTCCAAGACTATAACTCTTTACCAGAGTAGAAAGACCCACCTTTCTCCTGGGGAGCAAATGGTGGTTTTGAACTGTCGACCTCACAGTTATCGGTCCAATGGGCAACCATGATGTCAACAGGTTCCTCCTGGAAAGATGACAGTGAAGCAAGCCCTGGGGGCATCCAACTGTCACCCAGGTTTGCTATGAATTGACAGCAAGTAGACAGCACCTAACATCAATTGGCCTATTCTTCTGACGCTAGCTCTGCGTCCAGAGTCTTGGAACGCATCAACCCCAGAGGTCGGGGGACCACATATGCGCCTCCAAAGCAGGACATTTTTTGAGACGGAACTTTAAAACGGAATAAGCATTAGCAAATAACAGGAAGCCAGGACCGTCCTGGCCTGCAGCAAGGCTGTCACAGCGTGTCCTCACTCGGGGCCACTCCCAGCGCCATCCTCCTGACCTTGAGAAGGAGGAAGTAAGGAATTGTCCCTGTTTTGATTTCCGGCGAGTTTGCAGTGGCTTCTGATCCTGGGACCTCTGGCTGGATTAGCTTCTGGGAGGCAATGACCCACCTTCCAGAGCCCAGGCACCTGCGCAGGGACAAGGGAAACTTCGTTCTCGACCTGTGCATCATGACCCCTTGGGAGTGGAATGACCCTTTCACAGGGGTTGCCTGATTCATAACAGTAGCAAAATGACAGTGATGAAGTAGCAACGGAAATAATATTATGGTTGGGGGGGTCACCACCACATGAGGAACTGTATGAAAGGGTCGCGACATTAGGAAGTTGGAGAACCACTGCTCTCAGGCCTTTCCTCGGCGCAGCGAGCGATCTCCCAGGCACCGTGGAATAGAGAGGGCCTGCCCACACAAACTCGGGTGACTCTCCCTGAACAAGACATCCTCAAGCCTGAAGCGCTAACAGAAAAGCTTGGGGGCGCAGTCCGTCCAATTTCCTCCCGAGCAGACTTGTACAAAGAACGTGTTCTGCTCTCTCTCAGAACACTTCCTCTTGGAGCGAGTCCCCGGGGCCCCATGGGCTGGTGAGAACAGGCCCGGGTCAAGCCGGGTTGAAAACCACAAAGACTGAAAACTGGAATCCATTGTGAAGAGGCTTCCTGACATTCCAATGGGG
>NW_022106471.1:9614665-9621912 GCF_000313985.2 Echinops telfairi
GTTTGGATTTGTTTTGTTTGTTGTTTTGTCTCCTGGGCGGAGGTCATTGGAATCTGGCTACTTAACTCCATGGCCATGAGTTCGCTTGTCTGCTTTCCGGATCGAGGTGACAGGCCTTGGGCGTGTCAATGGTTAATACAGATAGCCGCTCACCGAAACTTTGGAGGGTCCAGCCTGCCCAACAGGTCCCTGGGAAGAAAGGCTTGGAGATTCTGTAACTTCCAGAAGGTCATGATCGGTGCACAGCTCAGCTCTGCCACGTGGCTCTCCAGGAGGCACCATCCCTCCAAGTGCAACTGGGAAAATCAAGGTGACCACGCATTCTCCAGGAAAAGGCGCCACTCCACACTCCGGAAGGGGCCCTGGTGGCATCCTGGTCATGCCTTGGGCTCCTAACCCCAAAGTCAGCAGTTCGAAACCACCAGCCACTCTTGGGGAAAAAGATGAGACTGTCTACTCCCATCAAGAGGTACAGTCTCAGAAACCCACCGGCACAGTTCTACCCTGTCCTATGGGGTCATTATGGGTCAGCACAGGTTTGATGGAAGTGAGTGTTGGAGTGCACCGTTCCCAGGGCCCCTCCCATCTGTCTCCTGTGGTAGGAAAGGTCCCCAGGCATGCAGACACTGTCAAACTAGGTGGCAAGCCTCAGAGGTCTTGCTTCAGGCATCTGTGACCTTCGGTCAAGTAACCTGATGAAGCCAGCCACCTCCTCCACCTGGAAGCCACAGAGCAAATGCTTGACTCCCTTGTTGACGCAGAAGCTGGAAAAGTCAACCTCAAACGGCCCCTGATAGCCATCTAGCCTGAAGCCCTGGCCCAGTGAGGGCTCAAGCCTCCTGAGAGTTTGTTTGAAAGCCAAGCAAGCCTCCCCCTGCCCCGACCCAACCCATGCTGCCCATGATGTTTTGTAAACTTGCCTGGGCCCTTTATCTGCTATCCCAGAAAAGCAGCACAACTTGCATGGGGAGCTTTGCTCTGTTTGTGAACCTTGAAAAGGAGCCCGGGGCCGAGCAGGCGGGCTGGGAACAGGAACGGAAAGGAACAGGACCGGACTGGCCAGGCTGGGCTTCCTCTGTGAGCGGCCTGCTCTGTGCTGTTTTACCACTGATGTCTCTGTGGAGATGTTGGATAGAAGCAAAGGCAGCATTGTGAAGTCACCATTGGTCGAAGAAGGGGCCCAACAATTTGGGGGGAGTAAACACTGGCCCAGATCATTAGTGTCACCTGACACCCAGTATCACCCCACGCCTCAGTGGGGGCCACCCTTGGGAGCCGCAGCCAAGCCCTGCCTTCTTTCTCCTACCCCCACCTGCATGGCTCTCCATAGCTCCTCCCCTCTCCAAGTGGCCAAGGTAGAGAGACCTTCCTCTCTACCAGGGGTGGGGGAATGGGAGGGGCAAGTTATGATACTGGGTTACAAGTGGCCCCAACTCCAGTGACACCACTACCTTGGCACCCCTCCCCCTAAGTGCCAGCCCACCCACCACACCAATGTTGGGGTCCTTTTGGTATCACCCCCTCTAAAAGTGTCAGGAAGTACAGAGTTGACCAGAGAAACAAATTCCTAGACACTCATGTGTATAAAAAAGAGCTATATATAAAAGCAATTGTATATTGAGAAAACAACCCAGCCCAGTCCAGATCAAGTCTGTAAGTCCTATATTATCCCATATGTCTGATACTAGTGCATACATTCCTCTTTACACTCACACAGTACATGCAATGATGCCAAATGCAAGAAGATCACAGGCCAGTGGGTTTCTACCCTCTACTTCTCTCTGTATGTCATGATGATTTACTTCGATATGGAGGCCTGGGTCCTGGCGCTGCATAAGGACAGTGAGTCTGAATGGACCAGCCTCCTGTTGTACGTGCCCAGCATCATCTATGCCATTGTGATCGAGATCATGAACCACCTCTATCGATATGCTGCCGAGTTTCTAACTGCATGGGAGAATCACAGATTGGAGTCTGCCTATCAGAATCATCTCATTCTGAAAGTTTTAGTGTTCAACTTTCTGAATTGTTTCGCCTCCCTTTTCTACATTGCCTTTGTCCTGAGGGATATGAAGCTTTTGCGTCAGAGCTTGGCCACTCTGCTGATTACCTCACAGATCATTAACCAAGTTGTAGAATCCCTTCTTCCATATTGGCTTCAAAAGAAGCATGGGGTGCAGGTGAAGAAGAAGCTGCAGGCTCTAAAGGCAGATATCGATGCTACACTCTATGAGCAAGTCGTCCTGGAAAAAGAAATGGTGACCTATTTGGGCACCTTTGATGATTATTTGGAACTGTTTCTGCAATTTGGTTATGTGAGCCTTTTCTCCTGTGTGTACCCATTAGCAGCGGCCTTTGCTGTGTTAAATAACTTCACTGAAGTCAATTCAGATGCCTTAAAAATGTGCAGAGTCTTCAAACGTCCCTTCTCAGAACCTTCTGCCAGTATTGGTGTATGGCAGTTGGCCTTTGAGACAATGAGTGTTATATCTGTGGTCACCAACTGCGCTCTGATCGGAATGTCCCCTCAAGTGAACTCAGTCTTTCCAGATTCAAAAGTGGACCTAATTCTGATTGTCATCGCCATCGAGCATGCGCTCCTGGCTCTGAAGTTCGTACTTGCTTTTGCCATACCGGATAAGCCGCACCACATCCAGATGAAACTAGCCAGATTGGAATTTGAGTCCTTGGAAGCCCTCAAGCAGCAGCAGCTGACACTCGTGGCCGAGAACCTGAAGGAGGAAGCCAGCGACCGTGGGAAAGAGCAGGCGCCCTGAGCCCACTGCCTGTCCATCCAAAGCCTCAGCCTGCTCCAGCTGCCCCTCGTGCTCCGGCCACAAGGGGCAGGGGGCACCGTGACTCAGACCCACCACTCGAGGGCCACCCAGTCCACAGCTTCCCCACCCTCCACCCACCCCTCCTACTCCCCCACCCTCCGACTGCCCAGGCCACACTGCCCCTGGATCCCCTCTCCACGTTGCCCCTCAATGGGGCCACTTGCTGCCCGCGCCAAGAGCCAGGCCAGCGGAGCGGCTGGGGCAGTGGGCCATGGGTGACCTGGGGCTGCCCTCACACCCTCTCCTGGCTCACCTGGCAGTGTGCTCACAGCTGCTTCATCAGCGAACACCAGTAACCTCGCGATTAAAGGCAACGTGCCCCTCTGAAAAAAAAAAAAATATTGAGAAAACATCCCAGCCCAGTCAAGATCCAATCTATAAAGTCCTCTGAGACCACGAAACAATGACGCTGAATGCAGCAATGGGTGCAAAGTCTTGTGGATCCAGTGGTGATGGAAGCATCCCAATGCTGGCACGGGTCTCCATGAGTCTCTTCCAGCTCTCTGAGTGTCTGTCTCAACAGCAGGAAAGGGTAGGCAGAGAAACTAGGTCTGACCTCCAGTGAGCTATTTCTCTCCTTCATGGCTCCAAATGAGGTCATCAAACAACGCCCTGATTGACAGGCTAGACTCTACTCCTTCACTCAAGTTGACAGTAGATGATGTACCTGCTATACACAGTCCACACCTCTCTTCCCACCAATGATACCACTGGCTCCCGACAGTGAAATGTGATGGAAGTCTCACTCTGTGGGTCTCACAGCTGTGTTCAGGCAAGGCAGCCCTGGGTACTGAGTCCCCCAGAATGACCTACCACTTCCCCACAGGCCAGAAACTCACAGGTGATTTCGATGAAGGGATCTGTGGACGCTAAGGGCAGGACTCAGCAGAGAATAGAGAAATATTGGAGCTACACTTAGACCCCAGGACTTTACCTCTTATGCCTTGACGCCAGGCTGCGACAATGGGCTCAGGCATGGGGACAATGGTGAGGACGGCACAGGACGGGCAGGGTTCCGTTCTGTTTGCACAGGGTCGCGATGGGCCAGAACCAACTCCACGCCGCCTACCATCGACGACATCATCTCGCATCGCTGCAGAGCGTGACATCACAGCCAGGGAAGAAGCACACGGGCAGCCGCTAACTGAGAACGGTGTCGAGTGGAGTGGTATGGAGGTGGCCGGTAGGATTGGCGAGGGTGGAGGCAAGATCCAAGGCTGGTGTCCCTGCCATTGCCATCACCCACCACCCGAGATGCAGGCCAGGGGCAGCTCTAACGAACCAGCCTTCCTTTTGACATCAACTCGAATCAAGTCCTGGGCCATCACAGCCCAGTAGAACAATGGCCACCACAGCAAAAGGTCCAGAGGAATCATTTGACACACGAGGAAACCGAGGCCAGGCCCAGAGAGGCTAAGGAGCAGTGGTTGGGGTGCTTAGCCCTCAGGCCTATCTGTCTCTCAGGCTAGTATTCTTTCCAAATGCACCACCTTTAACCACGGACCAAGCAGACCCCATCAGATGGCAAATTCAGAACTCTTCGAGAGCAGTAGAGCGGTTGGCAAGGTTCTAGTGTGCAAGACCCGGCCCAGTCCTGCACCCTCCCCACCATTGTTCTTATGTTTGAGCCCACTGTTGCAGCCACTGTGTCAATATATATTGTCAAAAGCCTGCTCTTTCGCTGCCCCTTTACTTTATCAAGCATGATGTCCTTCTCCAGGGCTTGGTCCTCCTGGCATGTCTACAGCACATGAGATGAAGTCTCACATTCGAGTCTCTCAGGAGCAATCTGGCTGTCTTTGCTCACATGCTGCCTCCTGAAATGGTACAATATTGACTAGCACTTTTGGGGACAGAA
Source organism: Echinops telfairi (assembly GCF_000313985.2). Taxonomy (NCBI): domain Eukaryota; kingdom Metazoa; phylum Chordata; class Mammalia; order Afrosoricida; family Tenrecidae; genus Echinops; species Echinops telfairi. The sequence continues at coordinate 9,619,361 of NW_022106471.1, forward strand.
CCCTTAATATTTTCCCCATCTCCTCTGGATGCTTCCTGCATCATTCAATATTTTGCCCATAGAATCTTTCAGGATTGCAACTTGAGGCTTGAAAATTGTCTGTAGTTCTTTCAGGCTAAGATGCTGAACATACCCTTTCTTCCTTGTTGCCTTTTTAACTCTAAGTCTTTTCATTATGCTATTTTATTTTGTCTTTTTGAGCAGCCCTTTGGGATTCTCTGCTCAGCTCCTTCACGTCATCATATCCACTTGCTTTAGCTACTCTACAATTAAGAACAAGTTTCAGAGTCTCTTCTGACATCCGCTTTGATCTTTTATTTCCCCCTCTCTTTTTAATGGCCTTTTGCTTTCTTCATGTATGATTTTTTTTTTATATCATCTCACAGCTCATCAGAGCTTCTGTCAGGAGAGTCAATGAGTCAAATCTGTTCTTGAGATGTTCTCGAAATTCAGGTGGGATATACACAAGGTCGAATTTTGGCTCTTGTGGATGTGGGGTTTTTTTTTTTTCAGCTTTATCCTGAACTGACATATGAACAATTGCTGGTCTAGTTCACAGTCAGCCCCTGGCCTGATTTTAGCTGCTGATATTCAGCTTCTCAATTGTCTCTTTTCACAGATGTAGTCAATTTGATTTTTGGGTATTCCATCTGGAGAAGTCCATGTGTATAGTCTTTTGTGTTATTGAGGGGAAAAAAAGAAAGGTATTTGATAGGAAAAGTCATCGGTCTTGAAAAATTCACGTGATCTCCAGCTTCATTTCTATTACCAAGGCCATATTCTCCAACGACTGTTTGTTTGTTTTTGTTTGTTTCCAACTTTTGCATTCAAATTGTCAATAATAATCAAGGCATCTTGATCGCCTGTTGGTCAAATTCAGATAGAAGATGTTAGTAAAAAAGTCTTCAATTTCTTCAATATTAGCTTTAGTGGTTGGTGCCTGAATTTGAATATTAACTATCTGATTACATTTCCTTGAAGGCAGATAGATATAATATTACCACAGACAGCATTGTACTTCCTGGTTGATTTTGACCATGAGTGCCGCATGCCATTCCTCTTGACCGTGTTATTACAGGCATGGCAGATCATATGATTTCCTGATTCAAAATGACTCTTAGCAGTTCAGTTCCGCTCACTAGCCCCTTGAATGTCAATCTTTCTGTGTTCCATTTCATTTTTGATAACTTCCAATTGTCCTAGCGTCTTACTTGGTACGCTCCAAGTTCACGTTACTAAGCTGTTTGCGGCTGGTTTTTCTTCTCATTTTGAGTCATGCCCACGGGCTTTGCTCACCAGGTTTCGCTCCACCTGTCACGAAGGCGGTCTCTACCTTGAGAAAGCTGCTCTTCCTCAGTCACCTTGTGAGTGCCTTCTCACCCGAGGGGCTCAGCTCCTGGCCCTGCCTCGTTCGGACAATGTTCTGCTTCAACGTTCCCTAGGCCTTCGGGATCGGGCCATTTCCCTATGCTCGCCATACGGTTTGAGTTCCTCCGAAGTGGACAGTCCATTCCTTCTTTGTCGTCCTTTCTCAGTCTGGGAGCTCTATACTGAAACCTGTCCACCTTGGGCGGCCCTGCTGGTGTTTGAAACATCAGTGACATACCTTCCAACATCACAGCCACAGTGCGACCCCCCAGACAGGCGTGGAGTCCAGGGTCAAAGGCAGTACTAACAGTGCCCCCCCTGCTGGCAGTGCACATCATTGCACATAGTTCAGAGTGAGCTCGTTTAGCAGCGCCCAGACCACAGTCCTTTCCTCTTCTACCAAACGACGATCTTTGAACGGAACTCGGGGTTTCCTGAGAGGGCAATTATTTCCTCGACTTCAGGGAGTAAATAATTATATCCATTAGGGGCTAAGGAGACGATGAGGGTCTGACGTAACGGAGCACGCCTGTGCACTCAGCCGGACATTAGTTCTTAATTTTATAGTTTTAACTTATTTACCGTCACATGTAAATGCCCGAGTGTTTCTAGTGGCTATCATTTTGGACAATGCCGCCGTTCCTCACAGGACAGACATTTTGCGCCAAAACACGGAAGAGAAGCGGAGCCGGGTGACTGGTTGTATTCCTACATGGGGCCACAAGATGGCACCGTTGCTCAGGATGTTTTCTCTGAAAAGCAAGCAGGTGACTCCTAATAGCGCCCCATCCCTCCTACAGCAAGCAGTGACTCCTAGTAGCATCTCCATCCCTCCTACAGCAAGCAGGTGGCTCCTAGTAGAACCTCCATCCCTCCTACAGTAAGCAGTGACTCCTAGTAGAACCTCCATCCCTCCTACAGCAAGCAGGTGGCTCCTAATAGAACCTCCATCCCTCCTACAGCAAGCAGTGACTCCTAGTAGCACCTCTATCCCTCCTACAGCAAGCAGTGACTCCTAGTAGCACCTCCATCCCTCCTACAGCAAGCAGGTGGCTCCTAGTAGAACCTCCATCCCTCCTACAGCAAGTAGTGACTCCTAGTAGCACCTCCATTCCTCCTACAGCAAGCAGGTGACTCCTACAGAACCTCCATCCCTCCTACAGCAAGCAGGTGGCTCCTAGTAG